>NC_064920.1:727435061-727782561 GCF_023897955.1 Schistocerca gregaria
TACTCTTGCAGAAAATCAAACATAAGTTGCTATTCTTGCAATTTCATAAGCTGCAAAGTGTAGCTACCGACCACTGTTTTCACTTTTTTCAGCGAGAAATGGAAAACACATTGAAATCGAATGAAACAGCTGCAATTACTCCATGATGACTGCGACAAAATGCTCTTTTTCCGGAGAGCTGCCACCAGGGAGCAGTGGCAGAAGGAAAGTAGCGCAACGAAGTACAACCAAGGTGAACTTTTTGTCGCATGACAAAAGTTCCGCCACTAAAATCTGGGAGTTCAGAGTTCACAAATGCAACTGCAGTATGCCACTTTCACTGCATGTGTGGGGCCAACCTTAGTCAAAAAGTCATCCAGTTACTACTTGATATTTACTCAACATATGACATATACAATTGATAAAGAAGACGCAGTATTGACCATCTGTCTACAGCAAACAGTATTACCACGCACTTGTAAAAGGAATCCAGATATAAATTTCCTATTTTGTCCTTTGCAAGAATCAGCAATGGTGTAGCAGAGAATCAACTCTGTCTCTCCTCTTCTATAGCCCAAACAAAAATTCAACGTTCCTTTAATGCACTTAAATACTTTTTTTTAGTCTCTTCCAATTGATCTGTTGGTTTTCTTTGGTATCTTCTGAAATTATTTACTGCTACATTTAGGTACTGTGTACCTCAAACAACCAATCAACTAACTAAATAATTTGGGTCCAACTATGTCATCTTTTATCATTATTCAGCTTTGGTCTCCTTTCCATTGTGGCTTTGGTCTCCATTGGTGTCTTAATCAGGATACCTTAGTCAGGATATAGTCATTTATAGCTAAACGTTCCAGTAATTTTCGTAAGTCCTCTGGTCTTTTGAAATCAGTGCCAAGAAATGACTTAAATTCTCTCACAACTCACATGAGAAATCGATGTTCCAAAGCTTTTTTAATGTTACGTGCAGCAATTATAACATAATATACATATGACAGAAGATAACTTTGTTGTTGTTGTTGTTGTTGTTGTTGTTGTTGTGGTCTTCAGTCCTGAAACTGGTTTGATGCAGCTCTCCATGCTAATCTATCCTGTGCAAGCTCCTTCATCTCCCAGATAACTTTAATATCTTTCAAATTAGTCATATACAAAAATTTTCTCTGTTTTATCGTCTAACACTTTTGACAAAAACTTACAAATGTCGCATTCCACATAAAAGGAGCCTGTTTGAATCCACACAGGCCCTTTTTAATTAGAAGATTTAATTCTTTTGAATTGTAACACCTTGAGGTATCTTCGTGTGGACATCTCCATGTAATTCCCCATGCAGAAACCCATTTTTCACATCCATTTTGCATGTAAATAGATCCCCTTCAATGATAACTGACACGAGCCCTCTTGACATAGCCACACATGCAACAGGAGCGTGTGTTTCATCATATTCATAACCCTTCCTCAGAACACAGCCTTTGATTACAAGCCACTCTTTATACATTTCAATATCTCCATCTTGATTTCATTTAATTTTGAACACCCACTTGCTATCAATTGGTTTCTTCCCTGGACATCAGTCAGTCAACTCTCATGTCTCGTTAAGTACCAGTAACTTCATTTCTTCGTTGATGACTTCCCTCGATTCGTGTTCATCATCTCTCCCTTCTATATCTTTCTAGTATTCAGGAGCATCATCAACAGATGATTCAGCTTGCAAGGCCAGTCCTGTAAATCGTCAAGTCATGCAGGCATCCTTCATTCCCTGTTGTTTTGTCAAAGTGTTTGTACTTTTTCTGGTGTCTTGACCAGTTCTCTTGAATTTTTCATCTTATTTTCTTCTTTCTTATTTTTTGTCTCTTTTGTATTCTCCTGTCTACATCTTCTTCTGAAAGCCATTGCTCACTAGTCTGTTTCATCAAATATTGTATCTTTTCCTAAAATCGCTTTTTCAGCTCTGCATATCAAAATCTGTGCCATTTGGTCAAAAGTAAATAAAAATGCATCTAGCTCAGTGAGAATCAAACTTTCTAATTACAAGTTCCTTTGGAATTTTTAAAAAGGCTATAGAACAAAAAACTTGCATTTTCTTCAGGTTGGGTTTTCTCCCATGCCATAGAGCCACTGGCACTTCTCCATCCAAGGCTATAGTTGGACTCCTATTTGTAATATGAATTGTGGCCAATAGTGCTTCTTTTCAAAAACTCAAGTGAAATTTTGATTTGAGAAGTATACAACGCATTGTATCCCATAGTCCTATTTGGACGTTCAGAAACTCCAGTCTGCTGCGGTCTTTATCGCATTGTCAACTCAAGTTGAATCCCCAAGTCTTCACAAAAAGTCTTCAGCTCATTCACATATACTCTCGCCCATTTTCACAATGTATCTGACTCATTTTCAGATTGAAATGAGGTATAGACTTTGCTTCAAAAAGTATGAAAAACTTTGGAATTTCTGACTTTGCATCTACAAAATGTATATGAGCAAAATTAATAAAGTCATCAATAAATGTTAAAGCATACCTTTTGTTATCGTATGAGTTTGGAGTAATTGGTCGAATTAAATCACTATGAATAAGTTCTTGTGATTTCCTTACTTTTACTCATCATGTTTTATAGGGCTGCAACGTCTGTTTTCCTTCAATACATGTATGACAGAAATCATAACCCAACTTGATAGATTTTAAGTTCATTCCATCAACTTGCATCTGCAACTTACGAATATTATGGTAAATTAGATGAGCCAACCTTTGATGTCATAATTCGATTGTCTTTGTTGCTGAAGCTACATGACAATGAAGTTCCTTATATATAAAATTAGTGTTAACATTTTTTACTCACTCCTTTGTGCAATGGAGAGAGTCACATTGCCCTCTTGAGTAACACCTTTACGGATCTCAAGAATTACTCACAAACATTTTGATTCTAGTTTATGTACTGACAGCAGGTTACAGTTGAGGTCCGGAACTGGCGAATTATCTGTAATCATAATCGGAATTTTCTTGCCATTTTTGTCACTTATTTCTTCAATTTCACCAACAGATTAGGCATACGAAAGTCTTCCAGACTTCGCAACACGCATTTTAATTCGCTCTGGCAACATATTCAAATTTTTCAACTATATATTACTACTTATTCTACATCAACATCCGCTTAGATACTCTGCAAGCCACCATACGATGTGTGGCGAAGGGTACCCTGTATCATTCCTTGTCATTTTCTTTCCTGTTCCACTCGCAAATAGAATGAGAGAAATATTACTATCTACATACCTCTGTATCAGCCCTAATTCCTGGTGTCTTATCTTCATGGTCCTTACATGCAATGAATGTTGTCAGCCATAGAATCGTTTGGCAGTCAGCTTCCAATGCTGGTTCTCTAAATTTTCTCAATAGTGTTTCTCGAACAGAACGTCGCCTTCCCTCGAGGGATTCCCGTTTCAGTTCCCAAAACATCTTCGTGACACTTACATGTTGTTTGAACCTATCGATACCAAATCTAGCAGCCCACCTCTGAATTGGAGCCCTTTATGCAGTCTCCTTTACAGGAAAACCACTCTTTCCTAAAATTCTCGCAATAAACTGAAGACAACCATTTGCCTCCCCTACCATAGTTCTCACATGCTTGTTCCACCTCATATCGCTTTGTAACATTATGCCCAGATGTTTAAAGTACTTGACTGTGTCAAGTAGGATAATAGTAATACTGTATCCGAACATTACCAGTTTGATCTCCCTACATCTGCAATTTTCCATGTTTAGACCTAGCTGCCATTCATCACACCCAACTGGGAATTTTGTCTAAGTCGTCTTGTATCTTTCTACAGTCACTCAGTTTTGATACCTTACCATACACCACGGCATCATCAACAAACAACTGCAGATTGCTGCCCACTCTGTTCACCAAATCATTTACTTACACTCCTGGAAATTGAAATAAGAACACCGTGAATTCATTGTCCCAGGAAGGGGAAACTTTATTGACACATTCCTGGGGTCAGATACATCACATGATCACACTGACAGAACCACAGGCACATAGACACAGGCAACAGAGCATGCACAATGTCAGCACTAGTACAGTGTATATCCACTTTTTGCAGCAATGCAGGCTGCTATTCTCCCATGGAGACGATCGTAGAGATGCTGGATGTAGTCCTATGGAACGGCTTGCCATGCCATTTCCACCTGGCGCCTCAGTTGGACCAGCGTTCGAGCTGGACATGCAGACTGCGTGAGACGACGCTTCATCCAGTCCCAAACATGCTCAATGGGGGACAGATCCGGAGATCTTGCTAGCCAGGGTAGTTGACTTACACCTTCTAGAGCACGTTGGGTGGCACGGGATACATGCGGACGTGCATTGTCCTGTTGGAACAGCAAGTTCCCTTGCCGGTCTAGGAATGGTAGAACGATGGGTTCGATGACGGTTTGGATGTACCGTGCACTATTCAGTGTCCCCTCGACGATCACCAGAGGTGTACGGCCAGTGTAGGAGATCGCTCCCCACACCATGATGCCGGGTGTTGGCCCTGTGTGCCTCGGTCGTATGCAGTCCTGATTGTGACGCTCACCTGCACGGCGCCAAACACGCATACGACCATCATTGGCACCAAGGCAGAAGCGACTCTCATCGCTGAAGACGACACGTCTCCATTCGTCCCTCCATTCACGCCTGTCGCGACACCACTGGAGGCGGGCTGCACGATGTTGGGGCGTGAGCGGAAGACGGCCTAACGGTGTGCGGGACCGTAGCCCAGCTTCATGGAGACGGTTGCGAATGGTCCTCGCCGATACCCCAGGAGCAACAGTGTCCCTAATTTGCTGGGAAGTTGCTGTGCGGTCCCCTACGGCACTGCGTAGGATCCTACGGTCTTGGCGTGCATCCGTGCGTCGCTGCGGTCCGGTCCCAGGTCGACGGGCACGTGCACCTTCCGACGACCACTGGCGACAACATCGATGTACTGTGGAGACCTCACGCCCCACGTGTTGAGCAATTCGGCGGTAGGTCCACCTGGCCTCCCGCATGCCCACTATACGCCCTCGCTCAAAGTCCGTCAACTGCACATACGGTTCATGTCCACGCTGTCGCGGCATGCTACCAGTGTTAAAGACTGCGATGGAGCTCCGTATGCCACGGCAAACTGGCTGACACTGACGGCGGCGGTGCACAAATGCTGCGCAGCTAGCGCCATTCGACGGCCAACACCGCGGTTCCTGGTGTGTCCGCTGTGCTGTGCGTGTGATCATTGCCTGTACAGCCCTCTCGGAGCAAGTATGGTGGGTCTGACACACCGGTGTCAATGTGTTCGTTTTTCCATTTCCAGGAGTGTATATAGAGAACAACAGCAGTGTCATCACACTTCCATGGGGCACTCCTGACGACACCCTTGTCTCTGATAAACATTCGCAGTTGAGGACAACATACTGGGTTCTGTTGTTTAAGAAGTCTTTGAACCACTCAAATATCTGTGAACTTATTCCATATGCTCGTACCTTCGCTAAAAGCCTGCAACGTGGTACTATGTCAAATATAATAATATGGAATCTGGCTATTGCCCTTCATCCATAGTTCACAGTATATAATGTGAGAAAAGGGCAAGCTGAGTTTCGCATGGGCGATGCTTTCTAAAACATTCTGATTCGTGGACACAAGCTTCTCAGTCTCAAGGAACTGAGAATATGTTCAAGAATTCTACAGCAAACAGAAGTTAGGAATATTGGTCTGTAATTCTGTGGGTCCGTTCTTTTGCATCTCTTATATACCAGAGTCACCTGTGTTTTTCTTTTTCCACTCGCTTGGGACGTGGTGCTTGGAGAGAGATTCATGATAAATGCAAGTTAGGTAAGGGGTCAGTGCCATATAGTACTCTTTGTAAAAGCAAACTGGGATTTCAACCGGAATTGGTGATTTATTTCCTTTCAAATCTTTCAGCTGTGTGCTTATTAATATGTTGTCCATACAGAAGTCTGTCTGATTGTCCAATGATGGTATGTTTATAACTCTAGAACCCAAATACTAGTTGATGTTGCCGAATTTTCGTAACTTACTCTTTTCCATCGTGATCATCAGAGGCTGCCCTTGGATAGTTTTGTTTTGTGCTGGGAGCTTCGCGTTTCTTTGGTTTTCGAGATCTTGCTGCTTTCCTAGATGCCTGAAACAAGCAAAAATAAAATCGATACTAAAAAATGATAATACAGAAAACGCAGAAAACCACAGACAAATTTCTTTATTATCTTTCATTTCTAAAACAACAGAAACAATAATGAAAAATAGTCTAATTTATTATCTACTAAACACAACCTTCTCTGAAATGAACAGTCCGGTTTTTGCCCTACAGGAGATATACAGGCAGAATAGTGCAGTTTACTACAGCTATACTCGAAACACTAGACAAGGACAATAATACAAGAGGCATTTATTTGGATCTAACAAAAACATTTGACACAGTCGACAATAGAGTTTCATTAAAAAAAAAGTAGAATTATTAGGAATGAGAGGTATGTCCAAGAACTGATTAACTCAAGCTTGAAAAACAGGGTGTAAAGAATTGAAATCACACATATTTCTAAAATGCTAGTATTAAAACATTTATCAGGTCCAAAATATATTAATATAGACGTCTGCCTGGGAAATGTATTGGGTTCCGTCGTGTTCCTTATATATGTAAATGATTTCCCATGTAGAGTCATCTATGGAGAAAAAATACTGTTTTCTGATTATAGCATCTCTTTGCTTACAAAATTTGACAGCATGTATTGTGTTACGGCAGGGAAGGAACCTGTGACCACTGGAGACAGTCCCACAAGTTCCTCCAAAAATTGTAACATAATACACACATTCGTCAGACTAGCAAATGTAAATCCACCTGATGATGGTGGTTTAAACCTTCGAAACGCGTCGCGGAGATAAATAAACAGTGAATTGTAGCAGTAAGCTTATCAACGAAGCTCTCAGAGATGTCCACAACTGGTCATTAAAGAACAGAGTAACTTTAAATTTGATAAAGACATGCTATATAAATTTTCAATTAAATAAGATATACATTGATACTATGGTGAAAGTAAACAATGGTGTACTACATTGTGTATTTAATATCATATTCTTTGGATGAATGTAGACTGTCAGTTAGAATGGACAGAACATGGGATACTTTTGCTAAAGAGGCTATCTTCTGCATGTTACACCCCATGAATCCTAGCACCACTGTACACCATTTCATGCCTAAAAGTAGCCTACTTTTGATATATGCATTCAGTTCTCAGGTATGAGATAATATTGTTGGGGATAAGAAAGACTATTTCCAGGATACAGAAAAGAGCTAGGTGAACAGTAATAAATAGTAATACAAGGCACTCTATAAAGAATTATTCAAAAAGCTAGAAATTCTGGCAGTTCTGTGTGAATACACCTACCACAACATTATGTATATATGAAGAATCTGAACCACAAACACAATACATTGCAACCTGTAACTTTCTTTAATCATGAACATATGTCCAAGTGATACTAAATGTTGTAACCTTTACACACAGAAAAGCATTATCTTCTCAATAATCTTCAAATCATGAGCTACACCCTTAAATTCTATAAATGAAATCAGTAAATTTACTATGGTACTTTTGTTGCCAATGTCTGCAGTCACTTTCAGAACTCAGATTAATAATCAAATTAACTAATTCAATATGATTGAATTTTGGATTGCTGATGTATCCATGTGTCACCACAATAAAATAAAAGCAATGAATAGTTGAGGGAGTATGAATGAGAACAGTGGCGTATTTAAGTTTATAAAAATAACGACAGTTTTTATTGTACCTTTTACTTACAATGAGCTGATAAATCTTATAAAAATGACAAATATAAATCAGAAAAAGAGATGGTGTTTTATTGGTGAGGCATTTATTGGGGTGGAAATTATACAAATTCTCCTCTGAATTAATCCCTCTTACAAAGCAATCTGACTTTATTTACATGAATCGACTGTGAGACCCCATTCTATTCAAATGGAATCAAGTATGACGAAGTGCACCACAAATTATGGTTCATGGAGAACTGGGAGCTGTGAATATCATTTAACAACCTTATGCCAATGTAGCAATACCTTTCTCTTCACCCTGATTCGGGCGACAGCAGTAAACAGCATGTTGTGGGCGAGGAGCTGTGGCAACTGTAAAGCTGGCTTCCCACAGGGCGTGACGCCCTAGCCTGAGACATGCTGTTGTGGAACAATACCTGTGTGAACAAAGAGATGTGAGTTTGACTGTGACGTCACGGGCAGGCTTGAGGGCTCACGCTTCATATCAAGCGTGTTTGATTTTCAGTCGTGAGTTTGCCTCGTCTGTCGTTGTGTCAGATTACAACATCTAGTGCTGCGAACAACAAGATGGCAACTAGTGCCATTAAAGGTCGTGTGATCAAGTTGCAAAACAGTGAAACTTTAGATTTTCTGGAACTTTACGCTACTGAGCAGGTATTGTACGATGTAAGCAGAGAAGAATACAGAGACCGAGATGCAAGAATGGCTGCTGCCAAAAGAATTAGTGATGCGCTCCAAATTCCAGGATTCGGACCCAAAAAAGTAACTGCGAAATTGGAAAATTTGCGGAGTTCATATTGTCAGGAACTGAAGAAAATAATCGAAAGTGAACGATCTGGAGTTGGCATTGATGAGGTTTATGAACCAAAAATCTCCTGGTTTGACAAGATGAATTCTTTCATTCCACCATTCGTTCAGCAACGATCCATACTATCAAATCTGGTAAGTGAAATTAAAGTTTGTTTCCATATTTGAAATTTTATACATTTTCAAAATTATAATAAAGTCATGTGACGAGGGCCTACCGTCGGGTAGACTGTTCGCCTGGTGCAAGTCTTCCAATTTCACGCTACTTCGGCGACTTGCGCGTCGATGGGGATAAAATGATGATGATAATAACAACATAATGCTCAGTCCCTGAGTGGAGAAAATCTCCGACCCACCCGGGAATCGAACCCGGGCGCTTAGGATTGACAGCCTCTCGCGCTGACCACACAGCTACTGGGGCGGACATTTTCAAACTTGTTCCTTTCATTTACATTATTACAACAGTTTTTATAATGATGTTACAGAATAGTAGGTATATCATAGGAACTGTACCAGATCCTTTTAATACAACAATATCTAGCACTGTAACAACACATTCTTATGATAAAATATATCCAGCAATGCATTTACTTTGTGACACTAATTGAAGACAACCATGTACAAAATAACTGAGCACTATATTGACACTGATGTGCTCTACGGTTCTGTATTTGAAACGTCGCCAAGTAGTTACATTTTGCTAGGGCACAGCACCTTCATTATTAAAGTAATCACGATACTTATCCCGAATTCGTTGTGCCTGTCGATGTGGATATCTGTTAGCAGTTTGCGGAAGGTTCTGTAGGACAGTAATTTCCTCTTGACGCCACGATCCATGCAAAATACGATTGTTTTCATCCTGGAAGTCAATTAAACCTCGTGAGATGAAGCCGGGGTTCGTTTTCCGCAGCCAGTTGTGCAGGCTAGTACTACTTTGTCCACCGACTGTATTTTTAAAGATATTGGTTTTTCAAATGCTCTAAATTTACTCACAAGTATGCCGAAAGTATTTTCTTCAACACATCTAGCCCATGAAACTCGATAGTTGCAGATTGTTTCCTGTCGAGACATGATATGCCGACTGTAAGGTTTCATCAGATAGCTCTTTAGTGGAAACACATCCCCTACAATAACCATGTCACGTGGCATTACAAGGGAATTTGTCTCGTAAGTGTTGTACAATGAGCTGTTTTAAAATATACCACCATCAGAATTTCTTCCTTTAGCTCGCACATAAACATACAGGAAACAATAATCGGAATTAGCTAAAGCTATCAATACGGTACCAAAACTACCTTTGTAATTATAATAATCAGATCCAGTAGTGGGAGGGGCATGACTGACAATGTGTTTTCCGTCCAGAGCTCCTGCACAGCCTGGAAAGTTCCATCGTTCTCTAAACCCATATTCTATATTTTTCCATTCATCTGAAGCTGCAGGCGCCTGAAACAAAATTAATGTTTTGATTGCATGTGTCACCAATAAATACAAATGAACAACCACAACTGGAGAAGCCACAATCCCTATCTGTAGATTTAACTGCTGTTGACGATCTCAACGAGACCACACCAAGCACATCACAGCTTCCAGAAGAAACTGAGACACCGAAGGCAGTACTAAAACGAAAAGTGTTGGGGAACACGGAGATCATAACCTAAAATATGAATATTAATCTGACTTACAGTGTAGTTAAAGTGAGACAGTGACATGCCACCACTCAGCACGACTGTGGAATCAAATTCAGACATTCTTTACATCCAAACAGAAGATATAAGTCAAAAACTCAAAACAGTATAAAACTGAACACTAGACTGCCACAAGAAATAAATTATGTAAATGATCCACACACTTTTAGCCAAAGGCTAAAAAAGTGTTATAATAGCTATTATACTGTAAATGAATATTTAAAGCAACTGTAGTTAGTAACTTAATGTTTATGAACATTGTACTAAGTAGCAATTTATGAAATGATTAGAAAAATGAGGTGTATGAATACTGTTTGAGTCACATTTATTTTAGTAAGAAATATTCTACAAATATTTGACGACATCCATAAAATGTACATAGCCTTACAGATGAAAAACTCAATCAATCAGTCTAACATTTCGTTCTGAAATTTTGTGCTCTTTCGAGCCCCAGTCATGAGAAGGAAAAGATAGGGATTAGTAGCTCTGTTATCTGATTTAAGTTTGCTACCTAGCTTAGATTTCTGTCCTAACTGTAACAGCAAACCATCAAAGACTTTCTTGACGACACATTTCCTCTTCTTCTCTTCGTGCAAAAGTACATTCTTCACGAAATCTAGAGTTAACATATATCGCGACAGTGCCTCTAGCGCAGTGACTAGATTTTCGTTATTGGGGGCATTGTATACAACAGACTTAAAACAACACAAATTTCTTCTAATTTTGGTTCAGATGGTCGCATCTATCGAATTTATCTGTCGAATTGCAGAAAATGATCAATAAGCAAGTTGTTTTATTATTATTTATTTATTGGACCATTTGATTCATTACATACTTAAACAGTACATTGAATATAGGACAAGTCAAAATTGCGAAAGGAGCAGAAACACACACACAGATATACATCTGTGAGATCTCCAGAATTGATTGGATTGTCACCCAACTTTGTCTGGCTCTCCATCTGGAAATAGACTACAGTGAAGCCCTGCTTTTACACTTTTCAAGGGATTTTAAAAATGGTGCAAAATGTGATGATGTAACTGGAACTGGTAACTGTCTGGGAACTAGAAACATTTGACTTAATTTCATACATCATAATTTATGTTTTTGGAAAACCTGCGGCTGTAAATCATTATTTAGAAAGTGAAACACTGCACCAGTTACATATTTTTTCATGCTTAGTACAATGTTTTTCAATAATTTTTTGCTCATTGTCAATTGCAAGTATTTATGTAAGTATTTTATATGGTGGTGTTGTTCTGCATCTCTTGCACTGTAGTCATGTATTTTGAGGTTATCAGATCTGTGCCTTCTCAGTTATGTAGAAAACCACACACACACACACACACACACACACACACACACACACACACACACACACACAGAGAGAGAGAGAGAGAGAGAGAGAGAGAGAGAGCATGACAAAATTAATTACAGATAACAATCATAAATCACAAGTGAGAAATATAGCAATTTGAATTTAACCATTATTACATAATCATTGTTTACAAGGCTATTTTTTGTAATTTAAAAATTCTTTTACATAGTAAAAACAGTTTTCCACTAGAAATGACTTAAGACTATGTTAAAAAGAATTTTTATGTTGCTGCGATTTTAAATCGCTGGGTAGGCTTTCATATAGCTGAACTGTTATCTGTGATACAATTTTTCTGTACAATGCCATTCTACATTGTGACATATGGATGTTATTTGTGTTTCTTGTGTTATAACTGTGTGTATGCTTATGTTGTTGAAGATGTCCAGTTTGCTTTAAAAGATACTCATTTGCGAACAGTATACACTCATATATGCAAAGGCTCAGTAGGCTCATTATTTTCATCTGGACGAAATGTGGTCTACATGTTTCCAGTTTTCTTAGGTTGCAGATAGCCCTGATCGCTCTTTTCTGCATCCTAAAGATCTTTATGCTGGTGGCTGAATTTCCCCAGGAGATTAGCCCATATCGAAGTAGTGCATGGAGGTATAAATAATACGCCTGAATATTTGTTGACTTGCTTGCAATTTTATTTAACGCAAGCAGAGCATAACAAGATTTGAAAGTTTTTACTCAAGTTTATAGAATCAAATTTCATCATTAGCAAAGTTTTTACCGAATTGACAACTTACTTGGCTCGAAAATATTGCGCAGCTCCAATCTCATATCAAACGAGATAGCTAATTCTTCGGCATACCACAGATAAATATCCACAATTCTCGGTTTGGCTTGTAACTTAAAATTTTTTATTACATTTTTTTCTGTTTTCCTAATCGTACATTTTCAGCCCATCATTCACTTCATATATTTCAGAATAGTTCATTTGAATAAGATCCAGCTGATCCGCATCATTTAACAGTACCTCACTTCAAAATTCTAAATTAGTAGAACTAGTTTGTTTTCATGGGCCGGATGACTGGCGATTGCGATGGATGAGGCATGCATATGCACGGAAACGTGACGTAAGTCGACCGCTCTAGAGATACCGGTATCGAAAATGTCATATCTTCGCAAAGAATATACGTGTGTTTTGTTTTGAATGTTTGTTGTCACCGCGCTATGTGACTTGTGTGTCGTACTGTAGGGCATGGTAGGAATCGCAAAGAGAAGGTGACATTCGAAAAAGAGGACAACTTTCTCTTTTTAGCTCAAAATGGATTAACTTGGGAATTTGTCTTTTGACTGTGGTGCGTATTATTTTGTGTCCAAACGCATGTCGTTGCCAAATTGTTATCGTACCACTTACAAATTATTGCCAACATAAGTATTCGTTTTCACATTAAAAGCTGTTGTTTCGACATAATTGACCATTTATTATTTACGCTACCATTGTCGCAATTTGTTACCTTGTTAATTGTTCCTTTTAAATTTGGAGGTGTCTGCGATTTTAAAATAAAGTGTGAAATTACAGACGCCTATCATGTTTTTGAGATAAGTATTGGGTTATTCTGGGATCGTATTTTTAGTTAATCCCACAGGCGGGTTAATTCATAGAGCCAGAAGTAGCTTTGCGTTTGCCACAAAGAAGTTTGACGTAACACACACTGTTAATATCATACATAAATACCTTCTCATATGATATGTAAGTTCTTGCTGTAGACTTATGAGGTGGTGAGGCTATTTACAATGGTGGCTTATTTTTTAAAAAAAAATAATGTTCGAATGTCTGTTTACTTTGTAAAAATGCTTCAGCTCACATGAAATGTAAGTAGACGCTAATTGTAGAGAAATGTGAAAGACAATAAATTCTGGAATATTTTTTTTGGGGGGGGGGAGGGAATCACCGTTGTATGAGGAGTGAACTCGGGCAGGCAGGGTTCGGTATTAATTTTGGCTTCATTCTCATTGGTAGGGTTGGTGGTGAAAAAGTGTTTCCACCATCGGGAAAGGCCGCTGGTCCTGATGGAATACCAGTTCGATTTTACACAGAGTACGCGAAGGAACTTGCCCCCCTTCTTGCAGCGGTGTACCGTAGGTCTCTAGAAGAGCGAAGCGTTCCAAAGGATTGGAAAAGGGCACAGGTCATCCCCGTTTTCAAGAAGGGACGTCAAACAGATGTGCAGAACTATAGACCTATATCTCTAACGTCGATCAGTTGTAGAATTTTGGAACACGTATTATGTTCGAGTATAATGTCTTTTCTGGAGACTAGAAATCTACTCTGTAGGAATCAGCATGGGTTTCGAAAAAGACGGTCGTGTGAAACCCAGCTCTCGCTATTCGTCCACGAGACTCAGAGCGCCTTAGACACGGGTTCACAGGTAGATGCCGTGTTTCTTGACTTCCGCAAGGCGTTTGACACAGTTCCCCACAGTCGTTTAATGAACAAAGTAAGAGCATACGGACTATCAGATCAATTGTGTGATTGGATTGAGGAGTTCCTAGATAACAGAACGCAGCATGTCATTCTCAATGGAGAGAAGTCTTCCGAAGTAAGAGTGATTTCAGGTGTGCCCCAGGGGAGTGTCATAGGACCGTTGCTATTCACAATATACATAAATGACCTGGTGGATGACATCGGAAGTTCACTGAGGCTTTTTGATGCTGTGGTGTATCGAGAGGTTGCAACAATGGAAAATTGTACTGAAATGCAGGAGGATCTGCAGCGAATTGACGCATGGTGCACGGAATGGCAATTGAATCTCAATGTAGACAAGTGTAATGTGATGCGAATACATAGAAAGATAGGTCCCTTATCATTTAGCTACAAAATAGCAGGTCAGCAACTGGAAGTAGTTAATTCCATAAATTATCTGGGAGTACTCATTAGGAGTGATTTAAAATGGAATGATCATATAAAGTTGATCGTCGGTAAAGCAGATGCCAGACTGAGATTCATTGGAAGAATCTTAAGGAAATGCAATCCGACAACAAAGGAAGTAGGTTACAGTACGCTTGTTCGCCCAATGCTTGAATACTGCTCAGCAGTGTGGGATCCGCACCAGGTAGGGTTGATAGAAGAGATAGAGAAGATCCAATGGAGAGCAGCGCGCTTCGTTACAGGATCATTTAGTAATTGCGAAAGCGTTACGGAGATGATAGATAAACTCCAGTGGAAGACTCTGCAGGAGAGACGCTCAGTAGCTCGGTACGGGCTTTTGTTAAAGTTTCGAGAACATACCTTCACCGAAGAGTCAAGCAGTATATTGCTCCCTCCTACGTATATCTCGCGAAGAGACCATGAGGATAAAATCAGAGAGATTAGAGCCCACACAGAAGCATACCGACAATCCTTCTTTCCACGTACAATACGAGACTGGAATAGAAGGGAGAACCGATAGAGGTACTCAGGGTACCCTCCGACACACACCGTCAGGTGGCTTGCGGAGTATGGATGTAGATGTAGATGTAGAGAAGGAGAGAACGTCAATAACAAGTCCAGCTTGACTAATTTTGGGAATGAGGCAAAAGGCAAGGTCTTTGGAAAGGCTGATACTTTTGTGTTACTAAGACGTTTGAAGGAAATGCTTTTTGACTATGTTTTGAGTCTGTTTAGGTTCTGGATTGTGTATTATGATGGAAGTAAGTTTCTGACGGCATGGTAAATGTACTAGGCATAAAATACATAGTTTGTCGGCATATGAGGGTATGCACAGGAGTTTTGGAGGCTGTTGTAGAGATAGTGGACCGTGGTAGGTCAAGGTGGAAGTAGAGGTATACAGGTTGGAGGGTTTTGGGAGGTGCTGTTGTGCATGCTGCTCTAGATCCTGGAGGGCCAGAGTTTTGGAGTGAGAGATGGGATGCAAGAAATTGGGATTGCAGAACAGGGGAATTTTATGGATGCAGATGAGGTATGACAAGAAGGTTTCGGCCTGATTTACATGGTTTTGCAGACTGTGCTGCTAAACATGCTGCCCAAACGATGTACTTTGACTGCACCACAACCTGCGTCATTGGATCATTCCTACCAAAACCAGCTTTTCTGGATTGTGTGGGTGGGAACTCTCCGTGCTACGTCCTATGTTCCTGTTATACCCAGGCCTTAACCTTTGCTGGTACCTATACTCCACCCATGTATCCCCTTTCCTGCTTCTTTTGATTCCCACTTCTCCCTCCCCCACCCCCCCACCCGTCCTAAGCATCACTACATATCCCCCATCTTCATCCTGCTATTCCTACTTCTTCCCACCCTATGCCTCCCCCTTATGTCCTTATGCGCAGCAGATTGCTGCTGCTTTTGGGTGCAGTTGTACTCTACAGTCAGGCCACAGCATCTGGAGACAGTACACATGTTAGTGTATTCTCTATTTCAGAAGAAGGCCTTTTGGCTGAAAGCTTAAATGTGGAGAAGTAATTTTGTTGTGTCTGTGTACAATTCATCGTTCCATCTGTATGGTTCATGGCACTCTATTCTTTTCATAATATTGTTGTTATACCATCCTTGACTTTTCTTTTGGACTTTATATGTTAGATAGATGATGTCTGGTCCTTTTGTTGGTTTTTACATCTCGGTCGTGTGTTTTGTTTACAGTAAATAAATTTAGTTCTTTCTTGACATGGCGTAAATTGTGTTGTTTACTGTACTTGTATAGGTACAGTCGAGATTGCAGTTAGTTGATGGGAACAGTGTTTTGAATTGTGTTGTACACTACATCTGTATAGTTTTTCCCTTTTTTATGAGTTTGCAATGTTTTATGACCTGTAGAGCAGTTTGGTTTCTAGGTTAGGTTGGAAGGTGATAGTTTGGGTCTTGACAAAGGTAATGAATATGTCACACTAGAAAGCTATATTTTTTTTTTTTAATGAACTTGTAGGTGACAGATTGAACTGTAGTATAGTTTGAGGCCTAAATTAGTTTGCAAGGTGTTAGTGAGGTTGTGAATTGACAAAGCTAACTTTCACAACAGTCTTTTATATTAATTGTGCATTCTGTAGTAGTTACATTTGTGTCTGTGATGAAACTGCTGTTTTCCCACTATGGTATGGTATTGTATTTTCGAGCTTTTTACATGCTCAAAGCTATTAATAACAAGAACATCCCCATCCAAAATACCTCTGTTTCCATTATTTCCATGGAGGTGTCATTATCTTCGTGTCTTCCTTTTATTTTTTAAAATATTTTATGTTTTTGGTAACATAATGCATTGTTTCTTGAATCTCATATCTCCACCATGTTAAAGATGCCATTGTTCTATTGGAGCAGTGTCACCTAGCTAACTGATCCTCATAGATGATCTTCTCACTACACATTGAACTGTCGCTCAGTTGCTGGTATGTTGCTGATGACTCGTATCCTACTCCCCCCCCCCCCCCCCCCCACCCACCTGCAGGTCCAGAGGTTAGAATAGGCTTGAGGTATTTCCTGTCTGTCATAAGAAGCGCCTGAAAGGAGTCCCACACATTTTGGCCTTAATGTGATGGTTCCCTGTTGGGGTTGACCTCCATTTTTCAAAATTTTCCTGAAGAGCGAGCCAATTGGGGAAGGGTGCCTTACATGGTGCATCATGTTCATCATGGCGCTGAGATCTATCGCATCCTTTGTTGACATGGATCTGCAGTTCCGCTCATCCTCCTGCTGTTGGGCAAGGTCAAACTCCTGGGTGCGATTTCCTGCATCCACTGTGCAGTACCGCTTTCTGCGGTGAGGATGATAATGGACTTCTTAGCTTGTTTGCACCTTATATCCAGTGCGGTAGCCAGTCCATTGTGGTGGGGCCGCCATGTACCCTGTTGGTCGTAGGCCCCTGACCACACAGGGATCGCTCTGCTGATGATAGCGCTGTTAATTCCCCACGTGTACCAAGGAACATATGCCTGTCCCCCTAGGGCATTGGGACTCCCAGCAATGGACATCCTGCCAGGTGGCCTCTGCTGCGGCTGTGTGGCATCCATGGGGACGGCCCCTGGTCAGATTGGGTGGCATGAGGGCGGATGAC
This sequence comes from Schistocerca gregaria, assembly GCF_023897955.1. Lineage (NCBI taxonomy): Eukaryota > Metazoa > Arthropoda > Insecta > Orthoptera > Acrididae > Schistocerca > Schistocerca gregaria. Next base: position 727,452,716 of record NC_064920.1, read on the forward strand.
ACGTGGTGAAGTGTAGTTTGTCATCTCTTGTTGGTGGTCAAACACCAGCAGTCTATAAGTGGTCATGGGCTCAATTCAGTGCAAAGAAGTATGACCACAAATCGTTCTCCTCCCTGGACACACCATGGAGGAACGCCAGGCTAAGGATGGCAGTGCATCTTATTCGCCCCGGTACCATGTATGTTCGAGAGCTGGTGGGGAATCTTTCATGACGATGAAGCCTCAGTTTTTTTGGTGCACTTTGAGGACAAGTTCGGGGAGGTGGAGGGATTGTCCAGAACATGATATGGGTCAGTCTTGATCAAAACAGCATTCTGTGCCATCACAGGCACTACTCGCCTGTGACAAGCTGCGGGAGGTTTCTGTTTCTATCACGTCCCACAAGAGCTTAAATATGGTCCGGGGTATCATATTTCACAGGAACCTTCTTTTCTAGTCTGATGATGAGCTGCACACCAATTTAGAGTGGTGATGTGTTCATTTCGTCCAGTGTGTCCACTGGGGGTTAATCAGATTGCCACCAGTGCCTTCATCTTGGCTTTCGAGGGTGACACATTACTCAAGAAGGTCTAGTTGATGGTCTGCCGCTGTGATGTGAAGCCATATATCCATCCCCTGATGCGGTGCTTTAAGTGCTAGAAGTTCGGCCTATATCTTTTCGCCAAACTTCCAGTGTCACCTGTCGGGATTGTGGACATCCTTCACATTCTAGTACTCAATGTGCCCCACCTCCCATCTGTGTCAGCTGCAGAGAGCACCGTTTGCCTTGCTCACTGGACTGCAGGATTCTTCAGGAAGAAAGGAAAATAATGGAGTACAAGACCCCGAACCAACTAACCTACACTGAGGCTATGAGAAAATATGAGAGGCTACATCCTCTGTGTATGATGTCAATCTATGCCGCTGCTGCAACAATGGTTTTACCATCTTCTGTTCAGCCATGTACAGTAGGCTCCCAGACCAGAAAACTCCACCTGCTCCCATGATTGTGGGGCCACTTCCTTCCCTGTTGCTCCTGCATCGCCTACTTCGGGAGCAACACCCCCTCCCCCCTCCATCGGGGATGTCAGACGCCACTTCTCAGCCAGAGAAGCGTACATCTTTATCAGTTCCTCTCACTAGGGTCACTCATAAATATGAAGCTTCATAAAGCGGGTGTGTGTCAGATTCCTTGCGGAAATTGTGAGAAGTCGTACATAGGTCAAACAACATGCACCGTTCATGAGAGATGTGTGGTGGAGTATCGAAGATACACACGCTTATTACAGCCAGACAAGTCAGCTGTGGCTGAACATTGTATTGATATGTCATTCCATGTATTACAGTGATGTGAAGATTTTAACATCCACCTCTTCTTTTTGGGAATCTGTCTTCAAGGAAGCTATAGAGATTAGATTAGCTAATAATTTAATAAATAGAGATAATGGTTTTAATTTGGACAAAGCATGGAATCTGGCTCTTGGGGTACTTAAACTGAAGTTGTCGTGGTGTCACTGGCTCCAATCGTACATAGACAAGCGAATCAAATGTCTGTATGCCTTTGCCATGGGCGGCGCATGTGCAAGCGTATTTCTTTGCTGCCGATCAGCATCTGTGACCTGCATGCGCAGTACTGCCTTGGTGGAGCATATAAGGCCACGCTTGGCATCTTATCATCAGTCTTGTGGCTCACTCGGAGGATGGACGGACGATACGTGGCTGAAATATCAGTGGAGGAAATTTTATTTGTGCAGCTGCATGCCTGAAATTTAATGGACTATTCATTAAGTCGCATGAAGTTGAAAATGCACACAAGATAACATTGTTTGGTGGAGTTGCTGGAAGTTTCAAAACAACTTTGTTATTGTGGCTCCAGTTAGAGAATGTAAAAGCTGTCGCTACATGGAGAGGAACCTGAACACTAGCAGTACATCATTCCCACAGTCTGTGTTTTCAGGAGCCGAATGGATTTCAAAAAAGTAGGAAGTCAGCTGCAGAGCAAACAATCGTCAGCATTTTCTGGAGTCACTGGTGGCGAGCCTACGAAATGGTTGAAATATTGTGATTTAGTTACAAAATACAACAGGTGAGATGACAGGAAGTGTTTGGCAAATGTGTACTTTTACATGAACGACATAGCCCATTCATGGTTTGAGAACAACAACGAGAAACTCAGTAGCTAGAATAAATCTGAGCCTCAGCTGAAGAAAATGTTTGGCGATGATCCGTAGCAAGGTAGCTGCACTGTTAGCTGCAACAGGTAGAAGATGTGCTTTGTTGGTGCTGCACATTTTTGCAATTTTGACTGAGATAAAGTCAAGCTAAATTGTTCTCTTTCAGCATGCCAGTGTAGACATTGACACAGAAATAGCTAAGTAAAATATCTGTGCAATTTGCACATTTATGTGTATGTAAAAGCCAACTTTGGAATGTTCCGTTGTGTGAGACCATGTGTGCCAGATTCGCCTTCCCATTTGAAATTCTAGTTACACACATTTTACTGTTTGTGTAGCTTCTGCATAATCTTTCGTTGGTTACTTCAGTACTCATTTGTATTGTGGTATATTGTGAAATTTTGAACATTGGTGAGTACCACGATAAACTTGTACTGTTTTGCAAGTTGTAGGCTGAAGCTTATCTGTGCTCTTTTAAAATTTTTGTGGACAGTAGGCCTATTCTCATTTAAAACAATCATTCTGCAATTTCATTACACAGTTAGTTGAGAAATAAGTTATTTTTGAGAATTTTCAGATGCTTACAAAACAATGTTTTTGAAAATTTTCGTAATTTTTGTAAATACAAGATTAGTATGTAACTTATTTCATAGCAAATCAGCATTTGTGTCTCATGGTTACTGCCTAAGAATAGATCACCCCAAATTTCACTGGATATTAGTGCAGATAAACATAAATTTTGTTAAAATTTCCAGAAGTTAGCATAGTCCTGTGCATAAACCAGTTCATAGTATTAAACTAGTATTTGCAATTTAGATACTATAGCAGATGTTGTAACTAATGTATAGTGTTACATGTAGTTTTCTCTTCCAAGTGGGATATATATTGCTTACATTTATCATAAATTAAGCATGTATTGAAGTTTGTTAGTGACTAAAATTAACCTTAAAAAGTTTTAGGAAACCAGTAATTTTTATGACAGGTTTTTCTTTTATGTTAACAGAAGTCTTATTTTGTTTATTTGCTTCAATTCTTATAGGGAATTAGTAATTTTGTTGCTCAATGGATTTAAAGGTAATCAGCAGGCTTAGTTTAAAGTTACCTGCATTTGTTCACTGCCCTGTAAAATGCACCATCCACAATGCAACCCCACTGTGAATGCTGTTTTCAAACTTGGGACGAGTTAGGTGACGTTTGTAAGCAGCAGTAAATCTCTCCTGACTGCCGTCAGATGATTAGCAGCTGCTGCAAATTGGTGTGCAGGAAGAACTCCCAAGAGTCATTTAGGACTACCTGTGCTACTGGTGCCAAAGGTACCTCAAGTAGTATTCTCTCCTGTAGATCCTGGTTCCTTTGCAGAAAGTACAGGAACCACTTCCTAGAACGCCTCAAATCCATTCCCACTCCTCTCCCACCTGAAACCTTTCTTGTCACCATAGATGCTACATCCCTTTACACAAACATCCCACACACCCATGGTCTCTCTGCCCTTGAGCACTACCTCTCCCAACGCCCACCCGAAGATCTTCCAAAAACCTTGTTCCTTATCACACTTACCAACTTCATCCTCACCCATAATTACTTCACTTTTGAAGGCCAGACCTACAAACAAATCAGGGCAACTGCCATGGGAACCAGGATGGCTCCGTCCTATGCCAACCTCTTCATGGGCCGCATGGACGAGGCTTTCCTGAAGACCCAACAGCTGCTTCCCCTGGCCTGGTATAGGTTTATAGATGACATCTTTGTGGTCTGGACTCATGGTGAAGAAACACTCCTTAATTTCCTCCATAACCTCAACTCCTTTTCAAATCTGAATTTCACCTGGTCCTTCTCCAAAATCCAAGCCACCTTCCTGGATGTTGACCTTCATCTTGTTGAAGCTCACATCCACACTTCTGTCCATATCAAACCCACCAACAAACAACAGTACCTTCACTTTGATAGCTGCCATCCATTCCACATCAAACGCTCCCTTCCCTACAGCCTAGGTATTCGTGGCAAACATATCTGCTCCAGTGACGAATCCCTCAACAATTACACCAATAACCTGACCAGTGCTTTCCTCTGCCGCAACTATCCTGCAGACCTTGTCCACAAACAGATCTCCCGAGCAATACATTCCTCCCCGTCCAACAACAATATTCCTACCCTCAGACCACACAGAAGCATCCCCCTTGTCACCCAATATTATCCTGGCCTCGAATACATCAATAAATTACTCCGCCAGGGATATGACATTCTCAAGTCAACCCTTGACAAAATTCTCCCCACACCACCCAGAGTTGCCTTTCGTCATCCCCCTAACCTCCGTAACATCCTTGTTAAACCCGACAATATTCCCAGACTACCTTCTCTCCCCAGCGGTTCCTACCCCTGTAACCGACCCCGCTGCAAAACCTGCCCCATGCATCCCCCCCACAACCACCTACTCCAGCTCCGCTACTGGTAAAACATACACAATTCAAGGCAGGGCCACGTGTGAAACTACACGTCATTTATCAGCTGACATGCCTGCACTGCATAGCCTTTTACATTGATATGACAACAACTAAACTGGCTGAGCGCATGAACGGACACAGACGAACTGTCCGCCTAGGAGATGTCCAATACCCAGTAGCGGAGCATGCCCTCCAGCATAATTCTTGGGACCTAGGAACCTGCTACACTGTATGTGCCATTTGGCTTCTCCCACCCAACACCAGTCCCAGTGAACTGCGGAGATGGGAACTTGCATTCCAGCACATCCTTTCATCCCTCCATCCCCCTGGACTGAACCTACGTTAAACAACCTCACTCCCATTTACTTTTCAGTCTTCTCCTCTTTCCCTTTCCTCTTTAGCCATTCATGCATCTTTTCATCCTACATCTTTATACTATACACCTCTTTACTTCTGTATGCATCCTCTTTGGTTTGAAGCTGGCACAGTACCTACAGTATAATATCTTTGGCTTCCCTCTGACAACCATGCCTCCATCCTTGCTACCCTCCCTGTTTTCCTTTCCCTGTTGCTTCATAACCTGGGTTGTGAGTAACTAAATCCACTTTCCCTCCTCCCCTTTCTTTCCCCTCTCTCCTCCCTGATGAAGGAACATTTATTCCGAAATCTAGGAACTTAAATTTTCGGTTGTTTTTTGTGTTTCTATCGGCTGTACTGAGCTGAGGTAAGTACTGGCCAGCCCCTCTATCTCTTTGTTAGTAATTGTTTCAGGATCTATCATTACTCATCCAACTGACTGCGAGTGGCATTTCAGTGTTAGAGCTAGATGTCTTGTGCAGGGTGGATGGGGAACATGGAGGACTCAGGCAGTTAAAATGATCCCCCTGACCAACACGTTCAAGGTGCTGTCTTTCACAGAAACTGAAACTGAACCAGTGGGGCTCACTTCACCTGTTTTGGGTGAACCTGTATTGTCCAGTGGCAAGGGGAGGCAAAACACAAAACGGCAGGGATCTATTAATCATTGGCAGCTCAAACGTACAGTGAATGATGGTACCCTGTAAGTAAATGGCAGCAAGGGACAGGAAAGAATACCAGGTGCACTCTTGTGCGTGGTCTCCTTCGAAATATTATTCTCTACAATTTATACACTAATCCAAGTGATATTTTCATTGCCAGAATCAGTCTTGTTATTTCCCTTGATGAGTTGCGCAAAGTGCCGTCTGAGAATTTTCTTTTATCTTATCCGTTATTGCAAATCCTTTCAACGGGATTTTCATCTTTGCAAATTGAAAAAAGTCTACAGGGGACACGTCTGGAGAGTACACAGGATGAGGCAGCACAGTGATTTTGTTTTTTGTGCAATAGTCATACACTATCAGGGATGAAGTGCAGGTGCATTATCATGATGCGAGAGCCTTGAATTGTGTCGCCACTTTTCAGGCCATTTCCTTCTCACATTTTCTCACAGACATTGCAAAATGGCCCGATAGTACCATTGATTAACAGTTTGTTCCTGTGGCACGAATTCATGTGATGAACTAATCCTTTAAAGTCAGAGAAAACTATTAGCATGGATTTGACATTTGGCCTGCCTTACAACCTTCATGATATTCACAGATTGTGAGACGAAGGTCATTTTAATCTTGACTCATGAGCCGTGGGATGAACTTGGTGGCAATATGATGCATTCCAAGATGCTGTGGTATAATTTCTTGACTGATCCAAATGAAATGTTACATTCTTCTGCTGTCTCTCAATCTGTCTTTGATTTTCATGCACAGTTCCTTTGATTTCCTGACATGAGTGTTGTCGGCAGATGTCAAAGGGTGTCCTGAATGAGGGTCATCTTTAATTTCTGTGTGGCCATTTTTAAACTGTGAGAACCAGTCGTAACACTGGTTACAACTTAACTATCCATCACCGTAGGGTTCCTGCATCATTTGGTGAGCCCCTGTAAAAGTTTTCTAGAGTTTCATGCAAAATTTAATGCAGATGTATTGCTCCTCTAAGTTTCTCCACCTTGAAATTTGCAAACTGTCTGACATGTTGTACTCAGTACAGCACAGAACAATAACTAACAGATATACAACAATGAAACTTCCAGCAGTTACGCATAAAAAACAACCTTGTGCAGGGATGCCAACCGCATTTTGATTCAACACACCATTGGTGCAAAATTACGGACGTTCCAGAATTTGTTGAACAAACTTTGTGTGCCTGGGGCCCCATTTAAACATGTTGAAAAGGCTACTCTAACACACATTAAGGGAAAAGTGTGCAACCAACTGCAGATTGTGGCACACGTTGGATTAAATGATGCCTGTCATCTGGGCTCTGAGGCCCTACTTGCATCATTCAATTGACTGGCAGAGAAAGTTGTGTGGAGTTTTAACGAAGTTCACAATTTGCAACTTGTCCCCTGAATTGATCATGGCCCCTTGCATCTGAGTTGAGTGAAAGGACTAAACCAGAGCCTTAAAAGGTTCTGTGACAAGCTAGGCTGCGACTTTCAGAAATTGTGCCATAGAGTTGAGAACTGTAGGGTCTACTTAAATGGGTCAGGTGTGCATTACACATCAGAGGCATTACTCAGGTAGCCGACTGTGTGTGGCATGCACAAAAGGGCTTTTTGAATTAGGTTGCCATCCATCCAGTCCAGATAATGATAGCTGATGAATTCTAGGAGAGATGCCTCCCACTTGTGAGAGTCCCCCCCCGGGAGGCTGACCACTCTTTAGCGGCCTCCTGCTTGGATACCATGAGGCCCCAGCCTTTGCAGCAATTTTTTCCCTTGTGTGCTGCGTGTCCATCCTCTTGCTATTCTTTTTCACCTCCCTTGGGGAACATGTCTAGGGTGTTATTGGGATTGTTCTGCATTGTCTTTAGCTGATGTATGAACAGTCTCACCATTGTTTTTTTGCTCCATTTTCCTTTCTTTGTTCCCTTCTCCTCTCGCTCCTGCACTTAGGCATTAGAGGTTCCTCTTTTTCTTCTTGTGTGCCCCTGAAGGCTGGCCCATGTGTCTGTCATGTAACAGGTCACTGGGTAATACGTAATTCCCAGCCCCAGGTCGACATGTACGGTTCACACGTACCCCTGGTAGAGGCCAGGCCCAGGGAGGGGTGATTTCCTAAGCTGCAATCTTCCCAAATTGCTGATTGGTCCCTCTGTCAGGTGTTCAGGAGGTGTGCACAATCACCTAAGGTGGGTGCACCCCCTTGTGAATGGGTCCCCCAGATGGAAGGAGCGCGCCATCGGATACGCTGGCAATCATGGGGATTTTCTCGCTATGAGTCAATTGTCTTCACACTCAACATCTATGAAACGTAAATGTAATCAGACTAATGATTCAAAGACCCTTCCTGCTGCATCACAGTTCCTCGTGGTCTCAAGTCAGTCCTTCGCCACGGTAAATCCATTTATTATTCAGAAAAGTGTTGATGCAGTTGCTGGCCCTGTGTACTTGTGCTCTCATTTACGGAATGGCACTTTGCTTTTGGAGACTACTTCTGATTCTCAAGCATAACTGCTTGCCGCCTCTCTTCTCCACTGTTACTCTGTTCATGTCGAGGCCCATAGAACTTTGAATTATGCCTCTGGTGTCAGTTAAACTAGGCTGCTCGATGGTCTAACCGAGGCCGAAATTCAATCTTTTCTCTCTGATAAGCGTGTCATTGTCATCCATCATGTAATGAAAAAGTTAGATTCCTCCTGAGTGCCCACCCACACTTTTTCTCTCACCTTTGATAGATGGTGCTTCCGTCCAAGATAAAAGCAGGCTATGGAATTATCACAGTCTGGTCGTACATTCCGAACCCACTGCCCTGCTATCAGTGTCATAGTTTCAACCACACTAGAACATCTTGCCGACACCCAGCCAAATGTGTAACGTGTGGTAGGGATGCACACAAGGGTGATTGTCTGCCTCCTTCTTCCTGCTGTATCAACTGCAATAGCGACGATGCCGCATCTTCTTCGGATTGTTCCGTATATATCTTGATGAGAGGGCTGTCCAAGAGATCCAGGTAAAGGCAAAAGTGCCTTTCCCAGTCGCTTGCAAGTTATTGGCTAGTTGGCTAGTCACAAGCCGTGAGTTCTCCCCTCTGGCACTTAAAGAAAGTTCTGTTCTTGTTACCTATTGCTCCATGAAGGACATGGCCATGTTGTTATGCGATCTCCGATTCAGTTCTGAGGTTGTGCTGCCCCCACTCCCCCCCTCCGTCCAGCTGTGTAACAAGCCAAGCCATCAAACTCTCGCCTCAAGGGCAAAGCCACCATCTACATAACTGGTAGACCAGAAAGGACAGAAGGAGTACTCCCATGAAGACTTACTCCGTCCTTCCAGTCAAACACCACCTGAGCCACCCTCTAACCTAAAAGGCTCGAAGAAGTCCACCAAAGGCAAACAGTCTTCTCCTTCGCAACTCAAAGATCCTCTTTGACAGTGTTCCACAAAGAGGATTTATGGGTGCTTCTATCATTGCAGCGTCCCCATGTACAATGCCTTGAAGAAACGAAATTGTGCCCTCACAACCGCTTTGAGCTTTCACAATTATACTGGTTCGTCTTGACCTTCCCCCTGAGGAGGGCATTTCATCTTGTGGGGGGTGTCATGTTGCTCATACGGGATGACATTCATAGTCAACCCATTCCCCTGACTACCCATCTTCAAGTCTTTTCCTTCCCCACCTGACTATTTCCTCTGTACCGTTTGTATTCCTCTGTCATTCAATGTCAACAAGACAGACTTCCTTCAACTTATTGGGCAGCTACCTCCCCCCATTCTCGCTACTTGGTAACTTTAATACGTGTCATCCCCTTTGGGGTTCTCCCAGGATCTGTCAAGAAAGGTGCCCTCATGGCTGACCTTCTTAACCTCTTCTGCCTTAACACTGGCACACCCGCTTTCCTTTCCGATTCCTCACACACTTATTCCCCAGTCAAAGGGCATGAAAGTGAAGTATTGGTTGAGAAGGGAGTGAGACAGGGCTGTAGCCTGTTCCTGGTGTCACTTAGTCTGCACACTGAGCAAGCAGTAAGGGTGACCAAAGGAGAGTTGAGAGGAGGAATTAAAGCTCTTTAGTGTTAGTGAGTCTTTTCTGAATGTATTTATCTGTATGGAAGTGAAATGTGGACGATAAACTGTTCAGATAAGATGAGAATAGAAGGTGCTGAGATGTGGTGCTGCAGAAGGATGCTGAAGATAAGATGGATAGATCACGTAACGAATGAGGAGCCACTGAATAGAATTGGAAAGAAAAGAGAACTTTGTGGCACAATTTAACAAGTAGAAGGGATCGGTTGATAGGGCACAGTCATCTACATTGATACTTTGCAAATCATAGTTAGTGCTGGCCAGAGGGTTCATTGAACCACCTTCACAATAATTCTCTATTACTCTCATCTCGAACAGCGTGTGGAAAAAATGAACACCTATATCTTTCTGTGTGAGCTCCAATTTCCCTTACTTTGGTATGACGGTGGTTTCTCCTTATGTATTTCGATGTCAACAAAATGTTTTCACATTTGGAGGAGAAAGTTGGTGATTGAAATTTTGTGAGAGAATTCCTCCACAATGAAAAACACCTTTGTTTTAATCATGTCCACCCCAAAGCTTGTATCACATTCATGATACTCATTCTCCTATTTTGGGATAATACAAAATGTGCTGCAGCTCTTTGAACTTCCTCGGTGTATCCTGTTAATCCTATCTGATAAGGATCCCAGATAGCACAGCAGTACTCCAAAAGAGGATGGACAGGTGTAGTGCAGGCAGTCTCTTTGGTAGAGCTGTTGCATCTTCCAAGTATTCTGCCAGTCTTTGGTTGCCTTCCCCACAGCTTTTTCTGTGTGTTCTTTCCAATTTAAGTTGTTTGTAACTGTAACTTCCAGGTATTTAGTTGAATTTATGGCCTTTAGATTTGACCGATTTATCGTGTAACCGGAGTTGCGGATTCCTTTTAGTACTCAAGTGGATGATCTCACACTTTCCATTATTTAGTGTCAGTTGCCAGTTTTTTTCACACTGTACAGATATCTTTTCTAAATCATTTTGCTATTTGTTTTGAATTTCTGATGACTTTGCTAGACGATAAACGACGGCATTGGCTGCAAAAAATTTAAGACGGCTGCTCAGATATTCTGCTACATCATTTATACATATAAGAAACAGCAGAAGGCCTATAACACTACCTTGGGGAGTGCCAGAAATAACTTCTGTTTTACTGAACTGACTTTCTGACAGTTACTATGAACTGTGACCTCTGTGACAGGAAATAACAAATCCAGTCACACAACTGAGACTATATTCCATAAGCATGCAATTTCATGATAAGTTGCTTGTCTGGTACAGTGTCAAAGCCGTCTGGAAATCTAGAAGTATGGAATCAGTTTGAAATCTCTTGTTAGTAGCACTCAGCACTTTGTATGAATAAAGAGCCAGTTGTGTTTTAGAAGAATGATGTTTTCTAAATCCATGTACACATTCTGAGACATCAGGATATCATCAATTTAGTACTGGAGGGAAGGGTGGGGGTAAAAATTGTAGAGGGAGACCAAGAAATGAATAGGGTAAGTAGGTGGAAAGGATGTATGTTTGCAGTAGTTATTAGCAGATAAATAGTCTTGCACAGAATAGATTAGCATGAAGAGCTGCATCAAACCAATCTCCAGACCGAAGACCACAACAACAACAACAACAACAAATATTACTGCGTGTGCATACATTATGTAAAAGGTTTTTGCTAGTTTATTATAGAAATTATGTGTAGGTGTTAATAAAGAAATGAATGATGTGACGTACGGCAATAAATTTTGGCTTATGTATATTTGTAAATAATTTCATATTATAGCGGTAGAAACACACAGTTTTTCATGTGCAATAATATACTCAAATTTGTTTTCAGGTATAACTGTTCAACATGCAAGAAATAATGGAAAAAACTGAGTTATTGACTGCATTATGCATTCTTCGTTTACCAAATGAACTGATGGATAAAAATTTGTTAAAAAATCATTTCTCTCAATTTGGCAGTGTTCGCCAAGTAATTCTCAGCACCAAGAATAACAGCTGTGTTATTCATTTTACAAGTCATGTGAGTTTTCTTACATTAGTTATGCATATATATTTTTTGGCAATAGTACAGAAATTACAATGTGTGGCTATAGTTGTACTTAAATGATGAAGTGGAAGTTGGTCTCTAATTAATCAATAACTTCAGAAATATATAAAAAAGTTGAGTACTAGCCATTTATAGATATACTTCTTACCAAATGACAGCCTGCAGTTTTTGTACCTGCAGTGATCCTGAACTACTGTACTTACGTAAGCATGTGAAGTCATTTTTGCACTTGAGTTCCTGTCTTACTTTCTCTATAAAAAAAATAAAACTTAAAAATAAAATAAAAATAAAAAAATGTAATGTCAACCGAGGGCAGGATAAGCTGATGACACCAAATTGACTGTGTGGTAAATCAGAAGAATATGCTATGGACTTCAAGCCGTCATTGGTTCTCCAGCTTGAGGAGCATGCACTTTGGCACTGACACAAGGTTAATACCCATCATTGAGCTCCTGATATGCTTTCAGGCTCCCACACACACTGTTTTATGCTCTACTGACCAGATCTCGATCTAGATATAGTTGCCAGACACCACAGTGCTCAAAAGTGCAGTCAGGCAAACTGTATACTGCATTTGAACATTGCAACAATTTCCAGAAATAAGTGGCTCATGTTACACACATGCACTGCTGCAGCAACCACACTGTTGAGCCTAGCTAAAAAGACAGTGTGTTGTGGTGACAGTTGCTGCGCCACAATTAGGGGCAGGATGGTGGGTCTGTATGCTAGCCATCTGCAGAGAACTTCACATACTTTCACTTGATGAGGGGTTAAATGTCAATGAATTGTTAAGAAATTTCATGCCAGCTGGTTTGGAGGTTCCTGCGCGACCATAATGTACTTTGATGAAATTTTGTGTGAACATTTGCACATGTTCCCAATAAAAGTGTTAAAGTTTAACAATCACCAGTTCAGTATTTGTGGAGATGTAGTGATTTATTTGACCCAAAACGTTGCTCCCAACAGTGTACTCTTTTGGCAACATTGAGATGTAATATCTTCAGCAGTATTTTTGTGAAAGAAACAAACCTAGGCTTTTTGTGCTCTCTTAAGTGAAATAGTGAAAGAAAATTGTATGAACGATTTTTAAATAGATGATTTCAGGCAAATTCAACAAAAAAATGTGCTGTTAAGTTTACTTTTTATACAGTGGTCTTTTCAAAAGTCCTGCATGTTGTGCATGCACCGCTGTTGTGATGGTGAGATCACATTCTTGTCAGGTGCGAGCAAGACATTAGGTGTGACGGTTGTATATGTGTTTGCTGGTTCATGTGGCTGTATCATGAGTAATTCAGTTTTAAAATGGAAGCAGAAGCAGTGTCAGGTCAGATTACTCACAATGACCAGCATTCCTACACCAAAATCGAATCCATACCTGGAAAGAACCCATTGAAAATTTACAACACTTTGAAAAAGGTGTGTGGGAATAGTGTAGTGGAACGCAGAACAGTATCGCGGCAGTCTGATCACTTCCGTGAAGACTGAGCAAGTGCTGAGGCCACCTCAAGAAGTGGAATGCCATCAGCTGCAAAAGATACATCTCTCAGGTTATTGTTAATGATATTTTGAGAGAGTATTGATGAAAATAATGTGAGGAAGTTGCATATTATGCTAGAATGTCTGTCACTTCAGTTTACGAAATTATAACTGGAAAGTTAAAGTTGAGATAAGTTGATGCCAGATGAGTTCCACATGACCTGAGTGAAGAGCAGGAAGCAGGTCACAGAAGAATCGCAAAAGAATTGCTTCAACGTTGTCAAATCAATATACGAGATTTTGAGCCAGAACTGAAGACTCAGTCATCGTAATGGAAAAATTTCAATTATCCACACCCAAAAAAATTCCGCCAGTAACAATCAAAGGTGAAACTGATGATGATCTTTGTGTCTGATGTGAATGGAGTAGTAGCTACTAATAGAATGCCCCAAGGGACATCTGTAACAGGCGCATACTACAGGCTGTTTCTGCAAAATGTTTTGTACCCAGAATTTTGTCAGAGAGAGCCTGACATGCATGCTGCTTCTGTCTTCATTTTGCATCATAATACAAGGCCTCATATTGTCCTACCAGTGAGAGAAATGCTCAACAAATATGGATGGGAAATACTTCCCCACCCACCATACGGTCCTGATATGAACCCACCGAATTCCTAAATTGAATGAACAACTCCCTGAAAAACATTTTGATACAACTGATGAAGCTTCAAGTGATGTGACCCGAGTAATCAGACAGCTCAACAATGAAGATGTCCTATCTGAAATATACAAGTTGCCGAAATATTGGGAAACTGCCACAAGCAAAAATGGAGATTATATTGAAGGGCTGTAAAGTTATTATTGTAAAATAAATTATTTTCTTCAGTTCTATATAACATGCGCAACATTTTTGAAATGGCCCTCATCAGAAGTAAGTGCGTGATAAACCTGAAGCTTTGCGTGTGATGACTGATGAACCCAAAGTCTTCAAGATAAAATTTCATTCTGCTACAGCTTTCCAGTAGTGTATAAATTGAGGGTGAAGTTGACAATTTTTGTAAGAGCACAAAAAATGGGTATTTTCAGCCCACTTTTCATTCAAATAAGTGTTATTTGCCAACTCTTTACAACATTTATTTTCATTAGAAAGGCTGTGTCATAAACCACCTATAAAACTAGATTTGGTTTTTCAGTTCGAACATATAAAGTCCTAAAAAATAATAAAAGTTAAGGTTCAGGGAAAATACTTCCTAGTCTGCTGATACTCAAATTACATCTGACCTTTTTAATTGTGTTTTACAGATGTTTGATGCTATCTGGGGAAAGTAATATAAAAAATCCTGATGAATTGGAAGTGGGCTCAAGTCAGAAGAACTGTAAAAAGAACAAAAACATGTTTGTCAGTTGTCATGTTTCATTCAGACGCATTCCAGCCATACCAGGGAACCGGAGATCATTGTAGCAAAATTGTTGCAGAACAGCTACAACATACATTCTCTGAACCGCTTGCAAGTTTTACACCATTGTTGCATCTCTAAATTTTGGTGAAGTTCATTGCAGGTTGACTGACAAGCTTTTGGAAAAGAATTCTTGTTAAAGAGAATTATGAATGTGTCTTTATTTTGTGATTCTATTGATATGTTTGCTTAATTCCGGCCCGAAGTATAGCATATTGTGCATTCGCATGATTTGCAGTTTATGTGGTACATAAGAGTACTGATGAAAAATTGTATAAATTTGTGCTATGGTCCATGGTTGCTGAAACAATCAACCCTGTCACCATGGGGGCCTTGCTCTAAGCTTAACAGCAGCAGCTTTGGGTGGGTTTCTTTACTACAGGATTCCAAGGCTGATAAGGTTTCGTTTCCTTAGGGCCTCAAGCCTGATGTTACATTCCTTTAAGTGCCTTTAAGTGTACCAGGTCAAAGCTAGAAGAGGTTTCTTTTAGGATCTGAAGCTTGTGTTTACTCCAAGGTATTTGACTGTTTTCTTTTTTTTTTTTTTTTTTTTTTTTTTTTTTTTTTTTTTTTTTTTTTTTTCTTCTCCTGTTCATTAATCAGAAGGAAAGCTAACATGCCAGCTAGACGTTTTCACTTATGAAGCTACAACAACTGTAATAATGTGCTGTTCTGGAATCCAGCACTTGTCAGTCCTTGATGTCCAATAAAATGAATTTCCATGGCCATGTACATACATAAAGCTTAAAGTGTTCTTCTGCTAAGTGAAAGTCATACAAAAGCTTCTAATCCACCAGTATTTTTCATAAATGCATGCAGCATATTGCCCTGGCTGGAGACCCAATGTTAATATACTTCCATCACCTTAGCATACTTCCTTCAACACACATTCTCCCCACCTCTTCTTTCTATCCCCCTCCCACACTGTTTCCATCTCGTTTCCCTCTCCATGTATGCATGTCTGTCAGAACATTGGATCAAAATTCTGAATAACACAGGCACTGTAATATTGTTTTTATCTGCTGACACTAGGCAAGTGACATTCAAGTACATGTCTCTCCTACATGGTGCTTGGATAGTGTAAAGGTAAGGCGACTACTCATGATAGTAGGAAATCCTGGTTCAAGTCATGGTCTGGCACAAATTTTCAGTCATTCCATTATGCAGCTAATGGTTGTTCATGTCAGCAATTACAAATACATTTCATGCTGTTGTATATGTTCTCATGCAGGGGGTGAATTGCTTGATCTATGTGCTGTAGAGGAATATAATGTACAGTTGGAAAATAGATGGCTGCAGCTATAAAAATGGAAAGTTTATATCCTGAAACTATCTACCACTCCTTCCTCTTTCTCAAATGTAAGACGGAGTCTCTATTATGTTTAAGCATCCTGTAAGGCCTGGTGCTATCCTCCTCAGTTGGACTCGTTTATTTTTGGAACTTACAGTAAGTGAGTTGTTGCATTCTACATATTAATGGAGTGTTTTTTGGTTACTGAGGTGACAGCAGCTCTTGAATTTCAGGGGTATATGAAAATATGCACCTGTTTGATGTGTGTGTGTGTGTGTGTGTGTGTGTGTGAGAGAGAGAGAGAGAGAGAGAGAGAGAGAGAGAGAGAGAGAGAGAGAGAGAGATCTCTCAGTTCCTGAACTGGTGAAACAGTCTTAAATTTTGTGGGATAAACCAAAAATATTTGCTGTACAACACCAAGTAATACCATAATGTGTGTGCAGGGAAAGAGATGTGGATAATTGATTTATAATTAGATAACTTGAGAAAGAAAATGTTTATTGATTTTCTGAAAGTGACTGTCTTAATTGATTATATTTACTGTTGTGTGAACTGCAAAACAATGTAATATGTTAAATGGTGAGTTTCACATAACTTTGTCTTACTTTATATGTGCTAGCTCATAAGCAATTAATTAATCTCTTTTAAACCTAATAATGTCTGTTTACAGGAAAGTGCCAAGAATGCTTATGAAAATGGAAAAATATTTGAAGGTAAGAAGCTCCACGTATTTTGGAGCCATGTTAAATCGCGCAGTACAGCGGTTGGAACTGGTTCACCAGAAGAGAGGATAAAAGAACGCAAAAAATCAAGACTCCCAACTAAATTGTCTTCAAATCGGGGTACAAAGACCAGTGAACTTGGTGGGGCAGAGGGATCTTCAGAAATTAGGAGGAAGTCATTGAAACCAAAGCCCAAGAAAAAGATGTCACCAGAAGTTGAAGCTGAATTATTAGCTATGAGTGGTATCGATGAAATGAGGTAAGAAAACTATGTTTCCTGTATCTTGTCAATTCTTAAAAAAGGTTCTTCTAGCTTTCATAGTGTGTGAATTCTTTGTTTGTCAATTATTGAAATAAATAATGACTAAAATACTTCAAACATGTGGTTTATTTTGCTTTCATAATGAAACCAATGTTATATTTGATTTAAAAATTATTTCCTAATATAAAAATTTGGATTCATAAAGCTTTTTACAGCTACACCCTTGTATAAAACACTAATTGTATTTTAGCCTCATTACCTG
Organism: Schistocerca gregaria; assembly: GCF_023897955.1. Classification (NCBI taxonomy): domain Eukaryota; kingdom Metazoa; phylum Arthropoda; class Insecta; order Orthoptera; family Acrididae; genus Schistocerca; species Schistocerca gregaria. The sequence goes on from NC_064920.1 coordinate 727,469,903, forward strand.
TAGGTATTCCTCTGATAGCCACTATTAGCAGGGCAGGGCACTTACAAAATTCACAGTGTCCTTATCATAATACAACTGTTCTCATCTGAATTTCAGCTTCAGGAGAGTTTTTGTAACTCCAGTAAAAGATCAAAAACCAGTAACTTTTTTTATTTGTACACGAACAAAAATTTTCTTACGGGTGCTTCATTAGGAGTTACTGATGAAGCCTTAGAGAATAACCTTTGGAAATTAAAAACCTTTTTTTTTAGCTAACAATATCTCTCCCTCGATGAACCATGGTCCTTGCCAAGGTGTGGTATCTTGTGTGCCTCTTCGACACAGACACAGCAGCTGCACCAATGGGGTATCTGTAGGAAGACCAAACAAACGTGGTTCATGAAAGGACAGCAGATTTTCCATGTTTGGAGGGTCAACAATATGGGTAATTGACTGAATGGGCCTTGGAATATTAGCCAGCCTGGTTTTGCAATGTTGGTACCGTGAATGGCTGAAAAAAAATAAATCCTATTGGGATCTGTTTAAAATCTATTTAACGCACTTCTGTCTCCACCAATTAAGAGATGTGAGGAAACAAAAAAGAATTATAACATCTACATCTATACTCTGCAAACCACCATGAGGTGCATGGCAGAGGGTGTGTCCCATTGCACCAGTTATTAGGGTTTCTTCCTGTTCCATTCACATATGGAGTACAGGAAGACTGATTGTTTGAATGCATCTGTGCATGCAGTAATTATTCTAATCTTATCCTCATGATCCTGTGTGAGTGATATGTAGGAGGTTGTAGTATATCACTGGAATAATCATTTAAAGACAGTTCTTTGTGTTAATACATATTCTTGGGATAGTTTACATCTGTTTCAGGAGTGTGCCAGTTCAGTTCCTTCCATATCTCTGTGACACTTTCCCATGGGTAAAACAAATCTCTGACCATTTGTGCTGCCCTTCTCTGTATACGTTCAATATCCCCTGTTAACCCTGTCTGATATGGGTCCCACACACTTGAACAGTATTCTGTGATGGGCCCACGAGTGATTTGTAAGAAATCTCTTTTTTTTAGACAGATTGCATTTCCCCAGTATTCAACCAATCAACTGAAGTGTACCACATGCCTTACCCACAACTGAGCCTATGTGATCATTCAATTTCATAACCCTACAAAGAGTTACACCCAGGTATTTGTACGAGTTGGCTGATTCCTACAGTGACTAACTGATATTATAGTTATAGGATACTATGTTTTTTCATTTTGAGAAATGCACAATTCTACATTTCTGAACATTTAGAGCACATTGCCAATCTCTGCACTATGTTGAAATCAAGATCTGACTGAAAATTTATGCAGCTTCTCTCAGATAGTACGTCATTATAGATAACTCCATCTTCTGCGAAAACTCTGATTTTAATATTAAAATTGTCTGAAATATTGTTAAACTAAAATATGAACAGCAAGGGTCCCAACACACTTCCCTTTGGTGCACCCGAAGTTACTTCTGCATCTGACAATGCCTCTCCATTCAAGATAACATGCTGTGTCCTAACTGCCAAAAAGACCTCAATCCAGTCACAAATTTCACATGATACCCTGTATGATTGTACTTTTGACAGTAAGAATAGGTGCGGTACTGAGTCAAATGCTTGTCAGAAATCAAGACACACAGCATCTACCTGGCTGCTATGATCCAAAGCTTTCAGTATGTGATGTGAGAAAAGTGCAAGTTGGGTTTCATGTGATTAATGTTTTTAAAAACCATGCTGATTGGCATTGAGGAGTTCATTCTGTTCATGATACGTCATTGTGTTTGAGCTCAGAATATGTTCTAAGATCGTACAACAAACCGATGCCAAGAATATTGGATGGTAATTTTGTGGATCACTTCCACTACCCGTCTTGTAGATGAGTGTAACCTGTGCCTTTTTCCAAGAAGTGGGCACAGTTTTTTGTTTGAGGGATCAACAGTAGATTATAATTAGAAGAGGGACTAACTCAGCTAAAAATTCAGTATAGAATCTGTCAGGGATTCCGTTGGGTCCTGGAGCTTTGTTAAGTTTTATGAATTTCAGCTGTTTCTCAACACCACTGACAATAATACTTATTTCAGTGATCTTTTCAGTGGTATGAGGGTTAAATTGGGGCAGTTCTCCTGGGTTTTCATTTGTAAAGGAACATTGGAAAATGAAGTTGGGCATTTCAGCTTTTGCTTTGCTACCCTCACTTTCAGTTCCTGTCTTGTTCACTAGGGACTGGACACTAATTGTGGTGCCACTAACAGCCTTTATATATGACCAGAATTTCTTTGGATTTTGTGAAATGTAGTTTCATTGTATTCTGCTATGGTAGTCACTTAAGGCATCATGCATTGCTCTCTTGACAGCCAAACATGTTTCATTCTGCAGCTCTCTATCTATATCCCTACGCTTGGTTGTACACCTGTTGTGCTGTCTATCTATATCCCTACGCTTGGTTGTACACCTGTTGTGCTGTAACGTCTGTTTCTTTAGAAGTTTATTTACAGTGACTGTATACCATGAAGGTTTCCTCCCATTATGAACTGTTCTAGTGGGTACATATCTGTCTAGTGTATGGTCAACTATTCTCTTAAACTTGAGTCTTAATTTGTCTGTGTGTTCCTGACCTGTGTTGAAAGTTTCAGATTCCTCATTGGGACATGACACTGCTAGTTTTTTAATCTAATTTACTGAACGTATATATCTTTCTGTTTGTTTTAGTTGTGCTTTGTACTTTTTACTCATCTTAAATTTAGATTAGGTCATAGAATTTATTGCTAATTGTCATGATTGACTTTACTTCAGTAGTTGATTATAAGTTACGAAATTATATCATGGTAGGATGAAGTTGTATACAATGGGAATTGGTGAAGTGTGCTGGCAAAAAGAACAGGGCTTCTGGTCAGGCCAGTACAGGGTTATCAATGCAGAATCAAATAGTGGTAATGCAGGAGAATCTTACAGTGACTAAGAAAAGAAGAATGCAGATAAACTGTTATGAAGAGCATTGTGAATGCATTATTGTAGCCAAAACACACATGAAACCAACCCCCATCCCAGTAGTACAAGTTTATAGATGTACTAGCCCCACGAATTATAAGAAGACTAAAGAAATGTTTACAGTTATTGGATTCAGAAAAAAATCCTTTTATTAGTCAAAATCACAACTTACTATTTTTGTTGATACTGTTTCCAGCTAATGTTGTTAGCCACCTTCAGATCACAGGAGAACAGTTTTTCCCCTGTGTGCAATCACTATGCGGTAGGACACATCAACATAAATTTTGTTTAAGCTGCATATCACAGTCTTAATGTATAGCTTGATGAAACATTAATGTAAAATCATCCAAGAGTAAGAGATTGTTGCAGCCACCGAATAACAACGTTATATCAGTTAATCACCACATATGCAGAGTGCGATCACAATTGATAAATTACATTATTTTAATGACATAGCACCAGCAAGCAATGTGTAATTCTCACTCAGTTATATGAGGTTGTCAAATCTCCGGTGCAAGTATTGTATTACATAGACTCATTCCGAAGTTGCTATGATTTGGGCAATTTCCTTGTTGTTTACCAATGCTACGTAACATGGATAACTCATTCTGTTAACTGTGGTGTTCACACTGTGCATGTGGCTTCCATGTAATACAATACATCCACAGTGGATACAATGACCTCACATAACCGAGTAGTGAAAACTATGTATTTATTTCTGGTGCTCTCTCTCTAGAGTAACGTAATGGTTTAACTGTGCTTTCACTGTGCACACTTGAAGATTATCAGATATGGTATTATTACACAGTGGATGTGATGATCTTTTAGTCTTGGGTGAGTTTACATTAATGTCCCATTGAGATTTACGATAAGATGGAACTATGTATCTTACATAAAATTTATAATGATGTGTCCTATCAGTTAGTGATTGTACGCAATGGAAAAAATGGTATCCTGTGTTCTGAAAATGGCAACAACTTAAACTGAAATTGGTAACCAATAAAAATAATTAATTGTAATCCTGACTAATAAGGGATTTCTTCTGTATCCAGTAAATGTCAACAATTACAGATCGCTTATCTGCAACTGGGGCATTTCAAGAAGCAGCAGGAAAAAGTATAATGAGATAAAAGAAATTACTCAGATAATTAAGGGAGCAAGAACTTAATACCGCTGGGGGGGGGGGGGGGGAGGGGCGGTGACTGAAATTAAATGGCAGGAACAGGATTGAGAAGAAAATAAGGTAGGACGACATGGACCGATGGCTAACAGTGAAAGGGAAAGCCACCTAGTAGAATTTGAAATGTAGCACAATTTAATTATTGCTGATATTTGATTTAAAAACAGTGAAGGAAGGTTGTGTACCTTGAAGAGACCTGGAGACATCAGAAGGTTTCAAATAGATTGCACAGTGGTAAGACATAGATTTCAAAACCAGGATTTGAACTGCAAGACATTTTGGACAAATGTGAGATCTGACCATAATGTATTGTTCATGAACTGCAGAAATGAACCAAAGAAATTGCATAATGAGATAGAACCTGAACAAACTGAAAGAGTCACTTGTCATCGGAATGGCAGGCCTTACCTAGGCGGCACATGCTAAGCACCAGAGTGCTATTCCTGTCGTGAAGGTTGGATTTTCTTGTTGCCTTTCTTGATGGGTTGGCTGCAGTTGATCGTAAAATCAAGAAAATGAACAAAACAAGCTAGCAGTTAGAAATTCTGAAGTGGAGGATCTGGAAGGGTAGTACCAACACCCAGCATACTTCCGCCACTCCTTCTTCATACCAGATGATTTTCTGAGTGGCTGCTTGGTATATTCATGGGGAGAGGAGCTCTACATCTTCCTATCTTCCTGATAAGGGTGACAGCATCTTGGGTGACTGTGGATCTGCTTTTTTGTGCATTGGATAACAAATCTGTGCAACTTTAGCTCCTTTAGCTTTTGGTAGCACCACTCAATAACTGTTTCCACTCTTTGCTCCTCTGTCCCCTATGTGGTTGCAGCGATTGGAGTCGAGGTCTACATTGGGGTGCCTACTGATTGTGACACCTGCCTCTTGGAAGAGGCACTGTGGTGCAGGTGTCACTGGGAGCTACTGACAGCTGCTGTTCCCTGGAAGTGCAATATGTTGAGAGCAGCTTGCTGTGTGGCCACTGGCCCTTCTGAATAGGGGGCAGCTGGAGCAGGTGTTTCTCTTCTGGGGTGATCTCTGTGGCCTCCTTCCTCTCTGCAGTGGCCAGGGAAGCATCCATCTGTGCGGTGCTGTCTGCCCCTGCCATCAGACCAGTGGGGTGGGAGATGGTGGGGACAGGTATCTCTTCTTTGGTGGCCCTCATTACCTGAGTGCATTTCATACATGCCACATTTTCTTTCCAATATATGGCAATGTGGCCAAGCTTCTGGCAGTGGTAGCACAGTTCCTTCCTTTTGTTGTTGCACTGGCCAAGCTGAGCACCTCAGTTGCCAGGTGCTTCATGATGGTGGCAAGCAAGTGGGGCTTTGGCGTACCTTTGGCTTCTTCACCTCCCGTTCTGCGACCAGATGTATGGATATGTAGGCAAATGAGACAAGCAATAGTGGCGATGCGACCCACAATGAGTCGAGCACCAAAATGTAAACTGAAACAGTTTCACAAGTAGCATTAGGTAATGGTTGACTTTAACAGGGGAAAGGAATACTATACAAGGCAAACTGGTAGCTTTGAGAGGTGAAACAATGAATGAAAAACAAGATCAAATAGGCAGAAAGAAAAGACCCAGTAGAAAGCCTTGGATAATGCATGGGATATTGAATCTAATTGATGAAAGGAGAAAATGTGAAATTTTAGCAAGTGAAGCAGACAAAAGGGAATATAGGATCTAAAAAAATAAGATTGACAGGAAGTGCAAAATGACTAAGCAGGAATGGTTTGACAAGAATGCAAGGCTATTGCATCATGTGTGACTAGCTGAACGGAACAATGAAAGAGGACTTGGGAGAAAAGAGAAGCATCTGGTTGAATATTAAAAGCTCAGTTGGCCAGCGTGTGCTAGGCAAAGAAGGGAAGGCTGAAAGGCAAAAAGAATATAAGAATTTATACAAGGAGAACAAACTTGTAGATACTATTATAGAAAGAGAACAGGAGTTGAGTTGAAACAACGCCCTTGGAGAAGATGGCGTGCCCTCAGAATTAATGAGATCCTTGGGAGAGTACTCTATGACAGAATTATGCCCCCTGGTAGATACGACATATGTAGCGTGCAATGTACACTCAGACTTCAAGAAAAATACAATATCCCCCGTTCTAAAGAAGATACATATTGACTGGTATTGATGCCAAACTATCATTTTGATTATTCGTGGTTGCAGAGCACTAACACAAATTATCTACAGAAGAATGGAAATGCTGGTAGAAGCAGATCTTGGGGAATATCAGTTTGGGTTCCAGAAAAATGTAGGAAGTTGTGAGGAAATATTGACTCTTCGAATTATTGTATAAGATAGGTTGAATAAAGGCAAACCCACATTTTTAGCATTTATATTCTCAGAGAAAGCTTTTGACTCTGTTGATTTGAATACAATCTTTGAAATTGTGAAAATAACATGGATAAAATACAGACAGCGAATATTTATTTACAACTTTTAGATACCAGACACCAATAAGAAGAGTTGAAGGACGTTAAAGAGGAGCAGTAGTTGAGAAGAGGGTATAACAGGGTTGTAGCCTAACTTCAGTGTTATTTAATCTGTACAATGAGCAAACAGTAGAGGAAACCAAGAAGACATTTGGACAGAGAATTCAAGTTTGAAGTTCAGGAAGAACATATAAGAACTTTGAGGTTTGCCAGTGATCACACAATTCTGCAAGAGAGGCAAAGGTCTTGGAAGATAAGTTGAACAGAATAGATATTGTCTTGAAAATAGGGTAAATGACAAACATGAATAAAATTGAAACAAGATTAATGGAATGTAGTCGAGTTAAATCAGGTAATGCTGATATGACAGCATTAGGAAACAAGACACTAAAAGTAGGAAATGAGTTTTGCTATTTAGGCTGCAAAATAACTGATGATGGCGAAAGTAGAGTGTATATAAAAACCGACTGACAATAGCAGCAAAAGCATTTCAGAAAATAGAAATTTGTTAATATCGAATATAAGGTCAAGGCTCAAAAATATTTTATAAATGTATTTGTACAGTCTGTAGTTTTGTACAGTACAGTGTGTAGTTTTGTACAGGAGTGAATAGTGCATGATAAAGAGCTCAGACGAGAAAATAGTAGAAGCTTTTGAAATGTGTTTCTGCAGAATAATGCTGAAAATTTGATGGGTAAATCAAGTAACTAATGAAGAAGTACTGAATCGAATTGGAGGAAAAAAAAAACTGTGGCACAGATTGACTAAAGGAATCGAGCATAAAAGAATTCCCAGTTTGGTAATGGAAGGAAGTGTGAGGGGTAAAATTTGTGGATGGAGACCAAGACTTGACTAAAGATTATAGGTTCAAGTGGATGTACGTTTTATTAGTTATGCAATAATGAAGGGACTTGCTCAGAGTAGCCTAGTATGGAGTGTTGTATCATACCAGTCTTTCGAAGTGAAGGCCATAACAACAACATAATATGTTTAAATCATTTTGCATTGCAATGTTGGTGCTACACAACTTGATGCACTTATCCAATCTCTCGGCTTCCTCTTGACTGGAAATGTTCTCCACTGCTCCATACGGTCAAATAGTAAGACTTAAGTTACAGAGCAAAAACTATTAAAAAATGAGATTTCATGCTACAAGAACCTGAATGAATATTACACTCTGCTCAGAGTATATGCATACTGAAACTTTTTGGATATAAGTGAGGCATATTGGCAGAATGTAGATCATTTTTGATTTTCTGCAGCTATCTTAACTATCAGTAGATGTGGAGAGCATTTTACCTGTTGAAGACATCGTAGTTCTTTCCATAATGTCACTATTTTAGAGATGGTAATGCAACAGTTTCCTGAGGAATCAAATATAATTGCTGTGTGGTGTAGTTTAGATTGTTATATAACTTAAGGCCACAGGGGTTACAGGAATAAAATATACATTCAAGGGAGAGTTCTCATCTGTGAAGTTAAGAAAACATGGTTCCGTCATAAAAGAATTCTGACACCCATTTCACACTAAGAATTTCCCTTCCATACGGTGTAACCACCCTGAATGGTGCATCTGTAATGATGAACAGTGATCAGTAGTTGCTCTGCAGATATGCCAAGGCATTCACAGACTGAAATTACCCTCCAAATTTTATCCAGAAACAGATCTCGTGGACCTTTTCTCCCCAGTCTCCAGTCCATCAATCAACAGCAAAGGAGCACCTTGCACTTTGCCTAATTACCACTGAAGACTGTGCCAACTGAATCATGTTCTTCACCAAGGTTTTTGACTACCTGTCATCATTACTTGAAATGAGAAATATCCCACCTCAACGCTCCCACATTGATATTACACTGCCTGCCCAACATGTGCAATATCTTTTTCTATCCGTATTTAATCCCTGCTCACAACCCCTTGCCCCATGGGTTATATCTTTCAAATAGACCAAAATGCAAGACCTGTCCCATGCAAGATCTGTTCAAAAAATTTCCAGAACATTCACAGTTTTGTGCCAATGGCGTGTTAGAGCTAAATGCTGTTGGCATGCCTGCATACACCTGTGTTTAATGTGTGACAACCAGAAGTCTCATTGTTGTATGTCTGTCTGTCATTGTTCAATGTTGTATTGAGTAGAACATTGTATCACGCAGTTTGTGAATTTTGAGGTAGTAGAGTTGTGAGAGCAACATGTCTGCATTAAATTTTATGTGAAACTCAAGAAAACCTTTATGGAGACACACCAGATGATGCAGGAAGCTTACAGTGATGAGTATTTAATTCATACTTGGTGTTATAAATGGTTCACACGATTTAAAAACGACAAGATAGAAGTTAAAGATGACCTTTGTTCAGGGTGTCCTCCGATATCTGCTGACGCTCATGACTAAGATTGCAGAAGAATGTAACGATTCAGTTGTATTATGTCTTGAAATCCTGACACAGCATCTCGTAATGCATCGTGTTGCTGCCAACTTTGTACCACGGCTCATGAGTCAAGACAAGAAAGACCTTCGCCTCGCCGTCTGTGAAGAGCTTTTGGATGGTGCAAATGAAAATGAGATGTTCCTTAAGGGAATCATATCTGGTGATGAGACGTGGTTCTATGGCTATGACGTTGAGACCAAGGTTCAACCTTCAAAATGGGCCAGGAAAGATTCTCTAAGACCGAAAAAATCTTGAGAGGTCGGGTCAAATGTCGAAGTTATGTTTTCTTTGTCTTTGAAGGATTAGTCCATGATGAATTCATGTCATAGGGACAAACGGTTAATCAATGGTACTATCAGGACATTTTGCAATGCCTGCGAGAAAATGTGAGAAGAAAAAGACCTTAAATGTGTTGAGACAAGTTATGGCACTTGCACCGTGATAATGCACCTGCACATTCCTCGCTGTTGGTGCATGACTATTGCACAAAAAATGAATCACTGTGCAGCTTCATCCTCTGTTCTCTCCAGAACTAGGCCCGCAGACTTTTTTTTTATTCCCAAAGTTGAAAACCCTGTTGAAAGGATGAAGATTTGCAATGATAGGGCAAGGTAAAAGAAAATTCGCAGACGGCGCTTCACGCAGTCCAGCAAGAGAGATACAAAGACTGCTTCCGGAAGTGGAAACAGCATTGGGAGCAGTGTATCAATTGTGGAGGAGAGTATTTTGAAGGATACCTTACACAATAAGAAAAGGTAAGTGTAGAAAAATTTTGTGGACAAAGTTGCAGATCAGACCTTGTTCATCCTCTCTACTACCTACTACAGTCCTATTAATGGCATCTCCTACCCACCAAAGCTAGGCCTCCTGTAGAAGGAGATGTGTAGTGTGCCAACTTAGCTGCAACCAGTGTGTGACACTGTGTATGGACAAGAACACTACCAAGTTGTCTCCCAGCATGAAAAGCCACTGCCAAACTGTGGCCTAGAGACAACTGAACCATCCAGTCACTGAGCATGCCACCTGACATGATGTGCTTCAAATAATGACTGCTTCATAGTCCATGCCATCTTGGTTCCTCCCAACAGTACCAGGTTTTCTGAATTGTACAGATGGGAAGTACCCATCCGGCATATCCTTTGTTCCCATAATCCCTGGGCCACAATTGTTGGTAGTCCCTGTCCTCCACTGTCTCCTGTCCCCTTCCCTTCTCCCACTTTAGCCATACACACTCCATCTATCCTGTCGATGCACCCGTATGGTGTATATGTCTGCAGAATGCGAGTTCAAGGTGCAAGACTCTGCTTTCACTGTGCTTGCCGTCTAGGGTGGATAGTCCTATCATCCGAGCATGGAATGCTCGAAAAAGTGTGAAGGAAGTTGAATATCGTTGCTCCCCACAACCTACGTGACTACATTGACATTTGTCGGCTTTTGTGGAATTACATGCACCAAGCAGTTCTGGTGAACATAAATCCCAGCTGCAGATCTCTAGTGTGATCTATGCACGTATTAAAGTGTGTGTGTGTGTGTTTTTTTAATCGATATGTGGTGTAGGGGACAGTCTGATAGCTGAATAATGTATAGCAAACTTTTTTCAATGTGCCTGTCTGCCAGTCAGTGCTTTTTCTATATTGTGAATAGCAACCTATGCATTTCATTCTGCTTAAGAAGGTAGTGACACAATGTGGCAGGTTTTGGAATCCAGATCTCTTTGTTTTCAAGCATTTGATGTATTGCCACTTACTATTTTCTAAATTGTAGCATGCATAATGTGAATGTGGGTATTTGAATAATTTTGCTAAACGATATATTAACGGGCCATTTGCAGACCTATTCAAAGACCTTCTCGTACTCTAAAGGCATTGCCTCCAGTGCCAGTTTTTAAAGAGACTCCGCAGAAACCTGTGGAAGTGCCTGAATCTGGAATAGGATCACTAAACAAGATTGAAGATTTGTATTCATTTTTGAGAAAACCAGCTGTTACTTCTGAAGAGCGATATAATGTGCTGGAAGCACGTGATAAGTTGATGCGAACAAGTAAGTATTCTCAAATAACTTTAATTGTCTGAAACATAATATTTTGCAGTTCAATTTGTAATTTTTTTCTGCTGAAGTGGAGGTTGTCAGGAACAAGAAAAGTCTCCAAATTTGATATCCTAAAGTTTGTCTGATATCCCATGTTACAGAAAATGTGAAAGCAGCAAGCTTAGCTTTCGCAGAAAAAAATGTTGGAACATGTCCCGATATGTGTCCTGAAAAGGAACGGTATCACAGAGAAGCAAAGCACCAAGTATTCTGCTATGAAATGGATTCAAAATCTTCGAAACAGGTAAATTTTGTTATCATAAAAGGAAAAAAAAACTATCAGGCTGCATGCATATTGTGTGTGTATTTGTGTATTTATGATGGTGTTTGCATGCATGCTTACGTGGGGTCCCTCAACACTTAACTTGAATATTTATTTACTTTGGTTTTATTCTTTACTGATTAATTTTGTTTCAAAACATGACACATTTTACCAAAAACTCGTAATTTGGCTACTTTTAATTTGCGAAACATAAGTTATTTGTGAACAGATAGATGGTATGGAACATCCATCCAAAGATGCATTTTATCCCATATCAATTACATAAGCCAGGAACCCAAATTTTTTTCACGACATGGTGATGCACTATCACTAGTAAAATATAATGTACAATAATTGTGATAATAATAGATATACTACCACAGTTGTTGAGTTTAGGCAGTCAGCACATGACAATGGCAGAAGAAAAGCTCGAAGTTCACATTGCTTTCCTCAGAGATTTTTTTTGTTGGTATATGAAATGGCCTTTGTGAAGATGAGACACAAAAGGTATCATACTAAAAAAAGCATCTGAAAGGTGACAAGGAAAATGCACAAAAGTGTGAAAATCGAAGAAAAATGAAAAGCAGTTTCAGAATTTGCAGAGAAATATCAAAACAATGCCATTGTAATGTAGGAATAAAAGAGTGCGCAAAGAGATACTGGGAGTGACATTGAAGATTTGGCATGGATGAGTTTTAAGTTCAGGATATCCAAGTGGTGCATCACGCCCCACAATAATATGATGATTTTTGAATTTGGACTTTTTTATCCATGCTCATTGTCTCACAAAACAGCTGTTCTGGTTTCAACCATAGCATACATTATCAAATACAGTGTGCACCAGTCAAACGTGCATTTTTTAAATGAGTGTAAAATAAACACGAATACAGATATCAAAATTTCATTCACACAATTTATTCTGCGTTAAAAAGCATTTAAGATACATCAACACATTTTTTTCATTGTTTGAAAATAACGTCAGCAAGATGACGTCCTTCCCTTTCATGGCATTCTCGCAGACGATTTACAAAGCTGTCCATCTCATGACGGAGCGTACCCTGAGGAATTCTTTCAATTTTCAGCCATATTCTTGCTTTGAGATCATCATTGGTATAATATCTTTCCATACACTTTGCTCTTAAGGTAACCCCATAAGAAAAAAAACACAAGCTGTTAGGTCGGGTGAACGAGGGGGGGGGGGGGGGGGGAGGGGTGGCAAGCAGTCGCTTCCTTCTTGGAAATTACCCTTCATTGAGAACTTTAATGTTCACTGTTCACGCGGGCTGGGTGACTTGTTGCTCCGTCTTGTTGAAATAATGTTTCATCATTCACTGCATATTGACAAAGCTGAGGTATGAGGAATGTCCTTACCATTGTTGAATAGCACTAAGCATTCATGATAACAGATTGCCCTATTTCATTCTAAAAAAAAAAAAAAAAAAATAAGGGCCTGTTATTCCCTATGAGGACATTGCACACCAAACTGTTACCTTGGTCGAGTGCAGGGGTTTTTCATGGAGTTGGTGAGTGTTCTTATCACTCCAATATCTAAAGTTCTGTTTGTTCACATATCCAGTGAGGTGAAAATTTGCCTCGTCACTCATCCAAAGGTTGTGAATAAGCTCCTCATTTTCTTCAATCATTTGCAAAATACTTTCACAGAAATGATATTGGACCACGAAGTTGTTATTTTTCAAAGCGTTAACCACTTGGATTTTGTATGGTTGGTGATGTAAGTCTAACCTCAAAATCCTTCAGACAGTCGTGCCAGAAATTCCAAGCGCAACGCTCTAGCTACGCACTGATCATCAGGGTCTTCTTCCCACAGCAATTGTTACGCGTTCCACATTCTCGGGAGTACGCACTGTCTTCGCTCTGCCACCTCTTTTCCTTGTTGTTTCACCCACATTTTCAAAGTTTTTGACCCAAGTTTTTATTGAGTTAACGGAAGGTACCAGTGTATTACGATTAATTGTAAAATGCGCCCAGAAATGATGCTGAGCGGCTACATATCTACTGCTTCGGTAGAACACTTTCATTCCAAACAACCGTTGTTGCTTAGTCCACTGCTCCATTGCTACAGAAATGCTTTGTGTCTGGGAATGCAGTGGTGACCTTGGTTACTCCACCCCCCCCCTCCCCCGCCCCCACTACTTCCAGCACTTCCGGACACTAATAATAATAAACACAGGTTTGACTGCCGCACCTTGTACTCATATATGCAAGCACTTTAGTAAAATATCAACCCTCATTAATGATTAGTAGATTAGTGGTTTGTTGTGACCGTTGCCATGCTTGCAGTTGGGGATGAGTTAACACATCATCAGTTAGCATAAAATCCATTGGTGACCAAGTTATAGGACATCCTTAGAAACTTACACTGGACACCTGAGTGTTTTTTTTTTTCACTTTTCAGGTCATTCAGGCATTTGCAGTTAATTGTAGTTATTTACATAATAAATGAAAGTTAAACAAACAACAAAAACAGCTAGATGTGGGCTTTCAAGACCTGAAAGCTTGAAAGATGAGAAAGTACTATGTACTAGTACATTTATTGACTTTGTCACAACAAAGAATTTTATATTAACAATGGGATATCATTATATAATTGCTTGAGTACACACACACACACACACACACACACACACACACACACCCATGAACCACGGACCTTGCTGTTGGTGAGGAGGCTTGCGTGCCTCAACGACACAGATAGCCGTACCATAGGTGCAACCACAACGGAGGGGTATCTGTTGAGAGACCAGACAAATGTGTGGTTCCTGAAGAGGGGCAGCAGCCTTTTCAGGAGTTGCAGGGGTAACAGTCTGGATGATTGACTGTTCTGGCCTTGTAACAATAACCAAAACGGCCTTGCTGTGCTGGTACTGAGAACGGCTGAAAGCAAGGGGAAACTACGGCCGTAATTTTTCCCGAGGGCATGCAGCTTTACTGTATGATTAAATGATGATGGCGTCCTCTTGGGTAAAATATTCCGGAGGTAAAATAGTCCCCCATTCGGATCTCCAGGCGGGGACTACTTAAGAGGATGTCGTTATCAAGAGAAAAAAAACTGGCGTTCTACGGATCCGAGTGTGGAATGTCAGATCCCTTAATCGGGCAGGTAGGTTAGAAAATTTAAAAAGGGAAATGGATAGGTTAAAGTTAGATATAGTAGGAATTGTGAAGTTTGGTGGCAGGAGGAACAAGACTTTTGGTCAGGTGAATACAGGGTTATAAATACAAAATCAAATAAGGGTAATGTAGGTGTAGGTTCAATAATGAATAAAAAAATAGGAGTGTGGGTAAGCTGCTACAAACAACATAGTGAACGCATTATTGTGGCCAAGATAGATACGAAGCCCATGCTTACTACAGTAGTAAAAGTTGATATGCCAACTAGCTCTGCAGATGACAAAGAAATTGATGAAATGTGTGATGAGATAAAAGAAATTATTCAGGTAGTGAAGAGAGACGAAAATTTAAAAGTCATGGCTGACTGGAATTCATCAGTAGGAAAAGGGAGAGAAGGAAACATAGTAGGTGAATATGGACTGGGGCTAAGAAATGAAAGAGGAAGCCGCCTGGTAGAATTTTGAGCAGAGCATAACTTAATCATAGCCAACACTTGGTTCAAGATTCATGAAAGAAGGTTGTTTACACAGAAGAACCCTGGAGATACTAAAGGTATCAGACAGATTATATAATGGTAAGACAGAGATTTAGGAATCAGGTTTTAAATTGTAGGACATTTCCAGGGACAGATTTGGACTCTGACCACAATCTATTGGTTATGAACTGTAGACTAAAATTGAAGAAACTGCAAAAAGGTGGGAATTTAAGGAGATGGGACCTGGATAAACTGAAAGAACCAGATGTTGTACAGAGTTTCAGGGAGAGCATAAGGGAACAACTGACAGGTACGGGGGAAAGAAATACAGTAGAAGAAGAATGGGTAGCTTTGAGGGATGAAATAGTGAAGGCAGCAGAGGATCAAATATGTAAAAATACGAGAGGTAGTAGAAATCGTTGGGTAACTGAAGAAATATTGAATTTAATTGATGAAAGGAGAAAATATAAAAATGCAGTAAATGAAGCAGGCAAAAAAGAATACAAACGTTTCAAAAATGAGATCGACAGGAAATGCAAAATGGCTAAGCAGGTATGGCTAGAGGATAAATGTAAGGATGTAGAGGCTTATCTCACTAGGGTTAAGATAGATACTGCTTATAGGAAAATTAGAGAGACCTTTGGAGAAAGGAGAACCACTTGCATGAATATCAAGAGCTTTGATGGAAACCCAGTTCTAAACAAAGAAGGGAAAGTAGAAAGGTGGAAGGAGTATATAGAGGGTCTAGGCAAGAGCGACATACTTGAGGACAATATTATGGAAATGGAAGAGGATGTAGATGAAGATGAAATGGGAGATATGATACTGCGTGAAGAGTTTGACAGAGCACTGAGAGACCTGAGGCCCCATGAGTAGACGACATTCCATTAGAACTGCTGATAGCCTTGGGAGAGCCAGTCCTGACAAAACTCTACCATCTGGTGAGAAAGATGTATGAGACAGGCGAAATACCCTCAGACTTCAAGAAGAATATAATAATTACAATCCCAAAGAAAGCAGGTGTTGACAGATGTGAACATTACCAAACTATCAGTTTAATAAATCACAGCTGCAAAATAGTAGCGCGAATTCTTTACAGATTAATGGAAAAACTGATGGAAGCCAACCTCGGGGAAGATCACTTTGGATTCCGTAGAAATGTTGGAACACGTGAGCAATACTGACCCTACAACTTATCTTATAAGAAAGATTAAGGAAAGGCAAACCTACGTTTCTAGTATTTTTTAGACTTAGAGAAAGCTTTTGACAATGTTGATTGGAATTCTCTCTTTCAAATTTTGAAGTGGCAGGGGTAAAATACAGAGTCGAGGGGTATGAGAGGGAAGCAGTGGTTGGGAAGGGAGCGAGACAGGGCTGTAGTCTATCCCCGATGTTATTCAATCTGTATATTGAGCAAGCAATGAAGGAAACAAAAGAAAAGTTCAGAGTAGGTATTAAAATCCTTGGAGAAGAAATAAAAACTTTGAGGTTCACCGATGACATTGTAATTCTGTCAGAGACAGCAAAGGACTTGAAAGAGCAGCTGAACGGAATGGACAGTGTCTTGAAAGGAGGTTACAATATGAACTTCAACAAAAGGAAATTAGGATTTTGGAATGTAGTCGAATTAAGTCGGGTGATGCTGAGGGAATTAGATTAGGAAATGAAATACTTAAAGTAGTAAAGGAGTTTTGCTATTTGGGGAGCAAAATAACTGTCGATGGTCGAAGTAGAGATGATATAAAATGTAGACTGGCAGTGACAAGGAAAGCGTATCAGAAGAAGAAAAATTTGTTAACATCGAGTACAGATATTAATGTTAGAAAGTCGTTTCTGAAAGTATTTGTATGGAGTGTGGCCATGTATGGAAGTGAAGAGTGGACAAATAGTTTAGACAAGAAGAGAATAGAAGCTTTCAAAATGTGGTAGTACAGAAGAATGCTGAAGATTAGATGGGTAGATCACATAACTAATGAGGAAGTACTGAATAGGATTGGGGAGAAGATAAG
This sequence comes from Schistocerca gregaria, assembly GCF_023897955.1. Lineage (NCBI taxonomy): Eukaryota > Metazoa > Arthropoda > Insecta > Orthoptera > Acrididae > Schistocerca > Schistocerca gregaria. The sequence continues at coordinate 727,486,927 of NC_064920.1, forward strand.
TTTGTGGCACAACTTGACTAGAAGAAGGGATTGGTTGGTAGGACATGTTCTGAGACATCGAGGGATCACCAATTTAGTATTGGAGGGCAGTGTGGAGGGTAAAAATCATAGAGGGAGAGCAAGAGATGAATACACTAATCAGATTCAGAAGGATGTAGGTTGCAGTAGTTACTGGGAGATGAAGAAGCTTGCACAGGCTAGAGTAGCATGGAGAGCTGCATCAAACCAGTCTCAGGACTGAAAACCACAACAACAACAACAACAGCAACGAGTATACACACACACACACACACACACACACACACACACACACACACACACACATTTTTACCTTCAGCTCTGATACCCAGATTTATCTCCAGTCTTCGTCATTGTTCACTTGTAGTGATCATTCACTCACATCATTAACGTTATTTTTCTGTTCCTGAATATACATCCCACTCGTAATTGACCCAAGTTCCATATACTTATGAGACTCCCACTCCCCCTCCCCGCAATGGCTTAACTATAAAAATTCCTATTTCTCGAGGCCGCCCTTCATTCCACAAAGACCTTGAAGTCGTTAGACTGTGTGCATCCTTAATCTGCCTAGTGATATAGAAACAGATTTCTGTCTCAAGGGTGGATCTGAATTACCTCTGCTTCCTATGCAAAAGACTCCTATTATACTATCCCAATCTCGTACACATCATTTCTCAAATTGCAAGTCGTACCTCTCCAACAGCTAAAAGAATGTTCCAAATACCACGTTAAACATCTATCCAGTTTACAGTTTCCTTACTCTCTTCTTGGAATACCACTATCCAAGACATATGCTATTCCCAGACAGCTTCTTCCCCGTACTCACCATAGGATCAGACCCTACCTTGATGATCTCTTACATCTGCCACATTCCTGAAACGTCTTCCTAACATCTCACAAAACACAGGCAAGCATAACTCACTATTTGTAATCTATCCACTAACAACCTTAAGCCTACATAAAATTTGGTCCTTTTCAAAAGCCCCGCCTCCAGCTGCTCATCTTCCATGAATGTCTTACCTTGAACCTGCCTCATCTTCTTTTCTTAGCACCATTCCCAGTAACACGAAAATTTGACAGGACGTAGAACAGCCATCAGTCTTCTGACTGGTTTGATGCAACCCACCATTAATTCTCTTGTACCAATCTCTTCTTCACAGAATAGCACTTGCATTTTACATCCTCAATTATTTGTTGGATATGTTTCAATCTCTGTCTTTTCCATACCGTCTTTTATTCTTTATAGATGTCTCTAGTACTGTTAAGTTTGATACTTTTTTACTTCTATCGACCGGGAATGCCCGCTTTGCCTGTGCTAGTTTGCTTTCTATGTCCCCTTTGCATTATCCATCATATGTTATTTTGCTTCCAAGGTAGCAGAATTCCGTAACTTCGTAATGGTTACAAATTTCATTTTAAGTTTCTCTCTCTTTTCATTTCTTCTATTCCTCATTACTTTCATATTTCTTGTATCTCACCTCTTTGTTTTAACACTATAATTCCTCATCCACTCTTATTGTTGTCATCCTCGGTTTTAATGCCACAGAAGGTTGTTTTGACTTTACTGTATGCTGATACACTCCTGACAACCATTCCTTTTTTGATTTTTTCAAATTTTGCCTGCGGCCAGTTCATGCTGGCTTCTCTACCCTCCGTGTTCATTTAATTTCTAAGTGATATATGTTTCTGTTTTCCTGTCTTTGTCTGAACATTTTTGCACTTCCTCTGTTCATCAGCCATCTAATGTAGTTCTTCTGTAACCCAAGGTTTCTTTGGCATTTCCCTGTAACTATATTTGTCTATCCTATTTTTGTAATTGCCATTTTTATATATGTGTATGACTTTTCAAGTACTCTGTCGTATTCATTATTACAATACCACTCTTCTTTTTACATGGCTTCTTTCAAGCGATTCTCTTAAATTTCAGCTTACTCTTCATCATTACTAAATTGTGATCTGAGTCTATACCTGTTCCTGGGCATGCCCTACAATCCAATATCTGATTTGGAAATCTCTCTCTGATCATGGTGTAATACAGCTAGAATCTTCTCATATCCCCAAGCCTTTTAGTAATATACCTTCTGCTTTTGTGATTTTTGAACAGTGCATTTGCTATTATTAGCTGAAATATATTTGCAGAACTCAATTAGTCTTTCTCCATTCTTATTCTTACTATCAAGTTCATTTTTCGATAACCCTTTCTTCTACTCCTTTCCCTGCAACCACATTCCAATCCCCCATGGCTATTAGGTTTTTATGTCTCTTTACATACTGAATTACCCATTAAGTATCCTCATATGTTTTTTCTACTGCTTTATTTTCTGCTTGCGATGTTGGCATATGTACCTGAACTACTGTTGTTGGTGCTGGTTTATTGTCAATTCTGATAATAATTCTAGCCCTGAAGTGTTCACCATAACTGATTATCTCCCCTATGTTCCTATTCATAATGAATGCTCTACTTGTTTTACCATTTTCTACTGCTGTTGATATTGCTTTATATTCATATGACCAGAAATCCTTATCTCCTTTCCATTTCGCTTCATTGACCCCCACTATATCTAGATTGAGCCTTCGTATTTCCCTTTTCAGATTTGTTAGTTTTCCTACTATGTTCAGTTTCTGACGATTCAAGTTCTGACTCATAGAATCTTACCATTTTACAATTACCATGAAAGGTTATACATGGAGCCCATAGACACTGTAAAGCACTGCAGGAATTTCAGTAGGAAGGAGGAGGATGTGAAATTGAATGTCATCTGTGTTCTGGTGATGGGCTGGTTTACTGGTGTATCCTTTTATAATAATATCAGTGCCTTCATCCCCATGCCTGCAGACTCAATCTTGGTTTTCTTTAGTCAAAGCATCTTCCAGGGCACTGACCTCCCAACACATTTATCTCTTAGAAAAACCTTCATCCCTGTAACATTTGTCAACCACTGGTAGTATCTCAACTTCTACACTAAGCAGCATCTCCCTCACAGTCCATCCAAGTGCAGTCACGAACACAGCTGCCCTTCAAAACTATTCCACAAACAAATCTGCCATGCCATATCCAAACAAGTTCCTAATCCTTTGTTTATGCTGTATCTCACTTCAGTCTCTTCCCAAACTATTGTCTACCACATTTTATTTTATTTTACACATCTAGTTCTGTAGGACCAAATTGAGGAGCAAATCTCCAATGTCATGGAATGTGTCAGTACATGAAATTACAACATAAAAGTAACAACAGATAAAATAAAATGCTTATGAACCAAAAAAAGACGAGCTATAAGTTAATGTGAATGCAATCAACAATATATCGCAGGTATCTGCTTAATTTTTCAAGGAACTCCTTGACGGATTGAAGGAGTGACCCAGGAAAAGCTCTTCAGTTTTGGTTTGAAAGTGTGTGGATCACTGCTAAGATTTTTGAATTCTTGTGGTAGCTTATTGAGAATAGATGCTGCAGTATACTGCACACCTTTCTGCACAAGAGTCAAGGAAGTCCGATGTAAATGCAGATTGGATTTCTGCTTATTATTAGCTGAGTGAAAGCTGCTTATTTTTGGGAATAAACTAATATTGGTAACAAGAAATGACAGTAAAGAATGTATATATTGAAAGGCCAATGTCAGAATACTCAGACTAATGAACAGGGGTCGACAAGGCGTCGCAAACTTAACACCACTTATTGCCTGAACCGCCCTTTCTGAGCCAAAATATCCTTTGAGAATGGGAAGAGTTACCCCAAAATATAATACCATACCTCATAAGCAAATGAAAATAAGCAAAGTAGACTACTTTTTGTGTCAAACTATCACTTACTTCATATACCTTTTGAATAGTAAAAATGGCAGCATTAAAATTTTGAACAAGGTTCTGAACATGAGCTTTCCACAACAGTTTACTATCTATCTGAACACCTAGAAATTTGAGCTGTTCAGTTTCACTAATCATATGCCCATTCTGTGAAATTAACACATTGGGTTTTGTGGAATTGTGTGCTAGAAACTGTAAAAACTGAGTCTTGCTGTGATTTAGAGTTGGTTTATTTTCTACAAGCTACAAACTTATGTCATGAACTGCACTATTTGAAAGAGTGCCAACATTGCACACAACATCCTTTACTACCAAACAGAAATATTTTGGAGTCACCTGAAATACTAGAGGGCATATCATTTACAGAAATAAGGAACAGGAGTGATCCCAGCATTGATCTCTGGGGCACCCTCATTTAATCATGCCACACTCAGGCCCCAGATCATAGCCATTCTTACATGACCTCCCACTGTCTATTGTTAAAGTAAGAGGTAAACCAATTGTGAGCTCCTCCCTGTATTCCATAATGGTCCAACTGCTGCAGCAATAGTTTTTGATCAACACAATCAAGTGCCTTAGTTAAATTGAAAAAGCTACCTAGCATTGGAAACCTTTTGTTTAATCCATCCAGTTCCTCACAGAGAAGAGAAAATATAGCATTTTCAGTTGTTAAACCATTTCTAAAACCGAACTGTACATCATCCCTTTCTCCCTTTGTATAATGCGGCTTTACTACTGAGTACTTCAAACGTTCAGGAAACTGACCATTCTCAAAGGAAAAATTACACATATGGCTAAGTACAAGGTTAACATGTGCAGCAAAATATTTTAATATTCTGCTAAGTACTCCATCATATCCATAAGAGTTTAATTATTGACTCAATCTCCCTCTTGTCAGTGTCACAGAGGAGTATTTAAGATATGAGTCTTGAAACGGCATTTTCCAGGAGTGTTGTATGATTCCCTGTGGAACTAAGTTTTTATTTAAATTACCAACAATGCCCAGAAAGTGATTGTTAAATACTGTACATATATCTGACTCACCAGTAACAGAAACATTTTTGCTACGAACTGACTGTATGTCGTCGACCTTGTGCTGCTGACCAGACATTTCTTTTATGACTGACCATATGGTTTTAATTTTATCCTGTTAATTAGCTATTCTATTTGCGTACCACATACTCTTTGCCTTCCTAATAACATTTTTAAGCACTGTGCAATACTGTTTGTAATTGGCTACAGTAGCTCGATTGTGACTACTAGCATATAATTCTCACTTTGTTCTACATGATATCCTTATCCCATTAGTCTGCCACCCAGGCTGCCTTATACTGATAGTACCCTGTTTAGAACATTCTGATGGAAAGCAGCTTTCAAAGAAAATGATAAATGTGTTACGGAAAGCATTATATTTGTCATCTATGTTATCAGCACTATAAACATCCTGGCACTCTTGTTCCTTAATGAGGTTAAAAAAAAAAAAAAACCCTATTGCTATTGAGTTAGCTTTTTTACATAGTTTGTATTTATATACAAGCTTTTTTGAGTACAAAAACCTTTTAGTGTTGAAATTTGCACTTTGTGGTCTGAAAGGCCAGTCACCCTTTGCCCATCTAGTAATGAAGAATGAATAAAAATGTTGTCTATGGCTGTGCTACTGTTCCCCTGCACCCTGGTGGGGAAAAAACACAGTCAGCATCAGATCATATGAATTTAGGAGATCTTCCTTTTTCTTGTACAATTACAGATGAAATTAATATTAAAGTCACTACATATAACCAAGAAGTCAGAGTTGGGGGACCTATAAATAACAACAATTAGAAATTTAGTTTCACTAAATTCAAATGCCCCTGTATAGCATTCAAATACCTGTTCAGTGCAGTGACATAATGTGTCTATGGACTCAAATGGAATGCTGTTTTTAAGGTATGTGGCCACTCCCATACTCCACAAAAAGGTCCTTGAAAAACAGCCAGTTAATGTGTATCCTGGTAAATGAAGCCTCTGAATTGTCAAATTATTTAAGTGGTGCTCCGATATACCAATAATGTCACAGTCAACGTTTGTAAGCAGAAGCTATCTTTATCAGGTTACCACCTGCATCATACTCCCCATCGCTATCAAGACTATTACCAGCTTCACCCACAATCACTACCTCATCCTCTTTTATAAAATTCCTACATAACTTCCCTATGTCAACAGTCATCTGAGCTAATCGTACGCTCGGCTTCACAATGCTGGTGACCTGGTACTCACTCCTCAAGACTTCCCGCAACTACTAGCTCACACCTGTGCCATGTGAACTACCTAGCAGCAGAAACTTCTTCTTTCTGTTAGAATTTGCAACTGACTTAGACACCCTAATTGCTGAGGACTGCTGCAAGTTTCCTACACCTACAGCTACAAGAGGCTTCTTTCCTCTTAGCTTGTACAGTTGGTCAAATCTATTGGTTATACGCAAAGTACAGCTGACTGAATGTCTCCTCCTCCTAGGTGCCTTCTTACCAACTGCCAGTTCCCATTCCCCAGCACCCTTCACCCTCCTCAACCCATCTAGTTTCTCCTTTGCATTTTCTAACCTCACCTGAAGGGCACAGATCTTATGTTCCTGCTCTTGTATCAACTTATGCAACTATCTCCTCCTACACCCCCACCTACCAGCTTCAAAGGAGTGTCCAGTACCATTCAAGATTCAGAAGCCTTAACTGCATGCTCTGTCAGCACTTCAACTGCCTTTCATCATGCTCTGAAATGAGGAACATCGTTCCCAGCCTTCTTTCCTTCTCTCTCAACCACATAAATCCAGTCTGTGAAATATCTTTGTCCATCTTTAACCATCCCTATTCCTGTCCCTTGCCACAGGAGTCATACTCATGTGAAATACTCAGGTGCAATATTTGTTCTATGCACTCGCCCAGTATATTTTATTCTAGTCCCATCACAGGCATGTCCTTTCCCATCAGAGATGTGAAAACCAGCTAATGCCATTGTATATCAGCCAGTATGTGTCTTCTGTACAGCCATTTAAATGGAAATCACCAAACAGCTATCGACCTCAATGAATGGCCACAGCCAAAAGGAGACCGAGCACAGTGTTGACTATACAAATGTAGTGCAGGCCACTGAGAACAACGTACATGACTTCAGTGCTTGTTTCATGACTCATACTATGTAGATTCATCTCCTCCTCCCCCCCTCCCTCTCATTTCCCCAATTTTCAATACCGAACAGATCATCCACCGAATAAGAGTTTCTCTGAAGCATATCGATGGGAATAGTTCTTTACAAAGCAACTTCTTATATCACAATCTCTCTGGCATCAGTCTCATCTAGCCCCTTTCCCACACCCACCTCTGCCACAGTCCCTATACCCTGTGCTACACCCCTCCTATCACCTCATTATAGGTCAGTTTGTCTGTTAATACAGTGTACTCCCAATTATTCAGAATAATGTGGGATAGAAGATGCATGACTAATTAAGAAACATAACTAATAGAAATACTTCCAAACATGTATTTGGGATGATGTGTACTGGATGGGTAGCAGTGGCAGCATCTGTGCACACTCAGGCGGGGCTGGGCACAGACATCTTCTGCTGCGGGTCTGGCTTACTAACTTAGCATCTGCCACTGCCCCTAGTTACCAGCAACCCGCCCTGCCGATCCCCATGTGTGCGATGTTTGAGCTTTTGTGATGCATGTGTTTTTTTTGTTTTATTTTTTTAGATGCGTGAATAATTTGCAGATCGGATAATCCACACGTGAATATTCAGGAGAACACTGTATCAACAACCATACTATAATCTCCCCTTTCCTGTGTTCTGTGTTGTGCCTCGCATCAGCCCTTCCCCAATATTTTGTGTACTATGTGCAGTTACGTCTGCCTGCACTATTGCAAGATGGCCAATGCCAAATTCCTATCCCATTTCCTTATAGCCTGTCTCTTCCCTGGCCATCACCCTGCCTTTGCTTAATCCCTCCCAAAAAAGAAAAGAAAACACACACACACACACACACACACACACACACGTATAATGGTTACTGAGGAGAATCATGGGATTATTGGGTAACAAAATTAAAAGAAAGAGAGAGAGAGAGAGAGAGAGAGAGAGAGAGAGAGAGAGAGAGATAGTGATAGTGATAGTGTGCCAGGAAATGAGTAATTGTGCAGTACTGGAGGAGAATCTCTTAACCTTTATCTAGTGTGAACATAAAGCTGTGTGTAGTGGTTTTGTCTTTATAATTATACAATTGTAAACTTATTCTACATGATATGATTAACTCTGTGTATTAAGGGATGTATATAATTAAATATAGGATAAGCTATCCACTTTTTACACTTTCAATTAACCTGCTTAAACCTTACCTTGATCAGTTTCATTTCTGGTGCGTAGTACATTTATCTTGGCACATAATCTTGCTTTAAAAGAGTGCAACTGAACTGACAATTGAAAGTTTGTGTCAGGTCCAGTACTTTCTCTTCTGCGTTTCTTAATGGCCTCTTCAAATGTCGTTTATTATTGCCAACAACTGCTGATAAACTTTCCGTATTGAAGAAGCAGTTTTGGTCCACAGACCATCATCATTTTAATAAAAACATTTACAGCATCGTACTCTGTAATGAAAATGTGTGGCATCAAGTAATGAATCCATGAATTCGTCACTGTTTTCAAATCGTAAAAAATTACATCATCACTCACAAAAATGTTCCAAATGGTGGACTCATTCATGTTATGTTAAGTCAGCGTTAACATTATGAATGGAAGCATTAAGTATGTAGAATGCCATTGTTCATACTGTTAATATCGACTGGTGGGACTATACTAGACATGGCCTACACCTCAACAGGAAAGGGAAGGGTAAACTGGCTGGGCTGATAGCAGGAAATTTAAAGGGGGGAGGAACTACATCTCATGGTGGAAACTCTTTTTTAGTGTAAGATCAGTGTTCAGTGGGAAACTCAGCCAGGCAAGTACTAAAGATGTTAAAAAAGTTCAAGATACTCACAAAAGTAAAGTGAAAAATAATGTTAGTATATTTTATCAAAATATTGGGGGATTGAAGAATAAAAGTACTAAAGATGTTAAAAAAAGTTCAAGATACTCACAAAAGTAAAGTGAAAAATACTGTTAGTATATTTCATCAAAATATTGGGGGATTGAAGAATAAAATTGATGAGCTTCTGCTTTGTTTAGAAGATATAGAAACCAAGAATGTAATAGATATACTATGCCTGTCTGAGCATCACATTGTCACTGATATGCAAAAGGTTAGCATCAATGGGTACAAATTAGCTGCACATGTAAGTAGAGATAATATGATGAGAGGAGGAGTTGCCATATATGTCAAAAGCTTCCACAGTGCAAAAAATTTAGAAACTAAAAAATTTTGTGTAGAGCAACATATAGAAGCATGTGCCACTGAACTTAAACTAAATGATGGCACTTTCATAATTGTAACAGTGTATAGGTCCCCCTCAGGGAATTTCCAGCTATTTCTAGAAAACTTGGATGCTTTGTTGTGCTATCTGTCAGACAGGGGGAAGCAAATTATCATTTGTGGGGATTTCAATGTTGATTCCCTGAAAGAGTGTAATAGGAAGAATGACCTTTTAGTATTACTCAGTTCTTTCAATTTGAGCTCCGTCATTGATTTTCCTACTCGGATAACAAAGAACAGCAGTACATTGATAGATAACTTTTTTATAGACCAAGATAAGTTTAAGGACATAAATGCTTATCCTGTTGAGAATGGTCTTTCAGATCATAGTGCACAGCTTGTTACAGTACATGACATAGCTCCATGCAGTATAATAAATCAGACTTTCAAAGCAGTGCGTTCAATTAACAATATAAATATTGCAAACTTTAGGGAAAGCCTACAGCAGCTAGACTGGGATGAAGTGTATAAGGAACCCGATGCAAACTTGAAATATAACTTATTTCACAATACATTTTTAAGGGTATTTGAAAATTGTTTTCCCAAGAAAATAGTTAAACATAATTCCAAGAAAACATATAAAAAACCTTGGCTAACTAAAGGAATAAGAATATCTCGCAACCGTAAAAGAGACTGTATCTAACAGCAAGAGGGAGTACTGACCCCGAAATTGTTCAATATTATAAAAACTATTGTGCGGTACTAAGAAAAGTTATTAAAAAGTCCAGAAGCATGTGTATCATGTCTGAGATCAGTAATTCTGATAATAAAATTAAAGCAATTTGGAATATTATTGAAAGGGAAACAGGGCAACCAAGAGCACAGGAAGACTTTAGTGCAATAAAACTGAATGACAAGTGCACTAACAAACAATCAGAAATTGAAAATATTTTGAATAATCATTTTTTAAATGTTGTGGAGAAAATAGGATCTACATCTTCACTAGAAGAGGCAAGGCTATTAATAGAAGAGGCCATACCTGTGCAGTTTGAAACAACTGTAATTCCACCAACCTCTCCCTCTGAAATCAGTAAAATAATAAACTCACTGAAAAGTAAAAGCTCTTACGGAATTGATGGCATTTCCAGCAAAGTACTTAAAGCTTGTTCCCCACAGATAAGTAGGATTCTCAGCCACGCATGTAATAGCTCTTTGGAGCAGGGTGTTTTCCCTGATAGACTGAAATATGCCATTGTAAAACCATTGCATAAAAAGGGGGATACGTCGGATGTCAACAACTACCGCCCAATCTCCCTTCTGACAGCTCTATCAAAAATTTTTGAGAAAGTAATGTATTCAAGAGTAGCCTCCCATATTTGTAAAAATAAAGTACTAACAAAATGTCAGTTTGGTTTTCAGAAAGGCTTTTCAACAGAAAATGCTATATATGCTTTCACTGATCAAATATTAAATGCTCTGAATAACCGGACATCACCCATTGGTATTTTTTGTGATCTCTCAAAGGCCTTTGATTGTGTAAATCATGGAATTCTTTTAGATAAGCTAAATCATTATGGTTTGAGTGGGGCAGTGCACAAATGGTTTAATTCATACTTAACTGGAAGAATGCAGAAAGTTGAAATAAGTGGTTCGTGTAATGTTAAAACAACAGCTGATTCCTCAAACTGGGGTGCTATCAAGCACGGGGTCCCACAGGGTTCGGTCTTAGGTCCTTTACTGTTCTTGATATACATTAATGACTTACCATTCCACATTGATGAAGATGCAAAGTTAGTTCTTTTTGCTGATGATACAAGTATAGTAATAACATCCAAAAACCAAGAACTAAGTGATGTAATTGTAAATGATGTTTTTCACAAAATTATTAAGTGGTTCTCAGCAAACGGACTCTCTTTAAATTTTGATAAAACACAGTATATGCAGTTCCGTACAGTAAATGGCACAACTCCAGTAATAAATATAGAATTTGAACAGAAGTCTGTAGCTAAGGTAGAATTTTCAAATTTTTTAGGTGTGTCCATTGATGAGAGGTTAAACTGGAAGCAACACATTGATGGTCTGCTGAAACGTATGAGTTCAGCTACGTATGCTATTAGGGTTATTGCAAATTTTGGTGATAAGAATCTCAGTAAATTAGATTACTATGCCTACTTTCATTCACTGCTTTCGTATGGCATCATATTCTGGGGTAATTCATCGTTGAGTAGAAAAGTATTCATTGCACAAAAACGTGTAATCAGAATAATTGCTGGAGCCCACCCACGGTCATCCTGCAGACATCTATTTAAGGATCTAGGGATCCTCACAGTAACCTCACAGTATATATATTCCCTTATGAAATTTGTTGATAATAATCCAACCCAATTCAAAAGTAATAGCAGTGTGCATACCTATAACACCAGGAGAAAGGATGATCTTCACTATGCAGGGTTAAATCTGACTTTGGCACAGAAAGGGGTAAATTATGCTGCCACAAAAGTCTTTGGGCACCTACCAAACAGCATCAAAAACCTGACAGATAGCCAACTAACATTTAAAAATAAATTAAAAGAATTTCTAGATGACAACTCCTTCTACTCATTGGCTGAATTTTTAGATATAAACTAAGTAAAAAAAAAAAAAAACTTAATCATTAGTGTCATGCAATATTTTGTGTAATGTATTTTCTTGTACAGACATCTTTTATTAACCTGACACGTTCCACATCATTGCGAAGTGTCGTATTCATGATCTATGGAACAAGTATTAATCTAATCTAATCTAATCTAATCTAATCATGAATGATGCAGTGTGTGGCACATTTTTGTAATTGACAATTTAATTTTTTGCTATTTGCCAACAATAATAAATTTATGGATTTTATTATTTGACACCATTTATTTTATCACATTGTATGGTGTAAATGTTTTTATGAATCTGACAATGGCCTGAGGACAGAAATTTGTCATTCATCAAAGAAATTTTATCAGAATGTGTTGGTGGTAAATCATGACGTTCTTCAAATATTTAAAAGTATGAGACATCACCTTCTTAAAATATATTGCCTTTTCTTTGCTTGTAATTTGTATACTTAACTTGAAATTTTTCATTATGTGGATTCTATGTCTGCATCTATACTCTGCAGACCACTGTGTGAGAGGGTATGTCCCATTGTAGTACATGTTACAGTTTCTTGTCATTTGATTCACGTATAGAGTGCAGGAATAGTGGAAGCTGTTTAACTTTGCAAATGTCTAGTAAGAAGTCTCATCAATTACTTGGCAGCAGTCTTTGTAGGCATCATTTCAAATAGAAAGAAACTTCCACATGGGAAAAATATATTAAAAACAAAGATTCCAAGACTTACCAAGCGGGAAAGCGCCGGCAGACAGGCACATGAACAAAACACACAAACACACACACAGAATTACAAGCTTTCGCAACTGGCAGTTGCTTCGTCAGGAAAGAGGGAAGGAGAGGGAAAAATGAAAGGATGTGGGTTTTAAGGGAGAGGGTAAGGAGTCATTCCAATCCCGGGAGCGGAAAGACTTCCCTTAGGGGAAAAAAAGGACAGGTGTACACTCGCGCGCGCGCTCGCGCACACACACACACACACACACACACACACACACACACACACACACACATCCGCACATACACAGACACAAGCAGACATATTTAAAGGCCCTTTATTTTATTATTCTCAGAGGTCAATGTCCAGTGACATGTTTTCCTATTTGAAACATGAAAACAACTAATAGACAAGCATCCTGCATTGTGTGCCCCCTTTAAATGCTTCTTTCAGCATTACTATAATCTCAGATGGTGATTTGCATGACAAGAAACTGAATTTCACATAGATACTGTTCTTTATGATCCTTGATAGTGAAAATATGTATTGTGAATAAATAGCCACACAAGGTAAAGCTGTTCTGCAGGCTGATGCATGGCCCTGTACACTATATCCATAAAGCAGGAGAACTTGCATTTAGATTTCACATCACCAGATACGAATTATTGTTATTTTTCCATCCCAGTTCATTTGTTAGCTTCTAGTACATACCAATTTGTGGCACTTATTAATGTGTGGGACTTCTTAGCTTCTATACTTATTATCTTTGGTACTCATAAGCTTCTATTAGCTAGCCGGCCAGGGTGGCCGAGTGGTTCTAGGCGCTGCAGTCTGGAACCGCGCGACTGCTACGGTCGAAGGTTCGAATCCTGCCTCAGGCATGGATGTGTGTGATGTCCTTAAGTTAGTTATGTTTAAGTAGTTCTAAGTTCTAGGGGACTGATGATCTCAGCAGTTATTTCCCATACTGCTCAGAGCCATTTGAACCATTTCTTCTATTAGTTACTAATTTCTGTTATTTATATTTTTGTGTGCAGACTGCTGTGATGGATGCTTATTTAGCTGTAAAACAATACTCAAGAAGTTCTGCAGACCAAGATATGCCTCTACCACATGATCTTCGGCCAGCTCCTGTCCTGCGAATGACAATGGAGTATATGTTGTCACAAATTGTGAATCGTGTTGAAGATCCCAATGAAAACTTGAGGGACTGGTATTTTTTCCTCTGGGATCGCACCAGATCAATAAGAAAGGTAAAAGAAAAGAAAAAGAGTTCATATAACAAAATTTTTATAGAACATTTTATAATCAAGCTTATTTTAAAACCTTTCTCAGGAAGTAGAGAAAAACGGAAGTAGTAATAGTCAGTTCTTTTCCAACCCACTTTTCTATGGCAACAGTTATTTATTATACATGCTTAAGTACAATACAACATGAAAAGAAGTCGGTAAACTCCCAAAAAATAAAATAGCCTAAGGCACAAGACAATTAAAGAATCCACACATCTATCTCACTGTACATGCCTGTTAAACCAAATACAGGCCAGTTACCTTACAACAAAAGTGTGGCACTATTAATAGATGGTGGAAACTAACATAAAAGTTAGCTAGTTTGTGTGGCTGAATAGGCATATCAGCCTGTGGCACCGAAGTATAACTTCACTGTAGCACTCCTACATGCAGGCATGGTCAACTTGCATGTTGATAAATGCAGTCCATGCAGTCTACTTCTTATTTGGCAGAATTTGTAAATACAGTGTCGTTATCTAGGGAAGGATCGCTTGCTTCAGAACACAACACTGACTGAGTTGCAGAAAATGAGAGTAAGTTCATGGCTGCTTGGGCTTAAATAATTTGGCTAGCTGGTCTCATAAGATGCTGTGCTTTCTTTGCTGGCAGCACTCTTGCTGGATGTACTGGACGTAGACGTAATGACACATTGCGGTGGCCCGGTGTAGTGTTACGCTCTCTCTCTCTACAGGTCAAGCGTTTTTGTGGACTTACTTGTTGAAGAATGCAGATTCTGCTTTCTTGCAGCTCTGATGTCTTCTGCCAGCACCGGAAGCTTCTCCAAATATTTCAGTGCTAGGAAGGGGAAATTTTCACTCTCTCATTCTCTCTCCCCTTATTTAAGAGATACACTACTCTTGGAATATCATTCAATGCACCAGAACATATTTATTTCCACTTTGTACAAAAAAGCAACTAACCTTTATCATGTAAGCCCACACATTACCAGGCACCCAGAATCAGTTAATCACACATTTTTGAACACAATACATAAGCTTTTATCGTGGCTCACTATCCACATCCAGTCCACGTACTCTCAACAGCAGTTCAAAGTCTAATAAACAGTCACTATTTTGAGTGTCTCCATTTGTTTTTTAACAATACAATGCTACATTACTCTTTGCAGCTGGCCACGGAGCTTCCAGGCCTTATTTGCTTATTCTTGGCAGGTCGCGCTGAACATTTGCCAGCACCGACGAATTATCTCCCTTCCAGTTTCGCCTTCTCAAACGATAAATGGGTGCAGTATCCCATGCTCATCCTTATGCCCTGCTTTAAAATAATGTGTGTTCGAAACAGCTGGAACACAAGTGTCTCCAGACTTTTGTAAAATTCTGGGGGCACTACAACATGTCAGTTGCTCTATGTTATATATTGAAATGTCCAATGGGATTACAAGATCCCTCCCTACTTCAATCTGCATGTAGGGAGAAACCAGCCAGGCTGATGTGGGGACAGGATTTGGAAGTGGCAGCAGGCTGTTGCTTGAGGAAATCCCTGTAGTCAATTCCAGGCGACACTCTGGTCCTGAGGCGGTGGTTTGGAACCATATTAGAGACTCCAGATGTGGTTTTGGAAGCAGACTGCATTGATGCTGATGCTGGCAGCTCTGGCTGTTCATCCGATGGAGGAGCTGGCTGAATGTCCTTGGAGGTCTGCTGTGGTAGGCAGGATGAATGGACTAGATGTTCACTGCTTGCGGTGTGCAGTTGAAGGGCCCACTGTGGTGGTAACTGTTGCAGCAGCCCTCTGGGCATAGTGGAGATGTATTGTCAGGATACCACAACACACGTTGGTTACAGTATCTGCGAAGCACCCCACATGCCAGTTGCCACCAGAAGTAGCTGGCATCCCTGTTGTGCTACACTGGCTCTCCACATGCAACTCAGGGCTGCACTTGAACATGTGCCTACACTGGGGCCCTCCCACTGGAGCACCCATGTGAAATGGTGTTGCTTCCTCTTTTGCTCATTCAGATGGTGGGAAGAGAAGATCCAGCAGTGCCTGATGAGGACACCATGCAATAGTTCTGCTTGGCTACGACCAAAAGCTGAAAGACGTGAAGAACAGTCCGATTTAGCTGACCCCATAGCTTTTGCCATTTACGTTTTCAAAGTATAATGAAACATTCTGCTAAGCCATTAAGATTGGATGAAAGGCTGGTGGTCGTTAAATGCTGAATGCTGTGGCAAGTGCAGTATCACTGGACCTAGGATACTGTCTAGAACCATGCTGTGTTAGCCTCTTTGATGACAAAATTTTTTCTGGATCCTCACCATCACTGATGTTTTTGTCTTATACAACCTGATGACAGAAGGAAAACAGAAAAGGTTGAATCCTTAACCATAATAACCCACATTGTTCCAAGGAAGGGGCCTGTGAAATCCACATAGATGTGGTCCCATAGCTGATAAAGAATAAGACTGTGTGGAGACCAGCCCGTGCTTGGTAGGCTGTACAGTAAGTGGACTATCCATATGAAATCTTTGCCCATATGTACCCAGTAGATATAGTGGTGGGCCAAGTGCTTCATCCTGGAGGTACTCCAATGTGACTTGTGTAATAATTGCAACTGTTGTTGATGCAAGGATGTTGGTGGCACCATCTGGCAATTGTCATCTCCTTCCTTAGAAATAGTATGCCCTGACGAATTTTAAGATGATGAGCATGGATCGAGAAACAGTTAAGGGCTGGTAGTACTGTGGCTGACAACTTGGTGGACCATGTCTGGCAGATATGCTGCAGGATTTGCTGGAGAATTGGGTCACACCTGGATGCTGCTGTGAGATCTCCAGAATTGATTGGATTGTCTCCCAACTTTGTCTGGCTGTCCATCTGGAAATAGACTACAGTGAAGCCCTGCTTTTACACTTTTCAAGGGACTTTAAAAATGGTGTAAATGTGGGGAAAATGTAAAAGGTGGAAGTAGCGTTTTAAGTGGTAAAAGTTATGTGTAGGATCCCCACTTGCTGCATTTCATGCTATATATGTACATAATAGGCATCAAAATACTTGTCAGATGCTTGTTTATTATTTAATAAAAAGTGATGATGTAACTGGAACTGGTAACTGTCTGGGAACTAGAAACATTTGACTTAATTTCATACATCATAATTTATGTTTTTGGAAAACCTGCGGCTGTAAATCATTATTTAGAAAGTGAAACACTGCACCAGTTACATATTTTTTCATGCTTAGTACAATGTTTTTCAATAATTTTTTGCTCATTGTCAATTGCAAGTATTTATGTAAGTATTTTATGTGGTGGTGTTGTTCTGCATCTCTTGCACTGTAGTCATGTATTTTGAGGTTATCCGATCTGTGCCTTCTCAGTTATGTAGAAAACCACACACACACACACACACACACACACACACACACACACCACACACACACACACACACAGAGAGAGAGAGAGAGAGAGAGAGAGAGAGAGAGAGAGATTTATCACTCACATACCCAAAATACGCACTTGACGATGAGAATAAGTTCGAGGGAAAAAAAAAACATTGCTGAGCATGAAAAATACTAATTGGTGCTGTGTTAAAACCAAAACCATTTGAGCAACACAGAGTGAGTGAAGGTGTTAACTAGCACTACAACTGGTCAAATGACGACACACACTAAATGTGGTTTGACCAAAGTGTTATGACAATCGTGCACATGCACAATAGAGGCGGTTTGGAAATGGTTGTGACTGGTCATGATATCTTCATTCGAATTTATTGTGAGTGGCAGGAGTGCCAACACCATGTTACTAGAGGAGGCCGAAAGGCGCGCGATTTAGCTCACGCAGGCTGGCGTGAGGTCTGAAACAGGACAAGGAAATTAGAATTTAGAAACAACGGACGTAGCTGGTGGAATACTTAACTTTAATCCATTCATGACGAACATCACTCTTGACGGTACATGATTTACAATATCAATAGTAACTGATAATGGCGCCATGCTAGGTCATAGTAAATAACGTAGCTGAAGGCTTTGCTAACTATCGTCTCGGCAAATGAGAGTGTATTTAGTCAGTGAACCATTGCTAGCAAAGTCGGTTGTACAACTGGGGCGAGTGCTAGGAAGTCTCTCTAGACCTGCCGTGTGGCGGCGCTCGGTCTGCAATCACTGATAGTGGCGACACGTGGGTCCGACGTATACTAACGGACCGCGGCCGATTTAAAGGCTACCACCTAGCAAGTGTGGTGTCTGGTGGTGACACCACATTCCTCCTCCGCAAATCGGCATACGGTTGTGGCATAAGGCTTCCGCCCGCCGTGGGGAGGACCCCATGTTGACGTATGCAACGAGGTGAGGAGCCTAACAACAGGCGAGGCTGTTCCACCCGCACCCTGCCATTCAGACCATGGGGAGCTAGGAAACGCCTGAAAACCTGCTCCAGGGTGCACGCCAACATGCGGTGTATGCACCCGTAGAGAGACAGGAGGGGCTGAAGACGACATATAGTCCGGAGCGGGCAAGAATTCCATGTCGGAGGACAACTGGTCACGGGAAGCGATCAGCGGCGCATGACCCAAGGAGGCGCCTGGCAGTTGCAGGGGGGAGAACAGGCGGCGGCGGCTGTGGCGGCAGCGCATCGCCATGGGGCAAAATGGAAGGCAGCGTCAGTAACACCTGGGGCTTAGGCGAGCCAGTAGACGGGTCCCCGGGGCGCTGACCGGACGGCACCATCACTGAAAGCAGATGGCGAGTGGCAGATCCCGTGCGACGACAGAGGCGCAGTTGATTGAGATGCCAACGCACCTCACCAGAGGCCCCCAAAAACAGATACATAGCGCTGCCGAGGCAGCGAAGAATGCGCCCTTCGAGCCAACGCTGTGAACCTCGATAGTGGCAATAGTAGACAACGTCACCTGGAGCAAAAGCAGGTATCTGCCGCTGCTCAGGAACCTGATGTGGTTGATGTAGCAAAGACATCAAGGTTCGATGATGACGACCGTGGAGCAACTCAGCCGGCAAGCGACCATCTCGGGGCTGAGAGTGATACGAGGACAAAAAGAGCAATAACGCGTCCTTCCGAGAATGCGACTCTTTCAACTTCAACATCTGTGACTTGAAAGTCCTGACCAATCGTTCAGCGGCACCGTTTGACTGTGGCGAAAAGGGTGCAGATGTCAGATGTTGAATACCATTGGCCTTGCAGAATGACTGAAATTCTGCGGACATGAATTCTGGGCCATTGTCGGAAACAGTAGTCTGTGGAAGACCTTCAATGCAAAAGATAGTGGATAACGCTTGGATGGTGGCAGATGACGACGTTGAAGACATCCGGACAACAAAAGGAAAATTACTGAATGAATCTACCACAACCAATCATCGAGCATTCCAGAATGGACCAGCAAAATCGATGTGTAACCATTGCCAAGGGGAAGCAGCTTTTGGCCATGCAAAGAATTTCCGCGGTGGCGCTGATTGTTGTTCGGCACACACCATCCAAGAAGAGCACATATTCATAATCGCGGCATTGATTCCGAACCAAGTACAGTGCTGACGAGCAAGTTGTTTCGTTCTCACTATACCCCACTGTCCTTGGTGGAGAAGCTGTAAGACAGAGGACTGTAATGAACATGGTACCACGGCCCTGGACTGATCATTATCAGAACGCAACAGCAAAACGCCACGTCGTACAAAAAGTCTCTCCTTCTGAGCAAAAAATCGGCGAACCAACGGGCCTCCGATCCGTGACTTTGACAAGGGCCATTGCGTAGCAACAAAACGCAGAACGGGAGCATGGACAGGGTTGGTAGCTGTGGCTGTAGCTACACGACGAAAATCAATCGGAAACGATTCGACCACATCATCGGTTTCCGCATCAATGGACATGCAAGCAGGTTCGAAGAAATCGAATGCTCTATCCTCAGCAACAGGCAAGCGGACAATGCATCAGCATTTCCGTGCTTAGCAGTGGACTGATACAAGATATCGTAGCGGTACTGCGAGAGGAAAATAGACCAGCAATTGAATTTCTGCGCTGTGGAGGTACAGGCTTGGCCGGATGAAAAAGCGATGTCAAAGGTTTGTGGTCTGTGATTATGGTAAAGTGACGACCATACAAGAAATCATGAAACTTTGTAACACCAAAGACGAGAGCCAATGCTTCTTTCTCGATCTGTGAATAATTTCTTTGCGCAGACGAGAGCAATTTGGACGCAAAGGCAATAGGGCGATCATGCGATCCATCTTTGTGTGCAAGCACAGCACCGATCCCGAAATCTGATGCATCCACCATCAACAAAAGGGGCTTCTGGGGATCGAATGGCGTAAGGCAAGTATTGGAAAGCAACGCCAATTTCACCTGGCGAAAGGTGCGTTCACATTCCGTCGTCCAGACGAACGGAACACCCTTATGGTGTAAGCGATGAAGCGGAGCTGAAATGGAAGAGGCATGCGGCACATATTTATGATAATAGTTGATTTTTCCCAGCACACTCTGTAGCTGCTTCAAATTCTGTGGCGAAGGCAAGCCTTGTATGGGACGGAGGTGTGTGGGACTGGGATGTATGCCTTGGGCATTGAATACGTGGCCCAAGTATGGCAAGTCAAGAGCAAAAAACACACATTTGTCCTTCCACGAGCGAAGACCATTTTGCCGCAATGGCCAAATGTTCTTCTTCCGTCTTTCCAGAGATCACAACATCGTCCAGATAATTTGCTGCAGTAGGGACTGACGCACAAACAGTTTGTAGATATTGCTGAAACGATGCAGGGGTGGAGGCACACCCGAATGGCAGTCGTTTGAATCGATACAAACCAAGATGTGTTTTAACCACCAAAACGCGCTGGGATTCTTCGTCCACCGGTATTTGCAAGTACGCATCTGCTAGGTCCAACTTCGAAAAATATTTACCGGGGCACAGTTAGTCAAAAAGCTCTTCCGGGCGGGGTAAAGGAAAAGTTGCAATCACTAGTTGTGGATTCACTGTTGCCTTGAAGTTCACACAAAGTCTCAACTTTCCGGAAGGTTTTGGCAAAATTACTAAGGGTGATACCCAGAGAGAAGCCTGCACACATTCAATTATACCTTGTGATTCCAAATCGTGTAATGTTTTTGCAACCTCATCACGCAATGCGTGGGGAACATTGCGTGCTCTGAAAAATTTCGGTTGCGCGTTTACTTTCAGTTCCAAATGTGCTTTATAGTTCTTTATAGTTAACCTGACACGCTGCTGGCGAAGTTTCAAATGATTCCTGAACAAAGTCAAGTGTGTCCTGCCGATCCAATATGTCCATCACTTGTTGAAGGGAGGGCTTTACTAGTTTCAAAATCTGTTCCCTTATACGAACATCAGGAACTTTCTGTGCAATTGCATCATGTACCATAGTATCTGAATAAGGGAGTCCACATTGACACTCAAAAGCACAATCCCTAGTAAGGCCTTGCAAGGTTGCAACCACTCCCGATTAGCCTGACCCGCCGTACGTTTTGTACGAAAGAAGGTATACCTTTTCGCAACTAAATTGACTGATTCTTTGAAATATGCATCTAATGCAGACAAAATTTCTTCGTAGGACAGAGTTGCTACGTTGCGTTGTGGAAATAATTTGACTATCACACGGTATGTTTGTACCCTGACGGATGAAAGGAGAAAAGACTGCCGCTTGTTACCTTGAATTCTGTAGGCGGCGAGATGGAATCCAAATTGGCGGGACCACTCCGTCCAGCTTTCCAGTGCAGCATCAAAAGGTCGAAAAGCGGGTGCAACAGCGTGTTATGGCTACGTTAGCGGTAAAGCGGCTGCTGCCGCATTGTTTTGCATTGCACGTTGACCCTGGATAGTGACTTATTATCTGTAACTAAATAAAACTCTGATTACGTGAAATAATAATAATAATAATAGTAATAATAATAATAATAATAATAATAATAATAATAATAATGTGAATAACATAAATAATAGTCTGTCCCCTATTTTCAATTTGGGAGCAATTTTTTGTGATTTGCTTTAATGTTCTGGACACAAATACTAAAGGTTTTTCTCTATTGTTGGCAAGTTTATGTGATAGGATGTTCCCAAAGCAATGAAGTGACGTACCTGTAGGCAGAATTAATGGTAAATGAGGCTGATAATGTCCCTAAGCAGGGTGCAAACTGTTGTTGTTGTTGTGGTCTTCAGTCCGGAAACTGGTTTGATGCAGCTCTCCATGCTACTCTATCCTATGCAAGCTTCTTCGTCTCCCAGTACCTACTGCAATCTACATCCTTCTGAATCTGATTACTGTATTCATCCCTTGGTCTCCCTCTACGATTTTTACCCTCCACGCTGCCCTCCAATACTAAATTGGTGATCCCTTGATGCCTCAGAACATGTCTTACCAACCGATCCCTTCTTCTGGTCAAGTTGTGCCACAAATTCCTCTTCTCCCCAATCCTATTCAATACCTCCTCATTAGTTATGTGATCTACGCATCTAATCTTCAGCATTCTTCTGTAGCACCACATTTCGAAAGCTTCTATTCTCTTCTCGTCCAAACTATTTATCCTCCATGTTTCACTTCCTTACATGGCTACACTCCATACAAATACTTTCAGAAATGACTTCCTGACATTTAAATATATACTCAATGTTAACAAATTTCTCATCTTCAGAAATGCTTTCCTTGCCATTGCCAGTCTACATTTTATATCCTCTCTGCTTCGACCATCATCAGTTACTTTGCTCCCCAAATAGCAAAACTCCTTTACTACTTTAAGTGTCTCATTTCCTAATGTAATTCCCTCAGCATCACCCGACATAATTCGTCTACATTCCATTATCCTCGTTTTGCTTTTGTTGATGTTCTTCTTATATCCTCCTTTCAAGACACTATCCATTCCGTTCAACTGCTCTTCCAAGTCCTTTGCTGTCTCTGACAGAATTACAATGTCATCGGCGAACCTTAAGAGTTTTTATTTCTTCTCCATGGATTTTAATACCTACTCTGAATTGTTTCCTTTACTGCTTGCTCAATAGACAGATTGAATAGCATCAGGGAGAGGCTGCAACCCTGCCTCACTCCCTTCCCAACCACTGATCCCCTTTCATGCCCCTCTATTCTTATAACTGCCATCTGGTTTCTGTACAAATTGTAAATAGCCTTTCGCTCCCTGTATTTTACCCCTGCCACCTTTAGAATTTGAAAGAGAGTATTCCAATCAACATTGTCAAAAGCTTTCTCTAAGTCTACAAATGCTAGAAACGTAGTTTTGCCTTTCTTAATCTTTCTTCTAAGATAAGTCGTAAGGTCAGTATTGCCTCACGTGTTCCAATATTTCTACGGAATCCAAACTGATCTTCCCCGAGTTTGGCTTCTACTAGTTTTTCCATTCGTCTGTAAAGAATTCGTGTTAGTATTTTGCAGCTGTGACTTATTAAACTGATAGTTCGATAATTTTCACATCTGTCAACACCTGCTTTCTTTGGGATTGGAATTATTGTATTCTTCTTGAAGTCTGAGGGTATTTCGCCTGTTTTATACATCTTGCTCAGCAGATGGTAGAGTTTTGTCAGGACTGGCTCTCCCAAGGCTGTCAGTAGTTCCAATGGAATGTTGTGTACTCCGGGGGCCTTGTTTCGACTCAGGGTGCAAACTGAAGACATGAATTTGGAATTTGAAATGGCTTCTGACAATTGTCCAATCTGTGAATGGGACCTCTCTTTCGGCATAACTGTTTCAGTGGGTAGGTGATAGAAGCTACCCAAAGGATAAACTGGGTGAGATAATTAACCCTGCCACAAAACACTTTGAGATATTTTACTGGGGAACCAGTGTTTTGTGTATTGCCATAACATACTTTCATGTAGCCTGAAAGGCCTCTTTACCGTGAAAGTAGCTGCGGTACGTAACAGAAGGATGGAAAAAGGAACACATTGCAAATTACCCACTTGAGGCCTTTGTTCGCAAATGCTGTGGGAACAAGAAGCAAATTACATGAATGTTCTCTATTAGTACATCCTGTTACGAAAATGTCATTGAGGTAGTTTACACAGAAGGGGACACCTGTATTCCAAAACACCGTTAACTCCAAATGGAAATCTATTGTACTGTCAGAAATCCAAGGACGGCATCAACCTAAAAATTTTCTGGACTCATCATCTTACAGAGGCTGAAAATAAGCTTCCATGTTAATAATTCTGGAAAAATGTTGACCTTCACCACCAGAAAATTTAGAAAAGAGCTCATTGTGTCACAGTAACATGTACGAATCCACTTCTGCATGTGCAGTGACAGAAATTTGGAGTCGCCACACAAGCGAAGAGTGCCATCCAACTTTATTGCTAGCGCCAAAGGGGAGACCAGTACTTCCATTTTTAGCTGAACTTCATCTTAAGAGTGCTAAGTGAATTTGATGCTTTTTGAAGAACCGCCAGTCTGCGAATGTTTCAACACTATGTGGCATGAAAATTCAAAGACAAAGTCTGATGCATTGTGTTTGCTTTACCAGAGCTATAGTGTAGCCTGTGAGATTTCAGAAGCACTTGCAATGCATGATGGATCTGACTATCTTAAAGCCTGTGTGCACACATTTTATCAGGTCAAATGGACTACTACATGCAGATTTAACCTTTTGACATAAGATTGTCCATAGATACAAGTAAATTTGTACTTTACTGTGTGCATCTTGGTGAAAAAGTGTTCCAAAATTGAGGCAAAAATATCATACTGGATCATCACGTATTGGTTAGACAATGAAGCCAACTATCGCACTTACCGAATGAGGCAGTGTGGCTGTTAAAGACACTGACCTCATGTTCGGGAGGATGGCATTGTTTTGTCCAACCGTACTGATTTGGATTTTCCATCATTTTTTAGATTGCTAAGGCATATTCTGGGATGGTTCCTTAATCAGAGCCAAGGCCAATCACCAGGTCTATCCCCACAGGCTACCTGTCATATCCTCATAAAGCATGTTATGTATGCTGTGTGTTGTATATTTTGGCCTATTGGTTTGCTTTGCATTACCTTGACAAATCTTATATCATTGTGAATGATCCATGAATGAATAAAGGTAAATAAAATAAATTAATACAACAGTGGGGAAATAAAAATGCCTGGTGACGGTCTGGGTACTTAAAATAAATTGCCTGAAACTGCAGTGCTTACCAGTCTTCCTGGGCATCATCGAGTGATTGAAAAGCTGGAATAACCTGCAACACTTGTGACTATTGGAAAACTGAACTCCTCAAAAGCTTTGCTAGTTGCTGTAGTCACAAGAAAATTAAATAATTTGCACAATTAATTCACTGTGCATGCAGGTTAAGCTGTAAACAAGCTAGATGCCATGTAACAACTCATGTGTGACAATATTGATAGAAACAACTGCAGTAGTTAATAAGTTTGCATGCCCAGAAAGCCAACTAAGTGTATCTTCACTGTAGAAATCTCACATGGATGCGTAGCTAACTTGTACAATAGTAAGGGCAGTCCACTCATTATTCAGCAGAGTTCCTAAATGTAGTGTCATCACTAGAGAAATGTTGCATAGATCGGAACATGACGTTGGGCGATTCACAGAAAATGAGAGCAAGTTTGTGGCTGCCAGAGCTTAAATTTGATGGCTATCTGGTCTTACATGATTGGCTGGCTGGAGATGCTGTTTTCCTTGCTGGAAGTTTCAAAGTTTAGTTTACTGATCAGTAGACAAACTTGTCCATACTCGAGATCTAGTTCCCTGGTGACTGGTCCTTTTCAGGACCCATTCATTTTTATTCATTCACCGTTCCTTATTTTTTCCCAGCCAATTCATCTACGACTATTCTTGCAATTTGCACTTAAATACCTGGCAGAGGATTCATCGAATCTCTTTTACACTGTTTCTCTACCATTACACTCTCACGAAATGCACGGAATAAAATGAGCACTTAAATGTTTCCAAGCATTCCTGATTTCTTTTATTTTAGTACAATGATCATTTCACCCTGTGCACATGGACATCAACAGAATATGTTTGCATTTGAGAGAGAAAGTTGGAGATTGAAATTTCATGAAAAGATCTCGCTGCAACTGAGAACGTCTTTGTTTTAATGATTTCCACCCGAACGTGCATATCATGACACTCTCCCCTGTTTTGCAGTGATAAAAAACGATGTTCTTCGTCAGTCTATTTTGTAAGGATCCCATACTGCACAGTGACACTCCAGCACAGGATGGACAAGCATAGTTTAGGCAGTATCTTTAGTGGATTTGTTGCATTTTCCAAGTGTTCTGCCAATAAAATTCAGTGTTTGGTTCATGTTTCCCACAATATTATCTGTGTGATTGTTCCAATTTAAGTTGTTTGTAACTGTTAACCCCAGATAGTTAGTTGAATTGACAGTCTCTAGATTTGTGTGCTTTATTGTAAAACTGAAAATTAGTGGAGTCCTTTGTGTACTCATCTGGATAACCTAACACTTCTCATTGCTTACGCATCAAGTGCCACATTTCACACCACACAGATGTTTTGTCTTGATCATTTTGCTGTGGTTTTGATCTTCCAGTGATGACTTTACTAAGTAGTAACTGCAAACATTCTAAGATAGCTGCTTAGATTGTTTCTTGAATCTTTTATGTAGATTACTTAATATTGTATGTCTGTAGCAAATGTTAATTTATTTTCATATGAGCAGTAACTAAAAACAGAGGGCTGTTATGCTTATTAAGAAATTATACTTCAATATTTGTTAATAAATATTTCCATTTTATAAAGCATATGTGAAATTTAAATGAAAGTAAAAAAGTTGCTACTAGTGAGGTTCAAAACAATAACTTTATGGTTACAAAACTTCTGCTCTACCAATCAGCATTCGGTCACTATGCTGATCAGTAAGAATTGTTTCATTCTTACCAGAGCATAAAATCTTCCAATCTGCAAAGCCAGTTTATTGAGTTTTCCAAGAACTGTGCCATACTGCTTTAGGGAATTGATGTCGAGGCACTGACCTTCAGGTCCAGTAAGTATGGAGAAAATGATGAGGATAGAGCAGTCCTTAGGGTACCCTTCTTAGATAAATATCATACCTATATCGAACTTAAGCAGTTTCAGAAATTTTTCTAAATTTGAACTAAATGAGTTTGTGACTTGAGTGAAAAAAACAGATTATATTGTTCTCCAGGTTACCTGAGTGCTCTAAAACCCATTCAAAGGATTGTCAGCTGTACCTTAGAACCTGAAAAGTAAAAACTGGCACAAGAAATTGTTTGGATAAATTACTTTGATTTCATTTAAAAATTTAATTTTTTGACAACCCATAGAAGATATATACCCACAACCGTAAATCTTGCCATTGATAAATATTATTTTTCAAAGCTAAATTGGAAATTACAGGCACTTTGTTTTTAAAAACACGCACACCATATTGAAAAACAAGTTCCAGCACATTGGTGCTTCTTTTATTAAATTGTAATAGATAATTATTATATACAGCATATGCAAACAACTAGAAACTGAAACTTCAACCAGAACTTGCCATACATTATTTATTTTACCGACTAGTGGCTCCCTTTCATCAAAACCTTGTGTCATCCGTCCTTTGTTAGTGTCTTCTTTATTTAGCTCCCCTCTACTGTCCGTCCATTTCTTCCTCTTATGTTTTTTCCATCTTGCCTTTATGACACACTCCATAACGGCCATGATACATGTCACCACACACAGCTTTTTGTTACATCCTGTAGTATCAGTTGCGTCTGTTATTAAAGCTGTCCACTTAAATCCATGTGCCATGTGACCCCAGTTACAGCATAACACATTTGTAACAACTCAAAATTCGTCCCTCCCTCACATATCACTCCCAAAATGCCTGTCCATGCTTCCTTATTTTCTCTTCCACAATCAAATTTATATTGCGCACTTGATGATATGTCACATGTGATCTGATATACCCCAGTCACAAAACTACTCGCTGCCCCCAATACAATTCCTTTCATTCCTTAGACCCGTCATCATTATTCAACTCCCCCTACAACCACCTGACTTCTTTACTTGCCATTTCCAACACCATCTTCTTTCCCTAGTCCACCCTAACAACACCCTGCATGCCCACATTCTACATGCTCCCCAAAACCTGCAAACCAAACAATTCTGGGCGTCATTGTGGCTGGTTACGGTCCGTCCCTATGACATTCCCACCCCCAGTCCCCTGCCATAGGGATCATACCCCTGTGGAAGACCCAGATGAAAGACCTGCCCAATCCACCCACCCAGCACCCCAGTCCCATCACAGGCTTTTCCTACCCATCATAGGCCAGGCCACCTGTGAAAGCAGCCATGGTATGCACACATTTGCTCCAACCACTGTGCAGCATTTTACATAGGTATGACAACCAACCAGCTGTTAACTAGAATGAGGGACCACCACCAAACTGTTGCTATAAACAAGATGGATCTCCCACTGGCACAACATGCAGAGGAGCACAGCATGTGAGATTTCAGTGGAAGAGTGTGTGTGTACATACATCATCCCATGTCCCAGTATCGGTGCCCAATTTGTGGCTCCTCATTTACTAGTTGTGTGCTGTTATATGGCACCCTGGTCTACGAAATCACATGCCCAGCCATCTGCCCACTTTACTACCCCAAAAATGGCTCCCCACTCTCCCCTGAGCTGCTAGACGCTTCCCCCAAACCCACTCCCTGCCTCCCCCTTCTCTCCATCACCTCACCACAGTACACTCACTATGGGCCAGTAAAGAGTTGGCAGTCAACTGAGTACAATGTAGGGGACAGGCATGTACATGTGAGTAAATGAGTGCATGTTTTTCCTACAGCTAGAAAAAACCATGGACCATGCCATTGGTGGGGAGGCTTGCGTGCCTTAACGACACAGATAGCCTTACCATAGGTGCAACCACAACGGAGGGGTATCTGTTGAGAGGCCAGATGTGTGGTTCCTGAAGAGGGGCAGCAGCCTTTTCTGTAGTTGCAGCGGCAACAGTCTGGATGATTGACTGACCTCGCCCTGTAACACTACCTAAAATGGCCTTGCTGTTTTGGTACTGTGAACGGCTGAAAGCAAGGGGAAACTACAGCCATAATTTTTCTCGAGGGCATGCAGATTTACTGTATGATTAAATGATGATGGCGTCCTCTTGGGTAGCATATTCCGGAGGTAAAATAGTCCCCCATTCGTATCTCCAGGTGGGGACTACTCAAGAAGACGTCATTCTCAGGAGAAAGAAAACTGACATTCAACGGATCGGAGTGTGAAATGTCAGATCCCTTAACCAGGCAGGTAGGTTAGAAAATTTAAAAAGGGAAATGGATAGGTTAAAGTTAGATATAGTGGGAATTAGTGAAGTTCGGTGGCAGGAGGAACAAGACCTCTGGTCAGGTGACTACAGGGTTATAAACACAAAATCAGATAATGGTAATGCAGGAGTAGGTTTAATAATGAATAGTAAAATAGGAGTGTGGGTAAGCTACTACAAACAGCATAGTGAACGCATTACTGTGGCCTTGATAGACATGAACCCCACGCCTACTACAGTAGTAAAAGTTTATATGCCAACTAGCTCTGCACATGACGAAGAAATAGAAGAAATGTATGATGACATCAAAGAAATTATTCAGATAGTGAAGGGAAATGAAAATTTAATAGTTATGGGTGACTGGAATTTGGTAGTAGGAAAAGGGAGACACGGAAACGTAGTAGGTGAATATGGATTGGGGGTAAGAAATGAATGTGGAAGCCGCCTAGTAGAATTTTGCACAGAGCACAACTTAATCATAGCTAACACATGGTTCAAGAATCATAAAAGAAGGCTGTATACATGGAAGAAGCCTGGAGATACTGACAGGTTTCAGAAAGATTATATAATGGCAAGACAGAGATTTAGGAACCAGGTTTTAAATTCAAAGACATTTCCAGGGGCAAATGTGGACTCTGACCATAATCTATTGGTTATGAACTGTAGACTAAAGCTGAAGAAACTGCAAAAAGGTGGGAATTTAGGGAGATGGGACCTGGATAAACTGAAAGAACGAGAGGTTGTACAGAGTTTCAGGAAGAGCATAAGGGAACAATTGACAGGAATGGGGAAAAGTAGTACAGTAGAAGAAGAATGGGTAGCTTTGAGGGATGAAGTAGTGAAGGCAGCTGAGGCTCAATTAGGTAAAAAGACGAGGCCTAGTAGAACGCCTTGGGTAACAGAAGAAATATTGAATTTAATTGATGAAAGGAGAAAATATAAAAATGCAGTAAATGAAGCAGGCAAAAATCAATACAAACGTGTCAAAAATGATATCGACAGGAAGTGCAAAATGGCTAAGCAGGAATGGCTAGAGGATAAATGTAAGGATGTAGAGGCTTATATCACTCGGGGTAAGATAGATACTGCCTACAGGAAAATTAAAGATAGCTTTGGAGAAAAAGAGAACCACTTGTATGAAAATCAAGAGCTCAGATGGAAACCCAGTTCTAAGCAAAGAAGGGAAAGCAGAAAGGTGGAAGGAGCATATAGAGGGCCTATACAATGGTGATGTACTTGAAGACAATATTATGGGAATGGAAGAGGATGTAGATGAAGATGAAATGGGAGATATGATACTGCGTGAAGAGTTTGACAGAGCACTGAGAGACCTGAGTCGAAACAAGGCCCTGGGAGTAAACAGCATTCCATTAGAACTACTGTCGGCCTTGGGAGAACCAGTCCTGACAAAACTCTACCATCTGGTGAGCAAGATGTATGAGACAGGCGAAATACCCTCCGACTTCAAGAAGAATATAATAATTCCAATCCCAAAGAAAGCAGGTGTTGACAGATGTAAAAATTACCAAACTATCAGTTTAATAAGTCTCAGCTGCAAAATACTAACGCGAATTCTTTTCAGACGAATGGAAAAGCTGATAGAAGCTGATCTCGGGGAAGATCAGTTTGGATTCCGTAGAAATATTGGAACACGTGAGGCAATACTGACTCTACGACTTATCTTAGAAGCTAGATTAAGGAAAGGCAAACCTACGTTTCTAGTATTTGTAGACTTAGAGAAAGCTTTTGACAATGCTGATTGGAATACTTTCTTTCAAATTCTGAAGGTGGCAGGGGTAAAAGACAGGGATCGAAAGGCTATTTACAATTTGTACAGAAACCAGATGGCAGTTATAAGAATCGAGGGGCATCAGTGGTTGGGAAGGGAGTGAGGCAGGGTTGCAGCCTCTCCCTGATGCTATTCAATCTGTCTGTTGAGCAAGCAGTAAAGGAAACAAAAGAAAAATATGGAGTAGGTATTAAAATCCATGGAGAAGAAATAAAAACTTTGAGGTTCGCCGGGGACATTTTAATTCTGTCTGAAACAGCAAAGGACTTGGAAGAGTAGGTGAATGGAATGGACAGTGTCTTGAAAGGAGGATATAAGATGAATATCAAAAAAAGCAAGACAAGGATAATGGAATGTAGTCGAATTAAGTCGGGTGATGCTGAGGGAATTAGATTAGGAAATAAGACACTTAAAGTAGTAAAGGAGTTTTGCTATTTGGGGAGCAAAATAACTGATGATGGTCGAAGTAGAGAGGATATAAAATGTAGACAGTCAATGGCAAGGAAAGCATTTCTGAAAAAGATAAATTTGTTAACATTTAGTATAGATTTAAGTGTCAGAAAGTCGTTTCTGAAAGCATTTGTATGGAGTGTAGCTTTGTATGGAAGTGAAACATGGGTGATTAATAGTTTGGACAAGAAAAGAATAGAAGCTTTCGAAATGTGGTGCTACAGAAGAATGCTGAAGATTAGATGGGTGGACCACATAACTAATGAGGAGGTACTGAATAGAATTAGGGAGAAGAGGAGTTTGTGGCACAACTTGACTAGAAGAAGGGATCGGTAGGTAGGACATGTTCTGAGGCATCAAGGGATCACCAGTTTAGTATTGGAGGGCAGCGTGGAGGGTAAAAATCATAGAGGGAGACCCAGAGATGAAAACCCTAATCAGATTCAGAAGGGTGTGGTCTGCCCTGGGTACTGGGAGATGAATAAGCTTGCACAGCATAGAGTAGCATGGAGAGTTGCATCAAACCAGTCTCAGGACTGAAGACCACAACAACAACAACAACAACAGAAAAAGCTAGCCAAGCTCCATGCCTTTTGTTTGTGTGCCTATCGATGACACAGCGGTTCTGCCTTTCAGTGAGTTATCTCCTTTACTCCTAAATAATTCATACATTTCAAGAATAGTTTTCAAATTAAACTGGAATGGCTGGATGCAGTGAATGAAAGAAACTACAGTTGAACGAAGAATGGTGGAGCTAGAATAAGCTAACCCAAAAAAGAATGAGACTGAGGTGGGAACGAGGAAAAGCAGGAACTGAACAAGGAATGAGACAGAGTTGAAGTGATCGGTGAACAACTATGTTGTTGTAATTATTTCTCAGTCCTTTTGCTCAGTTTAGTGAACCATTCCTATAGTTCTGTTCCTTTGCAAATGACCCATCTCTCATTGTCTGACCTTATACCGAATAGTTAGTGAGGACTCTGTAGCCTATTTTCAGGGTTTGGATCAACCATTTTTGCAAGTATTCAGTCAGTTTGTCATATCTTTCTGCACTGGTGCTCAGCCACTATTTTGTTAATTGAACTGTGTACTTCATGCAAAAAATAGTATTAACAGGTTTTGATTTTGTGTCCATGAACGTGCAGGTAAATTGAATCTGATTGAAGGTATGATGTCCACATGTTAGATGTGCAATCCTTCACTTCTAATCTTAATTTTTCAGCATCCTCTTCACAACATCACCCTAATTATAATTATTTGCTGCTCTTAGAATGACCTCAAACATTTTTATGTGAAATACTTCAACTAATTTTCAAGGAAACATTTTTTTATCCCTGTAATAATTTTATGTGGATCATTAGTTGCCACTGGTGTAGAATTGTCTTCTTTCTGTTAAGTATGGTAATTCCTTTTTTTTTTAATTTTTGAGATTTGTTGTTATTTGTTCGTATTATTGACAAATACGAGGGTCACTCCAAAAGAAATGCACACTATTTTTGTAAAAATACAGTTTTCATTCTGCATGTGTGAAAGTTTTACAGTGTGTAGATACATCCTTCCTGCTTGTTTTCAAACTTAGTTCAACCTGTTCCTGTGAGTGGTGCCGCCACAGCATGTCTTCAAGATGGCTGCTACACTTGATGTTTGTCAGAAGCAACGTGCTGTCATAGAGTTCCTGTGCTGTGAAAACAAGACAGTGGGAAACATCCACAAGAGGTTGAAAAAGGTGTATGGAAATGCTGCTGTCGATCATAGTACAGTTAGTCAGTGGGCAAGCAGGTTACGTGATGAAAGTGGGCACGGCAATATTGAGGATTATCCTTGCAGCGGCAGGCCTTGTACTGCACACACTCCAGACAATGTGCAGAGAGTTAACGAATTGGTGACTGCTGACAGACGCATCACAGTGAACGAATTGTCAGGCTATGCTGGGATAGTGGAAGGAAGTGTTTGCAGAATGCTAAAAGTGTTGGTGTAAAAAAAGGTTTGTGCCAGGTGGGTTCCCAGGATGTTGACAGTGGCGCACAAAGAAACAAGAAAAACAGAATGCAGCGAACTTTTGGAACAGTATGAGAATAGTGGAGATGAATTTCTTGGAAGAATTGTGACAGGTGATGGAACATGGCTCCATCATTTTTCACCAGAGATGAAGAGGCAGTCAATGGAGTGGCATCATGCAAATTCACCCAAGGAAAAAAAAAAAAAAATTCAAAACTACACCTTGTGCTGGAAAAGTTATGGCTACGGTGTTTTTCGATTCCGAAGGACTCTTGCTTGTGGACATCATGCCAAGTGGAACCACCATAAATTCTGATATATATGTGACGACACTGAAGAAACTTCAAGCTCGACTGAGTCGTGTTCGATCACATCATCAAAAGCAGGATGTTTTGCTGTTGCACGACAATGCACAGCCAGGTGTCTGTCAGAAAACCATGGAAGCGATCACAAAACTCGGATAGACAACACTGAAACACCCACCTTACAGTCCTTATCTGACTCCATGTGACTATCATCTCTTTGGGAACTGAAAGACTCTCTTCGTGGAACAAGGTTTGAAGATGATGACTTCCTTGTGCACGCTGCCAAACAGTGGCTCCAACAGGTTGGTCCACAATTTTAGTGTGCGGGTATACAGACACTGGTTCCAAGATGGCGTAAGGCAGTTGAGAGGGATGGAAATTATGTGGAGAAATGAAAATATTGTTCCTAAAAGATGTATCTACACACTGTAAAACTTTCAAACATATAGAATAAAAGATGGGTAAAAAAAAAAGTGTGCGTTTCTATTGGAGTGACCCTTGTATTCTATTTTCCACTCACAGAGGCTAAAAGCGCACTGTATTGATTTTCTCTATTTGGATTAGCAGAGGCAACTTTGGTTTAATATTACTACATTGTAAATTGCAATAAATTGACCTTAAATACCCAACATGTTGCTTGATAGCTGCACAAATGAATCTCTGCATAAGTCAGGCATCTAAATAAAGCAACAGTAATAAGAGAGAACCAAATACTTGTGATTCCTGGGATCAACAACAGAATCACTGTTGAGATTAACTGAGGTAGATAGTTGAATTTTATCATGTAAGTTTTAGTCTATTGGTATCATGCTAACAGTTGAACGATGGCTGATTTATTGAAGTTTTAGTAATTATGATCATGAAATAGAAGACTTTCATCGGTGTAATGAAGATCAGAGATCTTCCAGGAAGTTTCATAGAAGTGTGTGGTTGCACTACAAAACTAAAACTTACAGATACCATCCATCCAAAAAGTTTGAGGACTGATTTTATTCCTGGCGTACAAGCAATGTCAGTACGCTAACTACAGTGGCAACTTGAGGTAATGTACATTTGAGGCACGTGGACCCCTGTTGCAACTTATTTGAAATGTGAAAAGAAGGAAATTCTTCTCTGGAAAAAACAAATCTCAGGTGACAATACAAACCTACCACAAAACGACAAAGCACATAAATTGACACAAAGGGTCAACACTTAGATTACATAATCAACATTCAGGGCAATGGAATATAATAGAATAGATTAAAAAAAGAGATACATCTACTCACCAAGCAGTGGCTGAAGGGTTGAATGGGAATGAAGGGAACTGAAGGTAAAGGCCTGCTGAGGTTTAGGAAATGGGGAGAGTTTAGAAAAGTCATAGAACCCCAGGTCATGGGGGGACTTACTGAATGGGATGAGAAGGAACGACAGGTGGCTGTGAACTGCCAATTGGAGACAAGCCAGAGGAGGACTTTTCTGGAAATTTCACATGGTTAAATGATTGCTGTGTGCATTGTACTCAAGTGGGGGCAGACTGTGTCAAACCCCTATATTTTTTGCTAATCCAGTCTTGAAACTTTTTGGACTGATGGAGTATGACCCAATTCAGCTCATCGCTATGTCAAAATTTTGCTTTCCACATCGGAGTTGAACTTACTGCAAACTTCTCAAAAACTTAAAAACGAATTCTGAGGTCAAGACCTTTAGAAAACCTTTAAAGTCATGTTTATGGCTTCACTGCTTTTACTCCATTGAACAATATTAATACTATAGATTTAGTTTGTCTGAAGTGTATTATTTAAATTTTTAAACATATGAAATGTGTTATTCTTAATTTTAAATGTGTATGTATAGAATTCTCATTCACCTACATAAAAACTGTTTTGTCCAATATATTATGCATAGGCTGTTTATGTAGATTACAGGACCCATAAAAATACAGTCAGTTCAACAGGATAAATACCTGGGAGGTCGAGTCTTCTCTTGAAATAATGCTACCGTTTCCATAGTAAATTCTGCTTTCACGTGTGAGTGAGGCTAAGAAGTTGTGAAACAGTTGGAGAGGACCAGTTCATTGTTCGTTTGGCTAGATGGAATTGATCTGTCTCTGCATGTTTTGCTAAAGATATTGCTAGTGCTTCAGGCACTCATGTCTTTTGGAACAGTCTTAGAGTGACTGTGTAATATGTGGAGAAGTTCGTGGAAGTAATTTTTTTCTGTTAACCTTCGAAACACTAACATTCTAGATTATACACAACTTTGTGCATGACTTCAGTGGCTTTGGTTTAGGATGAAATTCTCAGATGAGATCCTATTCAGTGTGATCAGTGATCCCCTGGTGTTAAAAAAGTGGTAAACACATTACTATTTGTAAAACTTGTGGACAACACTTTTGAATGCATGATTAAGTCAATGCTGAGCCAGAGATTTTATGAAAAATGTGACACCACTGCATATCTTCGTATTTTTGATTTTGGACGTAGTGGTTAATGTTGAACTACCAATGGAAAATAAAGTAATTGAAACAAAAGAAATTTTGTTTTTTCCTTGTGTTTCCAATAGCATAAAAGTCTAACTTGTATTCATTTAATTCTTTACATATTTTTGCATGTCTTATATTTTCCCTTTAGCATTTGTCAGTGTTTCACGTTATTGCTAAGTAAAGTAACAATTTGTTTCAGGACATTACTCAACAAGAATTATGTGACACTGACACAGTTACATTGTTGGAACAGTGTGCCAGGTTTCACATATTCTGCTCCGAATACATGGTAGATGCAGAGAGTTCTGTGTTTGACCCAAAGATAAACACAGAAAATTTAACAAAATGTCTGCAGACACTAAAATATATGTATGGTGACATGTCACTCAAAGGTGAAGAATGCCCAAATAAGCCAGAATTCCAGGCTTATATCCTGTTACTGAATTTAAATGACACTGGTCGCATGATGTAAGTATATCAGTAGATCATAATACAATGTAAAAGCTTTCTTTTTTTGTAATAGAATTTTCTGAGCAACAGCTTAACTTCATTCACATGTTATGTGATTACTGTGTATGATTGACTCCTGTTTCCTGTGGGATATCAGTCAAATTAGTTTGATGGACATTGTGGTTTCCGCAGTGGTGAGAATGAACCATGGCTGCTGTCTTATGAACTGATAATGGCGGTATTGACTGAAACTGATAATTTCATTTTGAAATTGTTGTGATTGTGCCAGACAATAAATTATTATCAAAATGAAATTAATTTGGTTTATTCTTGCATCAGTTCCAAGGGTGTTAAATATTTTGGGAACATAGCCTCTCTTCTCATCTTATATCTGTTAACCAACCCATCCACATTATACTGTGCTGTATGTTTACATTAAACCATTTGTTACACAATTAGCTGCAGCCTCACCATTACTGCTTATTACAGTGCCACATTGCAGCCATTTATCGTGACTAAATAAACCTGAATCCTTTCATTGTGTTCTGTGTATCATCATCATCATCATCATATCATCATCATCACTTCACACTATTTATAATGCAAGTGGTTGTAGTCATTATGTGACACTTACCAGTAAAAGAATTGAGTCTGGCTCAAGTTTAGCAGTTTCCGTCTCTCTCTCTCTCTCTCTCTCTCTCTCTCTCTCTCTCTCTCTCTCTCTCTCACACACACACACACACACACACACACACACACACACACACACACACACACACACACACACACATTTTTCATCTTTGTGATGATTACTTTTGTATAAAAGTAAACTATGTAATTGTAAGAATTTCTAAAAAACGAACCACTACTACTGAAAAGTGGTTATAGTGTTATATTGTTTACTTGCCCACCTTAACTTGGAGATGATGATATTGTCTACAACCATTTAAATTTGGTTGCTGTATTTAAGCCTTGTTGTCCTCCAACTACAATTTTTACCTCCCCCCCCCCCCCCCCCAACTTCTTTCCATTACTAAACTGACTACACTAAATTAACTGTTCCTTGATACTTCATGATGTGCCCTATCAACTTCTCTCTTCTTTTCTCCCCTATTGAACACGTTATTCCTCCATTGCCCTTGTAATCTTAAATTTTCTTCTAAAGCACCCAATTTCAAAAGCTTAGTTTTTTTTTTTTTTTTTTTTTTTTTTTTTTTTTTTTTTTTTTTTTTTTTTTTTTTGCCTGTGCTGTTTGTCACCAATATTTTGCTCTCGTATAAGGCTAGTATCCAGCACTTACAGCAAAGACTTTCAAACACTAATTTATATTCAGTAGGAACATATTTTCCTTTCTCAGGAACCTCTCGTGTTACTTCTAGTCAGAATTTTATATCATCTTCCCTTCTGCCATCATATGTTATCATGCTGTGCAAGTAATAAAAGTTGGTTACTACTTCCATTAATCTGATACACCTTCTTACTCTTAGTTGTTGAGTTCAGATCATGCTGTTGTGATGATATAATTACAAGTAAATTTTCTTCATTTATAACTAATTGTTGCATTTCTGCTTCATTACAGCGAAGAGCTGAAGTTGAACTTGGATATCCAAGCTGCAGATCCAATAAAATATGCGTTGTCAATTTATGGGGCCCTTTCTACCAATAACTATGTAAAATTTTTCAAACTAGTGAAAGAGACAACATACCTTAATGCTTGTATTCTGCATAGATATTTCACCCAAGTAAGAGTCCAAGCACTTTTTACAATATGCCAAAGCTACTCATTTGGAAGCACAAAAGCACAGGTAAACAGCCATCATTTTTGTTAAAATATATGTCACAGAATTTTGCAGCCATCGTTGTATTTGAATGTCTACGTATATCTAAGGCATTTTGTTACACACCTCATAGAAGTTTGTCATTATGTTGTCAGTCGTAATTGCAAAATGAACATGTATTATAAGAGTTTGCGTTGCCGCCTTTCTATGATATGATGTACTTAACAGCATCTAATTGTTTAGCAAGTATAAATTGGAACCACTGAGAGAGAATTTTACATTAGTGTTGCAGCCACCCATTGAAAAATTGTACAAGGAGAAAAACCCACAGCAAATAATTTTTAGTGGCCAATATTACATGTGAAAGCTTAGCTTTTCTTGTATCTATACTGTATGTATATTAATTTAAACCATTAAATTTTCCTATTTGTGTATTCACCCTACTTAACACTGACACTATTGGCTGACTACATCATGTGTCCCACGCTCTGAATATCTGATTTCATTACTGGCAAGATACATTATGAAAGCTGTGAATGGCTGACATAAAAAGTGCATTGTGCAGCCTGTGCTGTGGATTCTACAGTGCTGTATTTGATGGACTTTGTAATATACTCTTTTGTAATATAAAAATATGAAGTGTTAATGTTGCAGCGCATCAAAGATCTTTCCAAAACATGTTTTTTACTGGGTTTCATTTCTTAAAGTGCCGGAAAGTTGCATGTGGTCTATAAAACCACCTTCCACCTGGGGGTGTCTGGTTCCTGTCTGGAAATGGGCATCCACTCATCCATTGTGATGAGCATGCACTGTCTCAGCTGCCCTTGTTGTCTTCCTGTGGACAGATTCCAGCCCAGAGATGGCAATGTGAACCATTGCCACTTCACACACTACACACATGGCTGCCTGCTGCCGATGATAGCATATACGGCACCCAGTGCCATACCATTACGTCTTTGGCCTTGTGCCGCCCCTGTCGTCACAGCAGGAGATGTGTGGGCTATGTGCTAGTGTCGATGCATGCCTTGCTGCTGCAGACAATCTGTGTATTAATGACCAATAACTGTTTGAAATAAATGATTTTAGCTCTGTCGTAAGTTGCGTTAAGAAGTATCTCTTTTTATTTATTGATGGTGACTTGTTTTGGACACCTATGTACATTTTCAAACCATCCATATAGTAAGTGTGGCAATGCAGGCAAAAGCCCATGTGCAAAAATCCCACTGCAGTGACAATCAAAGCAACACTATGGCCAACCACATAGGACAGACCCCGGAGTTTTCCATCGTCTGTCTGGCCTGTGTGTTCTGTTTACTGTTGTTGAGTTGCCCATAGTGCGGCTTTGATCGTCACTAAAGGGGTGATTTTTGGACATGGGCTTTTGCCTGTATTGCCACACTTATAGTACAGGTGGTTTCAAAATGGACATAGGTGTCCAAAATTAGTCACCATCAAGAAATAAAAAATATATTTCTTGACCCTCGAGCAGGTGCATCTATGCATAAAGTGCACTAACCACAAATCATATTATCTTGTGCCATTCCGTTATTGTCATACAATTGCCAGCCTGTATTATTGCTTCAGCTAATGCAGTGATAAGTTGTGTTTTCATATGTCTAAGTGAGCAGCAGTAATGTAAAAGAAACAGCAAGCCAAGTAAGAGAAAATGTACAATCCGTGCAAGAAAATGACCTTACAGGTGTACAAGTATGAAATGTGTACAGGGTGTCCCAAAAGTCTTTCCCTGATTACGTAAATTGATAACTCAGGCTAGAAGTAAGATACAAATATGAAACTGGAGTCTATTTGTTTACAAACTATCAAAGTTTTTTTCACACATCAGTAAACTTCCACATGAGTGCACCAGAGGCAGTCCAAAGGTGAATGTTTGGTGCCCGCTATTGCACGATCGAATTATCAGGCCATTCTTCTTCTCTGAGGCTACCATCACATCTGCAGCGTATCTGGACATGTTGCAACTGTATCCTGTTACTCAGCTGCGTCAGTATCACCCCGATGTCTTGTTTCAGCAAGATGGTGCACCACCTCATTGGGGTTTGGACGTCCGTGCCTATCTCGATATGACCTTTCCTGGGCGATGGATTGGTCGTGATGGGCCAACGGTTTGGCCTCCACGCTCTTCTGACACAACACCATTAGATTTCTTTTTATGGGGTTACATCAAGGACGAGGTCTACCGAACATGTGTACCAGATCTTGAAACCCTGCAGCAACGGATAACCACAGTCGTTGAATTGATCCCTCCAGTGATGTTGGCTAATGTGTGGATGGAAATTGAGTATCGCCTAGATGTGCTACGTGCTACCAAGGGTGCTCATGTGGAAATTTACTGATGTGTGAAAAAAAACTTTGATAGTTTGTAATCAATTAGACACCAGTTTTGTATTAACATGATTCACGTTGTCCATTGCACTTCACATAGGGTAGACTGGGAACTGTCTGCTAGGCATGTCCGATATAAAACTGACTGGGCACGGCTTGTGCTGCCTGAGTTGTTGTGCTTCTGCCGGCAGAGGGCGCAGCCAAATTCTTGCGTGCCCTCTGGTAGTCGGGACTTTACCTGCAGCAACTACTGTCTGTGACACACTGTGCCGATGTGTGCCTCTCACGATCTTTCTGGTGGCTACTGCACTCCTCCTCCTTCGGGGGTGAAGCCACTGTGATCCACTGCATAGGAAAGTGGAGTGTCGGGCAGTAGTGATGACCTCCACGTCCATCAGAATGCTGGAGTCGGGGGGATCTGCCAACCCTTGAGCTGGAACCTTCAAATACGGTTGGAAGTGACCCACACGAAGAGGCCTCCGTCGTCCCACTACCGGAGCCCAGGACAGAACGGGCGACAAGCTGTTGAACTCTGGATCCCGTTCCACCTCGGGAGGGCCAAGACCCAGTGGCGGGGACGATGGGGAAGGCACGGCCACAGGTGAACCAGCCTCCTGAGAAACCGGGCCTGCGAGGGGGGCCGGCTCTCGCCGGGGCATCTGTGCTGGAGCTACTGGAAGCTGCCAAGGCTGAGAACAATCGCAGTGTGGCGGAGTTACAGGTGGGCGGGCGGTAGCGTCCCCTGAGAAAACAACACAGTTGCCGGCAATGGGGACTCCGGCACCTGAGGGGTTGGGGGGTGGGTGCCCAAACGTGGACGTAGCTGATTTTGGTGACAATGTACCTCCCGGTCCCCTGCCTGCAAGGTATGGAGCCAGCGGCCATTGCGGTGTAGGACCACCGCCAGTATCCAACGTAGATTGCGACCAAACCCATGTGCCCAGACTGACATACCCGGTGGAAAGCCGGGTACCCCGCTTTGCAAAGGCTGGCGAGGACCAGGCGGGAGGAGGTGCAGCACAGTCTTAGGTTGGCACCCATGGAGGAGTTCTGCGGGGCTGCGTTCTCCCATTGGTGAGATCCGGTATGCTGTCAGGAAAAACGTCAACGCCTCTTCCGCAGAAAATTCGTGCACATACTTTTTCATCTGCGTCTTAAATGTGTGCACCATGCACCTGGCTTCCCCATTCGATTGTGGATGAAAGGGGGGAGAGCAAACGTGCCGAATACTGAAGCGCATACAAAACTCCTGGAAGGTCTCTGAAATAAACTGAGGTCCATTGTACGATACCAGGGAGACTGGCAGACCTTCCACAGAAAAGATTTTTGCGAGTGCCTGGATTGCAACTTCTGAAGTGGTTGAGGAGCAGCGTACCTCATATGGGATATGGGAATACATCAGTGACAATGAGCCAAAAGCCATTGAGAAACGGGCCCACAAAATCTATTTGAACACATTCCCATGTCTGGGTTTCAAGCGGCCATGAAGAGAACGCTGACCTGGGAGATGCCTGTTGGCTTGCACACTGGGAACAGGCGGCCACGAAGTGCTCAATTTCTCTGTCAATACCGGGCCAGTACACATGTCTGCGAGCCAATGTTTTAGTACGGGAAACACCCCAGTGCTCCTCATGTAATAACATGAGGACCTCCCTTCGCAAACTTGCAGGAACAACCACGCGAGGAACTGTATCTTCGGTAGCCAGAAGGAGAACTCCTTCCAAGACTGATAGGCGGTCTCGTACAACAAAATAATTACAAAGAGGGTCCAAGGCTCGGCCTGGAGGTCGGGACGACCACCCCTGCTGAACGAGGCGAACTACTTGCCGGAGAACCGGGTCAGCTGCTGTGTCCCTGGCAGCCCTAGAACTAGTGAGCGGGAAGCCATCAACTGCTTGGTGGGACACCACATGCAAGTAAAAACACATAATCTCCTCCCAATTGAACTTAGGATACGGGCCAACCGGAAGACAGGAAAGAGCGTCGGCATTGGCATGCT
Organism: Schistocerca gregaria; assembly: GCF_023897955.1. Classification (NCBI taxonomy): domain Eukaryota; kingdom Metazoa; phylum Arthropoda; class Insecta; order Orthoptera; family Acrididae; genus Schistocerca; species Schistocerca gregaria. Next base: position 727,529,560 of record NC_064920.1, read on the forward strand.
GTCCGGTAGGGCGAAAATGAATGTCATAATGGTACTTAGAGAGGAACAAGGCCCAGCGCTGCAGTCTGTGGGCCGCCCTATCTGGAATCTGAGAGGGGGGCCAAATAACGATATTAATGGCTTATGGGTAGTGATTAACTGAAACTTCGTGCCATAAAAGAAAGGGTGAAACTTGGTAACAGCGTAGACAATGGCCAAAGCCTCTTTTTCCACCTGGGAGCAATGGGCCTGTGCGGGACTAAGAGTTTTAGATGCAGACGCCAGTGGCTGCTCAGAGCCATCTGCGTTGCCATGGGCCAGGACTGCTCCTCCCTCCCATCCTGGGAAGCATCTGTAGCCAGGACCAATGGCTTATTGGGGTCAAGAGTAGCCAAACAAGGTGCTGACGTGAGGAGGCCCTTCAACGCTGACGTGAGGAGGCCCTTCAACGAGGTGAACGCTTGCTCGCATGCAGGCGACCAATCAAAAGGAACACCCTTGCACAGGAGGCAGTACAGGGGGCGGGCTATGGTGGAAGCCCTGGGAATGAACCGGTGGTAATAGGCAATCTTGCCTAAAAAAGCTTGTAACTCCGTCAGCGAAGCGGGCCGCGGAATGTCAACGATACCTTGGACCAAACTTCCTAGCGTCTGGACTCTGTGCCAAGAGATGGTGTGGCCCACATACTCAATGGACAGTTGGAATAATTTCGACTTACGCAGGTTGCAACGCAGGCCCACAGACCTGAATTTGAGAAAGAGGGTTCAAAGGTTGTGCAAGTGTTTCTTCGTGCTGCAGCCTGTGACAATTGTGTCGTCCAGGTAATTAAGGGATTGTCGACGTGACATGCTCAAGACAACAGTGAAATATTGCTGGAGCACTGGATATTCTGAAGGCCAACCGCTGGTATTGGTAAAGGCTAAACAGGGTGTTGACAACTGCCAGCCGTTTGGAGTCCTCATCAACTGGTATTTGATGATAAGCCTCCGAAAGATCGATTTTCAGAAAATATTGTCCTCCCGCCATGGCGGAGAACAATTCATCAGAACGAGGCAAGGGATAGGTGTCCACCACCAATTAGGAATTAATGGTGGCCTTGAAATCGCCACAAAGATGTAATTTTCCCGAGGGTTTTCTGACAATAACGAGGGGCGAAGCCCACTCACTAGAAGAAATGGGAAGAAGGACCCCGAGGGCTGTCAGCCGGTCTAGCTCTGTTTTTACCTGAGGGCAGAGAGCCAAGGGGATCTGCCTCGGACGTAGAAATCGCGGGCGAGCTGATGCCTTCAACATTAAGTGAGCTTCAAAGTCTGAAACATGCTCCAGGCCCTCCTCAAAGATATCCTTAAAGTCAGAGGTCAATGATTCCAATGATTGATAGGGAACGTCTTTGGAGACCAACTGTATGATGTCTGCGATAGAAAAACCGAAAGCTTGAAAGGCATCCAATCCAAAAAGGTTAGCGGAGCTCGCATCACTGACAACAATAAAAGTAAGAAGCCGAGTGACTGACTGTAATGAATTGACCCAGTAGGGGAATGAACTGTTTACCATAACTGTGGGGATGTTGGTAAACTGGCGCCAGTGGGGGCGACCCAAGGTCGTGTGAAACACTGACAATTGCTAAAGGGAAAATGTAAGACATGCAAAAATATGTAAAGAATTAAATGAATACAATTTAGACTTTTACACTATTGGAAACACAAGGAAAAAACAAAATTTCTTTTGTTGTGCATTCAACAAGGAAACTGGCGCGCCCGTATCTAATTGCAGTTGTAATCGGCGCGACCGAACCGACATCTCGATAAAGAATTTGAGTGCCGATGCGTCGGGAACCTGGCCAGATGAAACTTCCTGAATGTGACTGTCCATGTCCTCTGTACCTGCTTTCTTCGATTCTTTTGAGGCTGAGCGGCAAACTTTAGCAATGTGTCCTATTTTATTGCGTTTGCAACAAACGGCCCAACGCTGGGGGCGCTCTGACCGATCGTATAGCATGACGCACAGGACGGTAACAGGGGGCGGTGGCCGGAGCTCTGTTTACTAGAGATGAGCAGAACTGTTCTTTTCAGAGATCAGATCAGATCTGTTCACTCCCTGAAGTGAACTGTCGTTCATGACTCACCACTCATTCACAATAGAAAATAAATGGAAGGCACATTGCCCTTTAAACTTGGTTTATTCCAGTACTATACCTGTATTTTGATCTAATTTGATCCTGTTTTGAAGTAACACAGATAATAAGTAAGAATTTTGTATTGTTTATTGAAATTTCCATGATATGACAAAATTTTTGATTATTGGTTTACTTTGCACTGTCGTGGTTTTGGCTTTGTAGCCATTATCATGGTCAAACGTGAAATAGTCATAAAATATCTGACATGTCTGAATGATTGTAATATTGTGACAATAATCATTCAGACATGTCAGATATTTAATAAATATTTCACCTTTGTATGTGATAGTGGCTACAGGGCTAAAATAGCATGCTGATAATGACAGTTTTGAGTGCCCCGCATAACAAACCTCCACATCTAAATAGTGATAGTGTGCAATGAAGTAATAATGAAACTTAATCAAATGGTTGCATTTTCATTCATAAAGTACAGTATTACTGCAGTCCGCAATGAAGGAAAAATCACTGATAGGTTTATATTACATCCTGAGTCACTTTGAGATAGAAAAGTTATACATTTCATCGGGTGGAAAAAATAAAAATATTACAATAAAATTCTAACTATTTTTATCAGGTAGGGAAATTTTGAAAATAAGACTGATTAATATTATGTAAATAATTAATGGAAAATCTCATATAAAGATTTGAAACAAATACTAACAAAGAGATAGCGGGGCTGGCCAGTACTTACCTCAGCTCAGTACAGCTGATAGATACACAAAAAAACAACTGAAAATTTACGTTCCTAGGTTTCGGAATAAATGTTCCTTCATCCGGGAGGAGAGAGGGGAAAGAAAGGGAAGAAGGGAAAGTGGATTTAGTTACTCACAACCCAGGTTATAAAGCAACAGGGAAAGGAAAACAGGGAGGGTAGCAAGGATGGAGGCATGGTTGTCAGAGGGAAGCCAAAGATATTATACTGTAGGTACTGTGCCAGCTTCAAACCAAAGAGGATGCATACAGAAGTAAAGAGGTATATAGTATAAAGATGTAGGATGAAAAGATGCAATAATGGCTAAAGAGGAAAGGGAAAGAGGAGAAGACTGAAGAGTAAATGGGAGTGAGGTGGTTTAGGCGGACAGTTCGTCTGTGTCCGTTCATGCGCTCAGCCAGTTTAGTTGTTGTCATACCAATGTAAAAGGCTGTGCAGTGCACACATGTCAGCTGATAAATGACATGTATAGTTTCACACGTGGCCCTGCCTTGAATTGTGTATGTTTTACCAGTAGCGGGGCTGGAGTAGGTGGTTGTGGAGAGATGCATGGGGCAGGTTTTGCATCAGGGTCGGTTACAGGGGTAGGAACCGCTGGGTAGAACATTGTTGTTGGACTTGGAGGAATGTATTGCTCGGGTGATCTGTTTGTGGACAAGGTATGCAGGATAGTTGGGGGAGAGGAAAGCACTGGTCAGGTTATTGGTGTAATTGTTGAGGGATTCGTCACTGGAGCAGATACATTTGCCACGAATACCTAGGCTGTAGGGAAGGGAGCGTTTGATGTGGAATGGATGGCAGCTATCAAAGTGAAGATACTGTTGTTTGTTTGTGGGTTTGATATGGACAGAGGTGTGGATGTGAGCTTCAACAAGATGAAGGTCAACATCCAGGAAGGTGGCTTGGGTTTTGGAGAAGGACCAGGTGAAGTTCAGATTCGAAAAGGAGTTGAGGTTATGGAGGAAATTAAGGAGTGTTTCTTCACCATGAGTCCAGACCACAAAGATGTCATCTATAAACCTATACCAGGCCAGGGGAAGCAGCTGTTGGGCGTTCCTGAAGACCCAGTGACGAATCCCTTAACAATTACACCAATAACCTGACCAGTGCTTTCCTCTCCCACAACTATCCTGCAGATCTTGGCCACAAACAGATCACCCGAGCAATACATTCCTCCCCGTCCAACAACAATGTTCCTACCCTCAGACCACACAGAAGCATCCACCTTGTCACCCAATATTATCCCGGCCTCGAATACATCAATAAATTACTCCACCAGGGATATGACTTTCTCAAGTCAACCCCTGAAATGAGATCATCCCTTGACAAAATTCTCCCCACACCACCCAGAGTTGCCTTTTGTCGCCCTCCTAACCTCCGTAACATCCTTGTTAAACCCTACAATATTCCCAGACTACCTTCTCTACCCAGCGGTTCCTACCCCTGTAACCGACCCCGCTGCAAAACCTGCCCCATGCATCCTCCCACAACCACCTACTCCAGCCCCGCTACTGGTAAAACATACACAATTCAAGGCAGGGCCACGTGTGAAACTACACATGTCATTTATCAGCTGACATTCCTGCACTGCACAACCTTTTACATTGGTATGACAACAACTAAACTGGCTGAGCGCATGAATGGACACAGACGAACTGTCCGCCTAGGAGATGTCCAATACCCAGTAGCGGAGCATGCCATCCAGCATAATTCTAGGGACCTAGGAACCTGCTACACCGTATGTGCCATTTGGCTTCTCCCACCCAACACCAGTCCCTCTGAACTGCGGAGGTGGGAACTTGCACTCCAACACATCCTTTCTTCTCACCATCCCCCTGGACTGAACCTACGTTAAACCACCTCACTCCCATTTACTCTTCAGTCTTCTCCTCTTTCCCTTTCCTCTTTAGCCATTCATGCATCTTTTCATCCTACATCTTTATACTATATACCTCTTTACTTCTGTATGCATCCTCTTTGGTTTGAAGCTGACACAGTACCTACAGTATAATATCTTTGGCTTCCCTCTGACAACCATGCCTCCATCCTTGCTACCCTCCCTGTTTTCCTTTCCCTGTTGCTTCATAACCTGGGTTGTGAGTAACTAAATCCACTTTCCCTTCTTCCCTTTCTTTCCCCTCTCTCCTCCCGGATGAAGGAACATTTATTCCGAAATCTAGGAACGTAAATTTTCAGTTGTTTTTTTGTGTATCTATCAGCTGTACTGAGCTGAGGTAAGTACTGGCCAGCCCCACTATCTCTTTGTTAATATTATGTAAACAAACTTTAATTGTGTAAAAAGTAACATACAAAAACTGTAATATATTTTAGTATGCACAGTCGACACACACAATGAGTATATGTTATAGGAAGAACTAATCAATGTTCTGGTTTATAAATAAAATTTGTTCAGTTTTACTCGAAGTGAGTCTGTTCAATCTGTCGTTGCATATTTGTCCTGCTTTTGAGAAGATACACTCACAGGGAAGTGATGTAGCCGGGATGTTAACACTTGCAGGACTAGTTCATACAGTGTTCGGGACAGCAACCTTCTAGTGCCCCACTAGTTTAATGGATCGCTGTTTCTACACTAACATGCCTTAGACAAATATTTTCCTAGTTTGACACTTGCTGCACATCCCGGGTCATGACTTCCTTGGAGCTGATTTATTGTTCCATCGAAGTCCTCCCAAATTGAAGAGCTCTCGTCTGTTACGTTGGTAACTGGTTCAGATCGTTGTTGTGTTTCTTCTTGTTGAGCTAGCAGTGATTTCATTTTTGCTCTGACACTCGTGTAGCAGTCACAGAATGTTGACTCATCAGCAAATCCTTCTTTTTTGAACCTTCCTTCCAAAAACGCCTAAAATTGCATAATCCGTACTGCAATAAGGAAAAAATATATATATATAAATTTGACTGTAAGACCAAAGTGCTGCATATAGCCTTATGCAGAATAAAACAAGAAAAATATTGGTGTATCACATTTTGCGATACTTTTATCAGTTCGCTCGTAATTAAAGCGTAAATTCGAGTGTCCATAATAAAAAATTCTATACTAAGAGGAGTCGTCAGGAACCTAATCTGATCAGTTTAAACAAATAAAAATAAAATAAAAACAAATGATGTATTCATAACATTATTATGTAATACACATACCGGTATTACTACGAAGAACAATATCCAGTAGAGACGAACTCCAATGCAGAGGCGCTGAGTCAAGCAGGTCGAGCCGCGAGCTATATTACTGCGTGAGCTAAGACCGCAGAGGCCAGAGTGACACCTGAGTTGCTTTGCTCATCGTTCTGGCTAGAGTCGAGAACGGTGGGGTGAGCGTTGAGCGGACGAGTTCCGAGGGTGTGGGGAGCGGTGAACGGCCGCCAGTCACCCGCTCAGAGACAAATCGTCGGTTCACTTGCGAGCAGGTTGTTGCAAGTAGTTCTTATGTTCTCCGCTAGGAGGCTCTGTGTCCTGTTGGTCGCATCAACCGCCCAGAGGGCAGGATGTGCGACTGAAACGACTGCCGACGGTGTGTGATGCTAAGTTAAAGTGCGCTAGACACTGCATGCGGCAGAGGAACCACGGAGACGGCACGGCATATGTGAAACACAAAATCCAATGGGGTACTGCACAATGCAGGCAGCCAAGGCAGAAGCAGGGCAGAGGTCGGCGCTGGCTGTGTTGTGTGACGTGCAGTGTGCTCTGACCAGCAGAGGCCTTGCTGATCTGCTCCGACTCTCTCTCTCTCTCTCTCTCTCTCTCTCTCTCTCTCTCTCTCTCTCTCTCTCTCTCTCTCTGCTGTGGGAAACGTTTGGAGCTGCCGTTCTTTTTTCCTGAATCATTGATTGTTCACTCCTTTGAAAGATTCAACTCTATGAATCAGGTCAGGTGCGGATGATCCCCCATCTCTACTGTTTACGCGCTGTGCGGGAGCGGCCGTAACAGCCGGATTGTAGTGCTTGCACATCATCCACCCTGGACGCAGTGGACGTAGCCGCGCCTCCCTTAACTGCCGCGACTTCACACCATGCTTCCAACTGTTGACCTGCAGCTTGAGAGACTTCATATGATTGAGCAATGGACAGGACTTCCTCAAGGGAAGGGTCTTCCAACTGCAGCAGGGCCCGTTGTCGGACCTTCCTATCAGGGCCCGAACGAACAGTGACGTCTCGCACCATAACGTGGGCATAAGACCCTCACGACTGCTCCGTGACAAAGTGACACTTTCGACTAAGACTGTGCAGGGTAGTGGCCCATGCCCGGTAAGACTCGCGGGGCTGTTTCTTGCATTGATAGAACTCGACCCTAGCCACCACAACATGCATGCGGTGGCGATAATATGAAGACAGCAATGAACACAATGCGTCATAAGACAAGGACGAGGGTTCCTGCAATGACGCTAGCTGCCGCAAAACTTGATACAGTGAGGGAGATATCCAAGACAAGAAAAGATCACGACATACCTCCGCATTGGCAACATGAAATGCCTGGAAATGCTGCCGAAGGCAATGTTCATATGCGTCCCAATCCTCCGCTGTCTTGTCATACGGGGGAAAGGGAGGAGGGAACGGCGCTGGAGCAGACTGCATGGAGAGCAACACCGGAAGCTCTTGTTTCATGGTTTCCATGAGCTCCGTCTGCTGCTCAACCAAAACCTGCACTAAATCTTCCATGCCATGGATAAGCTGCGAAAGCATGACCCTACTCGTCACCAATTGTGTATTAACACGATTCACGTTGTCCGTCGCACTTCATGTAGGGTAGACCGAGAACTGTCTGCTAGGCATGACCGATGTAAAACTGACTGGGCATGGTCCGTGCTGGCAGAGTTGTTGTTGTTCCGCCAGCAGACGGTGGGGCCGAATTCACGTGTACCCTCTGGTGGATGGGACTTTACTTGCGGCAACTACTGTCCGTGACTCGCCATGCCAATGTGCGCTTCCCGCGATCTTTCTGGTGGCTACTGCAAGTTTCATATTTGTATCTTACTTCTAGTCTGAGTTATCAATTTATGTAATCAGGGAAAGACTTTTAAAGACTTATTGGACACCCCATATTTTTTATCTAAAAAAAAAGTTGAATTCACAAGAATGATAAATAGTGCTTTATTCAAAATGTGCTCCATGGTTTGTTATATTTTTTCCCTTCCTTTGGGCAATTTGTGAATACCATGCCAATAACAATTTTACCCTTTTGCTGCAACCATTCACTGAGCTGTTTTTTTTTCACATCGTCCTATGAAACAAAGTGGTGCTCAGCAAGTGCATAACCATTGATGCAAACAAGTGGTAATCACAAGGAGCCAAGTCTGATGAGTAAGCTGTATGAGGTAGAACTTCCTAGCTGAGTGCTTCCAACATGTCATGAAAGAGCATTGTCATGAAGACAAATGACGCTTGATTGAGGTTCTTCAGATGTGTAAAACATAAGTGTCAACAATGCAGGAAGAGAGTGAAAGTTTGAACGGCCAAGTAGCTGAACTGTAGAAAGACAATGCAATGTCGCAAAGGCAAATAGGCACTCTACGAACCATTAATTAGTCGAGTTGCTAGAGGCAAAAGCTTTGATTAATGTATCTATCCCTTACATAGATCATGTTGGAGCTAATCTAGTAAATCCTTTTTTGGCATAAATCGGTTGAGACAGACAATGGTGCATTGAAATGGTTGCTAGGGCTAAAGGATCTCTTGAGTAGGTTGATGTGATGGACTCCAAAATTTGTTGAATTAGGAAGTGGTACATAGACCAGGCAGAAACACAATGACTTGAGTAGGAAGGTTGGAGTATTGGGAGTGCTGGGTAAGAGCATTGTGAAGTAGCAAGAAGCCCAGATTGCTGACTCTCACTGCCAATTATTTAGCACATACCTCCAGCTTACAACACTGCGGGACCTGTTGTGTCGAATGCCAAAATGTGGACCATGCATGGTGGTGTCTGCAGGTTTCAAGGAAGACATGTTAAAGCAAGCATACAATCATGTTTTAGCAGTTCATGATGATTGGAGAACAACTGAACCACAAGTTGCAGACAATTTTCGGCGGAAAACAAGGAAACAGGACAGAAAAATATATCAAAAATTGTACGCTGTACCCACAACACGCTGACCGTAGCATCCAAACCACTTGAAATGGTGGAAATGGATGTTCTTGCTTCATTCAACTGGCCACCAGTGAGTAACTGTTACATACTGACCACAGTAGATCATTTTTAGACCTTTTCGCAGTGGTGGCAAGCCCAGAACAACATATGAGTACAGTGGCCCTGGTCTCAGTAAACAAACTTTGGTGAACCCAACATGGTAATCCAGATTAGGGCACTAATTTTATTTCTGAGCTGATGAAACAGTTATGCCATTTTCTGTGCATTCTGAAGCCTAGGACTAGATCTTTCCATCCTCAGTCCACTGGAAGAATGGAATGCGTTTATTGTATGATTGCAAAAGGTTGAGTTATTGTGTGATTAGCCATTATAGTGATTGATATGTATACCTTTTTTATGTAATGTTAACATATGACACTGAAGTATATAGCAGTATTGGGCTCTCACCATATCAGGTGGTACATGGTAGAAAGATGTCTGCATCTTTTGTGGTAATTAAGCCTAAACTTGGGAAAAATGGGGACTCGGTAAAGAAATTTGTAAAAATATTAGAGGTTGTGTGCAGAAGGTGAAAACAGCAATGTGAAAGCTCTTGAACGACAGGAACAGACAGGACATTGTGTTAGCAAGTTACCGCGATATAGAGTCAGGCAGTGGGTTTTGTTAATGAATCCCTAAACACATAAGGGTAAAACAAAGAAGTTTGTGACCCGATACCAAGGGCCATATCAGGTAGTGGGGGTGATGTCACCTGTCAGTGTAAATAAGGTAGGTGAAAGAAAATGCAGACTTATAAAAAAATGAGATTAATGAGAGAAACCAAATGGGAGGTATGATACTCCAAGAATGTGACAGAGCTCTGACAGATTTAAATCGCAACATGTCACGTAGAGCAGGTGACAACTCTCAGTTATGGAGATCATTGGGAGAGCCAACTATGACAAAATTACTCTACCTGATGTGCAAGATATATAAGGCAGTTCACCTGCCCTCAGGCTTAAAGAAGAATTCCAATTCCATAGAAGGTAGATGCTGACAAGTCTTAATATTACCAAGCCATCAGTATAATAAGTCATGATGTAAAATACTGACACAAATTATTTACTGAAGAATGGAAAAACTTGTATAGCCAACCTCAGGGAAGATTAGTTTTAGGTTGGGAGAAGTATAAGAACACACAAGGCCATAGTGATCCTTCAATTTTCTTGGAAGATAGACTGAGGAAAGACGAACCTATGTTTGTAGCCTTTGTAGCTTTTGAGAGTGTTGGTTGGAATACACCCTCTGAAATTTGGAGGTAGGAGAAATAAAATAAGGGGAGCTAAAAGTCATCCATGTCTTGTACAGAAATCAGACTGCAAAGTCAAAAGACATGAAAGGAAGCCATAGTTTAATAGGGAGTGAGACAGGTTTGTTATGTATCCTCAGTGTTATTCAGTCTGCATATTGAACTGGCAGTGAAGAAAACCCACGAAAAATTTGGAAAGGGAATTGAAGTTTAGGGGAAAAATAAGAACTTTGTGGTTTGCCAGTGACATTGCAATTCTGCCAAAGACGACAAAATGTTTGGAGTAGCAGTTGAACAGGATGGTTAGTGACTTGAAAAGAAATTATAAGATGAACATAAATAAAAGTAAAACAAGGCTAACTGAATCTAGTCAAATTAAATCAGGTGATGCTGATAGAATTAGGTTAGGGAAAAAGACACTAAAAGGAGTTGCCGAGTTTTGCTGTTGGGCAGGGAAATTGCTCACATTGTCTGAAGTAGAGAGGATATAAAATGCACACTGGCAACAGCAAAAAATATGTTTCTGAATAAGATATATTTGACAGCTTGTTTAAAAAAGGGATCAGTTGATAGAACACATCCTGAGGCATCTAGGAATCATCAGTTTGGTGTGGAAGGATGTAAGGTTGGTAAAAATTGTACAGGGAGACCAAGGTTTGAATAGTAAGAAGATGCAAATGGATGTACTTGCTGTAGTTATGCAGAAATGAAGAGGCTCACAGAAGATAGACTGGAATGGAGAGGTGCATCAGGCTGAAGACCAAAAACAACAGAAATAATCAGTTTTTTCCTTTTTATTTTTTCTGGAAGTTTCAGCTTTCTTTCTAAATTAAGACAGAAGAAGTTAGCCGATACAAGCACAAACGTAACTGACTGAATGATAACAAACTGCACCCATGGTTGTCATTGCTGTTAAAGCAGCCTTTTATTTTGCAGTCACCTTTACTGTGTAGTTTTGGATGTGTCCTCATTTCTGTGTATCAAATGTCCCATCAAGTGCAGTTACTTTGACTTTGTTCATCAAGTCACAGTGGTAGAAAAAAAGGAAAAAGAAAGATGGTTGCCTGGACTTTACGATGGCAGATGTGGCAACAAGTTCTCACTAAACTGCTGTGGATCAGCATAGCACTTAGATTGTAAGAGCTCTTTTATCCTTCATTCATTAGTTTTTTCAGTTGTCTATTACAAATTTTAACGCTTTTATGAAATGAATCACAGAAGAAAAAATAAGCTGAAGGTAAATTTAGCAAACTATAGCTCAAGTTTTGTGTTACAGATACATGTGGGTTAATAACCGTTTTTATCAAATCACTCCCATGGGTTGTGACCAGTTTGCGTCCAACCAGGAAACTTTATTTTATTTACTTATTTAGATTATACCATAACATTTTTTATTGGCATGCTTTATATCCATAAATTGGATTTTCTTTAACTGTGATGCAGGATCATAAACAATTAAAAAATATGCACCAGCACTAAGCTATTTATACATATCTTTAGTTTTCAGTGTCTGCACTCACCAAGATTCTTGCATTTGATGATGATGAAGAGACTGTTGATTTTTGTGGATCCTATGGGCTAAAAGTGGAGGGACAAGATATAATTTTAACTGGGAAAAACAGTATTAACAGAACACAGCCTCCTCCTCAATTGAGACGGTCTGTTTCACTTGTTGCCACCAAGAAAGACTGTTCTGTAGCAGAGGTAGGTTATATTTTTGATGTCAAACAAATGTAAAAGAACACAGTGCTGTATTTCTTGTTTTGACTTTATCTTGTTATACTTGGAACTGATGTAACTAGTTTTAGAATTTTTTGTCATACCATGTTATCTTATTTAATGCTTTCCACAATCTTGAGTTCTGTATATTGACAGCACCTACACACTTTTCTCCAGTGTTGTTGTTTGTTTTTAATTTTATGACCCTGAATGTGAGTACTTTTTCTATTTTGTCTGAATAGTTTGTTCTTCATTGATTTATATGCTGTTATTCTTTGCAGTAGGTAGTCCTTCCTTCTAGTTTACCGAGTTGTCTAAAACTACATTTTTGCCTGCCTTCTATTTACAGTTTGTTTTTCTTGCTGGGAAACTATCTTAATGTGCAGTCAGGCTGAAATACTGGTACTGTGTAGCCATGCATGTGCTTGTAAATAAAACAGAAAGAAACTTCCACATGGGAAAAATATATTAAAAACAAAGATTCCAAGACTTACCAAGCGGGAAAGCGCCAGCAGACAGGCACATGAACAAAACACACAAACACACACACAGAATTACGAGCTTTCGCAACTGGCAGTTGCTTCGTCCTGACGAAGCAACTGCCAGTTGCGAAAGCTCGTAATTCTGTGTGTGTGTTCACGCATGTGCTTGTGTTTTTATAATTCATGTTCCTTTAAATTTATAGTTCTTATATCGCATTACATTGTTCTCACGTTTAATACCAGTGGACTAAATGTCATCATTGCTGCTTTCGGTATTTTGTTATATTTTTAATGTAATGTGATTAATATTGCAACTATTTTGTGTGTGTCCATCCTGATTTCTCAGTTACAGTAGTCTTTCCATGTATTAGATTAATTCCTCCTTATCTTACTTTTCTCTTAACAATGCAGTGTCGCTTGTTAGTTGTTCCTTCATTTCTTGCAAGTAATATGAATTTATCCTTAAAATCCTTCATTATTTCTTCTTCACAATTTCTGATGTTCAATACCGGTTTTCCACCATCTTGCCCAGATCCTTTGTATCACTATATGCTTTTTTATTACAAACAGTCTTGCTGGAGGAACACCGCAACTGAGCATTATAGTAGAGGTTGAAAATACTGGTTCAGCTAGTATAGAACGTGGTTTATCATGAGCGAGTGCAGGACATGCAGCTCTGCAGTCGCTGTTGGTACACACGTCCTGTACTTACCTATCACAGTACTTGGGGTCACAGCACAAAATTATCACACCTGATGGTGGGCATGTAAGAGCCCAAAACTGGCCATGGTTTAATCATTGAAGAATAAAAAGAACCTTGCAACTAAAGTGGTAATTTCCACCAGCACTATACTTTGTTATTATTTCTGTTCTTTTCTTTTATTTACATTAAAGAATTTTTAGTATTTGTTTGCATACATTCAATGATTTGTCTGATTTAATCAAATACAGAGATAATTGAACTTTTATATTTGATTAATTGCAAATATGGCTCCCATTCAAACCTTACTGAACAGAGAAATATTCAGAGATTTTATTCATCTACAGAGCTCTATTCACTGTCCGTTGGAAACTCACATTTTAAGTAATGTAGTTTGCTAAATGTGATTGAATTGTAGAGATGCAACATGCATTCTGCTATCTGTTGAACAAATGGTAACATTCTTATAAGTAAATTTGAGTGACTTCAAAAGTACTAGGGGTACAGTTGCATATTCAAATGTAAACTTCAGGTGGATAGCAGTACGGAGTGTATCCAAAACGGCTTTGACCAGAGTGCTAGAAAATAAATAACAAAGGCAAGTGATTAACTTGACATTCCTCAAGCAACGCTGTGGTGTGTTCTGGATCATCGTCTCCAAACTAAACTGTATAAAGCCCAGTTTGTTTGTGCCTGTGCATGTTCACCAGATAGATAATCCCCACATTGTATTAGAATTTGAGACCTTGGGAATCCTGTGGTGGCCACAGATTACCAAGGAGGGTAGCCAAAGAGGTAATTTTATGATACCTTTCCTGTGTGTAGGTATTAAGCCCTTCTTGTGTACCAAGACGTATGGTTCATATTAAATAGGAATAAATTAACATGTTCCTTCCCCCCCACCCCCCTCCCTCTCTCTCTCTCTCTCTCTCTCTCTCTCTTTCTGTCTTCCTCTTTCTCAAGATAAATATCCATATTATAAATCATTGTAATTTTAAATTAATTTCCGCGTGGCATAAAATAATTATTACTCATAACTATTATTAATTATTACTCATAGCTATTATTAATTATTATGAACTATATTATGAAAAGGATAGTTGCTACTGATCATATAGCACAGATGCTGAATTTCAGAAAAGCAAACAAAAAGACTGTCAGAAAGTTATCTATCGGTGGGGAGGGGGAGGGATAGCAGGGGATGGGGCATGGTAAAGTGCTGCTGGGAGCATGCAGGGACAAGGTGGAGAGTAGGGCAACTGATGCAGTTGGGAGGTTAGACAGAGGGGGGGGGGGGGGGGGGGGAGAGGAGGGGTAGTGGAAAAGGAGAGAAGCAAAAAGATTGTGTAGTGCTGGAATGAGAAAAGGGAAGGGGCTAGATGGTTAAGGATAATGACTAATGAAGGTTGAGGCCAGGAGGGTTACAGACACTTGGGATATATTGCAGAGAAAGTTCCCACCTGTGCAATTCAGGAAAGCTGGTGTTGGTGGAAAGCATCCAGGTGGCACAGGCTGTGAAGCAATCATTGAAATGAAGAACGTCGTGCTGGGCGGCGTGCTCAGCAATAGGGTGGTCCAGTTGTTTCTCAGCCACAATTTGTCAGTGGCCATTCACGTGGACAGACAACATGTTAGTAGTCATGCCAACGTAGAATGCAGCACAGTGGTTGCAGCTTAGCTTGTAGATCACATTACTAGTTTCACAGATAGCTCTGCCTTCGATGGGATAGGTATTCTTTGTAACCAGGCTAGAGTAGGTGGTGGTGGCAATATATATGGGACAGGTCTTGCATCTAGGTCTATTACAGATCTGTTACCCATCTAACCCCTTTCCAGTTTCTATACCAGCACTGCGCAGCCCTCTATTTCACCAATACACCCAGTCTTTTAACTTCTCTCCCTTTTCGCATCACCCCCCCCCCCCCCCCCCCCCCCCCCCCACCTTTTGTCTAACTTCCTGACTGCATCAGCTGCCCTACTGTCCACTTCATCCCTGCATGCTCCCAATAGCTCTTTACCGTCCCTGCTGTCCCTCATCCTCCCGGTCTCAGCCTTCCCTTTATCCCCTCCCAGTTACCTCTCCCATAATGCACTGTGATGCTTGCAGTCTGGTTCCTGCTGGGAGAGACTGTGGTCATGTGTGGGAGTTGCATTTGTGCTCGTGTGCACTTGTGTTGTGTTGTCTATTTCCAACAAAAGGCCTTGTTGGCTGAAAGCTAACTTTCCGACAGTGTTTTTGTTGTGTCTTTCTGGAACTCAGCATCTCCACTATATGATGAGTAGCAACTATACTTTTCATAATATTGTTACATTCTATCCCATATTTACCATTGTTTAATTATTTTGACCTGAATTTTAGTACCACTTTTTATTCTAACTATAGTTACTATGCAGAAACTAATGCAATAAATAATATATATATACATTTAATATGCTTTACTATTACTATGCAGAAGAATGAAGAGTATGCTACCAGTAACCTTGATGGATTATTGTATTAAGTTTTGTTGTGAATGGTAAAGAACTATTTGGATGGGCAGGGAAGGACTTAGGAGTGCGCATCCAGGAGGATATTTTCGAAAAAGAACAGGAAGATTTGCTAAATAGAGAACATGTAATTCATACTACAGAATACAGAGGGTGCATGTAGATAAGGCAGTCAAACTGCCAATGGCTTTAGATGGGACACTCTAACGAAGTCATGGAGGAGCAAGTAAAGCATGCAAGTTGCAGGATTGGAGGCTGAGGCAGAAAGAGAGTCAGTAGTCTGGAAACCACACTCTGCTTGTAGCCTCCAGAGACTCACGTGACATCCTCTTACATTCTCTGTTGGTTGGCTTACTGTAGGCGATGTGTGCTGGTATGCCTCACCAGCGATGTCCGACTGTGGGAACTATGCTTTAGCCATCAGCATAGGCTGATTCCAAAGCTTAAGTCTGGGGAACAGTCCCTTGAACAAAGGAAAAGAAAGTTTTGCAATATAGTGTTACTAATGAACAACTCCAAATGGTGGCTACCTGCACAGAACAATATCATATTAGGTATGAACAACATTAAAGGAAAGGAAATAATGTGATAGGTGTGAAAATGTGAACAGACACAATTTTTAGAACATTGTAGTTGTTTGAAATGAAAATGTTTACTTGTACATGAAATCAAAATTACAACATGGTGCTATTTTACATTTATCCCATTATTGTTAATGAATATTTAGTCTTTCTTTTAAGCTATATGTCTGATCCCAAAAAGTCTTTTATTAGGTAATTTGTGGAGGCCCTGCACCTAGTAACGACTATTACAAAAGCCACACACCTCACAACAGTTTTGACAGTAATGGTATTTTGATGCAAGACGCTTATGATGCAACGGATCAAGCATTGCATTTGCGTGAAGACATTCTGAAAGAAATTAGTCGCCAGGGTGATACAGAAAGTGAAACAGATGAGATTGTGCCTGAAGTTCCAATACAGTCAGCTGAAAAACATGAGGTAAGAAATTATGCTAGCTAAATTTGGAAAAAAAAAAAAATAATAAAGTACACTTAACACAGTGGAAGAGGCCAGAGCTTATTAACTGATGAACTCTCTCTCTCTCTCTCTCTCTCTCTCTCTCTCTCTCTCTCTCTCTCTCTCTCTCTCTCTCTCTCTCTCTCTCTGACAAATATACACAGAGTTCTGGTCATGATTATGAAATAAAATATTCCTGTAACAATGGCAAAAGCAGGTAGAAAAATTAATTTTAGTGTATGCGCGCACATGCGTGCGCACACACTAAAATTAATTTTTCTACCTGCTTTTGCCATTGTTACAGGAATATTTTATTTCATAATCGTGACCAGAACTCTGTGTATATTTGTCACAATTTATATAACAATTTGGGAAATATGCATTCATTTGTTCACTTCACATATTTCCAAAACCCATTTATATTATAGTTTGGGAGAAAGGCATGTTAATGATGATTCCGCTGTTCATTTCAAATATTTCCAGAACCATACAAGGTATTATAACTTATTGCAATTATATTATTTGCAGAAATGTTGATATCTACCTTTAATTTTCAAAGGGAACTATACTAATTTCTGCAGCTAGTATTGTAGATCTCAGCGATATAAATTAAACCACATTTCACTATCCAAACTCCAACAAGTAATTCCAGCGGCATTACAATATTTAGAACTTAGGGATTACTTGTTTTCAATATCAAACCAAATGCCGATCTTCGTTATTTCTTAAAAATATACATCACATTGGATAAGAGGGAAACAATGTGTTGCACAACCATTATACCAGTGTGAAAGGGGTACAGAGAAATTGTAAATTAGTTTCTGTGTATGTGGTTTGCATGTATTGATAGATGTGTACTCAGGGGGCTGGGACAGTGTACCTAATGAACCAAGAGAAAAATATTGTACTTCTTTATGAAGGATGCAAAAGAAACTTGAAGAAGACGGTAAAGTTGTGTGTATTGAGGTACTACATTTTTGCACTAATGCGGGCTATATCTGAACTTTTGACGTGAGATTATAGCAAAAAGTAAACCTCAGATATTGGCCCCAATCTTAAGTTTACCTCCAATTACAAAGTAGTACCACAATGGAAGGGAACACACAATGCTAGCATTGAGATGTAGATTTCATGTTTGAGTGGGGGGAGGGGTGGTGGTGGGGGGAAGGTGCCTATCGCGGCTCAGCATCTCCGCTGTGCGGTGAGTAGCAACTTTCCTTTTCTAATATTGTTACATTCCATCCTTTATTTTCCTTTGTTTTGAAAAAAAAAGTTTGTTGGTGGTATGCAAGTGAAGAGAATAGCTTGAAAAATTGGTGTTCATTTTGAGAGCAAAAGTACTAATATCCAAATGTGGAGAAAGACTCCTTACACACTGGCGATTTGGTTGTGTTCTATGCCTGCGGGGCTGAGCTGTGTTCTTCATTTATCACCAAATTCCCATAAGGCCTCGCACACTGGTGATTTGACCGTGTGGCCCGCTGTGGAACCGATGGTCCGTGCGACTTGTTCTGATGACGATTCATCTGCATGTGTCCCTTCCACATATGATCATCTTGAAATGCAGCTACAGTTGCCATAATGCGTCATCAGGCTGAGGTGCATATGTTATTTGTTGTGCTCTGTGATTGTTAAATCACATATATTTCCTGTGTAGTTTAAAATAATGTAACAACAAAAACAATTAGTTTCTGATAAAATAATGGAATTGGGTAGATAAAAAATTTATACACCAAGTAGGTGCTGAATACGTACATAAAAGAAGATTATAAAAAGGCAAGTTTTCGGAGCTGGTGGTTTCTTCTTCAGGCAGAAGGGTTGAAGAGAAAGGAAGAGGGGTGAAGGAGATGACTGGAGAGGTCTAGGAAAAGAGGTAGATTTTTGAAAAGTCACCCAAAACCACAGGTCAGGGGAGACTCACTGCATGGAATGAGAAGGAAAGACTGATTGTTGGGGACTACATTAGACAAGATTTGAAAACCTGAGAGACAGGGTAATATGCAAGACAGAGATTACTGCTTAGATATCATCCAGGAGTTAGAGTTAAAAGCTATGTGCATTGTACGTAACAGAGGTGGGAGGGGGACAGTGAAAATTAGATGAGTAAGACAAAGAAAGATGTCGAAAACTAAACGGAGTTAAGAAGAGAGTAGTTACTGTGAAACTGCTGAGATGGACAAAATTAACGTGAGAATGGTGGTGTATTGCTGTAAAGAGTCTGCATCCGAACAGATATGTTTGCCTTTAATGCCAAGGCTGTATTGGAGGAAAAATTTGACATGGCAAGAATGGCAACTGTCAAAATGTAAGTACTGTTGTTTGTTGGTAGGACGTGTGTAGCTGGCCTTCTGTGAGAACAAGATCAGTATTAAGGAAAGTGGCATGGGATTCAGAATAGGACCATGTGAAATTTAACTGGGAAGAAGGCATTTAGAGATACCAGGAATTTTAACAGGTCAGCATAACCATGAGTTCATATAATAAAGATGTCATCAATGTATCTAAAACAGAGCAGGGGCTGAAGAGTTATGGATCCCAGGAAAGCCCCTTCCAAGCGACCCATGGAAAGGTTGGCATAGGAAGGAGCCATCGTACCCTTGATCTGTTTGTATGGGTGCCTCTCAAAGGGGAAGTAGTTGTTGGTAAGTAAAAAGTTGATTAAAGTGAGTAGGAAGGATGTCGTAAGTTTGGAATCAGGTGGGCTCCGCTGACAAAATGTTCAGCAGCAGACTGACCATGTATGTGCGGGATGTTGGTATATAGGGAGGCGGCATCAGTGGTGACGAGCAAGGTGTGTGGTGGGAGTAGGGTGGGCATGGATTTCAGACGATCTAGGAAATGGTTGGTATCTTTGATCTATGAGGTAGCATTGGAAAAACTGCAAATGCCCTTTGAGTAAGTCAGTCCAGTAATATTTGCGTTTTGCATGCAAACAGCTTCTATCCATTTTGTATCATTTTTTACCAGTAGATTAACCAGTGGGATTGTAGAAAATATGTGTAATTCTGTCTTTCAGTTCTGTTGTAATGTAGGACAATAGGTACTTTTCCAAAGTATTCTCTTTACTAATGTAGGAACCATATTGTGGACATCTGAGTGTAAGAAATGTGCATTATTGTGCTGCATATCCAACTTTGGTGGCAATGGAGAGTTGGTGTTTGTTGTGGGATTGTTGAAGACTGTGTAATTGCACCTTACCTCGTTGCATAAATCTTAACACAAACATGCAGTTTGTTACCAAGGTGCAACTCGCTCTCTTAGAGGAATTGACTCAATATTAGCTTGTTGCTAGGAAGGCACTTGACCAGCTCTTTCTTGGTCACTAGGAGGACATGAAGGCATTATTGCCTACATGTTCATCTGATATGACAGTGGTAGTCTTTTTCCTCTAGAATAAGCTAACACATGAAGTCTGTGCACAAGTTTGAACAACCCAAGATGGCTTAAAAAATCATATTGTTGGTCACTGTGCTGTGATATGTAAGGATCTGTGTAGTCTATATGAAAATCATTACAGCAATGACTCTATAACTGTTTATAAGTGCTCAGTATGTGATAAAGTGACTCTGACTATAAGATCAGTAATTGCATGAAATTTTAGGATAAAGGGAGAAACAACACTGTTAAATGGCAATTTCATAAACTGTGCATCCAGGCCGGCTGTTGTGGTCGAGCGGTTCTAGGCACTTCAATCTGGAACCGCTTGACCGCTACGGTCGAAGGTTCGAATTCTGCCTCAGGCATGGGTGTGTGTGATGTCCTTAGGTTTAAGTAGTTCTAAGTTCTAGGGATCCGATGACCTCAGATGTTAAGTCCCATAGTGCTCAGAGCCATTTGAACCATTTTTGTGCATCCAGTCATAGGATGAGACAATCAATGTTTGAAAGAATGTCTGTAAATAGAAGCACTGTTTCTTATATACAACAAATGTATTCTTCACTGGGAGTTTCAGAAGTGTAATCTGTGTGATGACACTTATTAAAATCTTCCAGGCTATTACGTTGTGCTCAGTTGAATTTCATGTAGAATACGAACTGTGAAATTCATCTGATCATAGAATAACAGCCCAGAAAATTTTAATAATTGTCATTTTTCCGGCCTTGAAAGTTTACAGTTAGCAATCTGTGTGATGTCCAAAAACTATATTATTCTAAGGATTGTATTGGTTATTCATTGTTGAATAAATATTATTACTGTTGTTGTTATCATTACTACTACTATTACTACTACTACTACTACTACTACTATTATTATTATTATTATTATTATTATTTCTTTTTTATCTCAGTCGTTATGTCTGATCAAAAGTAGAAAGTGAGGTGGACCTTGATCAAGCGTGACTTCCTTTTAACTGTACGGTATATGTTATATTGCATTTAGGAACTTTCGGGTAATTGAACATGTATCAGTAATTACGGATTTCTGTAGTTGTATATATAAGTTTGGATGTAGCTGTATTGCATTGATGTACTGGTGGATATTGTGTGGTATGACCCCTGCAGTTGACAGTATAATTGGTATAATGTCAACTTTATCCTGATGCCACTTCCTCAGCCAGTTGGATGTATTTTTCAATTTTTTCTCCTGTTTTCTTATGTTTATTTGTTTTATTGGGTATGGATATTTCGATTAGTTGTGTTAATTTCTTCTTTTTATTGGTGAGTATGATGTCAGGTTTGTTATGTGGTGTTGTTTTATCTGTTATAATGGTTCTGTTCCAGTATAATTTGTATTCATCATTCTCCAGTACATTTTGTGGTGCATACTTGTATGTGGGAACGTGTTGTTTTATAAGTTTATGTTGTAAGGCAAGCTGTTGATGTATTATTTTTGCTACATTGTCATGTCTTCTGGGGTATTCTGTATTTGCTAGTATTGTACACCCGCTTGTGATGTGATCTACTGTTTCTGTTTGTTGTTTGCAAAGTCTGCATTTATCTGTTGTGGTATTGGGATCTTTAATAATATGCTTGCTGTAATATCTGGTGTTTATTGTTTGATCCTGTATTGCAATCATGAATCCTTCCATCTCACTGTATATATTGCCTTTTCTTAACCATGTGTTGAATGCGTCTTGATCGATGTGTGGCTGTGTTAGATGATACGGGTGCTTGCCATGTAGTGTTTTCTTTTTCCAATTTACTTTCTTCATATCTGTCTATGTTATGTGATCTAAAGGGTTGTAGAAGTGGTTATGAAATTGCAGTGGTGTAGCCGATGTATTTATATGAGTGATTGCTTTGTGTATTTTGCTAGTTTCTGCTCGTTCTAGAAAGAATATTCTTAAATTGTCTACCTGTCCATAATGTAGATAAAATAGAAAGAAACTTCCACATGGGAAAAATATATTTAAAAAAAGATTCCAAGACTTACCAAGCGGGAAAGCGCCGGTAGACAGGCACAATAAATAAAACACACAATCAATCACACAAAATATCTAGCTTTCGCAACCGACGGTTGCTTCTTCAGGAAAGAGGGAAGGAGAGGGAAAGACGAAAGGATGTGAGTTTTACGGGAGAGGGTAAGCAGTCATTCCAATCCTGGGAGTGGAAAGACTTACCTTAGGGGGAAAAAAAGGACAGGTGTACACTCACGCGCACACACACACATATCTATCCGCACATACACAGACACACGCAGACATTTGTAAAGGCAAAGAGTTCGGGCAGAGATGTCAGTTGAGGCGGAAATACAGAGGCAAAGAAGTTGTTGAAAGACAGGTGAGGTACGAGCGGCGGCAACTTGAAATTAGCAGAGGTTGAGGCCTGGCGGATATCGAGAAGAGAGGATATACTGAAGGGCAAGTTCCCATCTCTGGAGTTCAGATAGTTTGGTGTTGGTGGGAAGTAACCAGATAACCCGGACGGTGTAACACTGTGCCAAGATGTGCTGGCCGTGCACCAAGGCATGTTTAGCCACAGGGTGATCCTCATTACCAACAAACCCTGTCTCCCTGTTTCCATTCATGCACATGGACAGTTTATTGCTGGTCATTCCTTTCCAGCAGAGACTACGAGTGTAGGACAGTAAATCTTTGACAAGGGCAGTTTGGTTGAATCTGGGAGTGGGGCTGAAGGTGAGGCCTTTGGATAGGACATAGGTTTCGGATTGGGAGAGAGGTTTGGAGGAAAGATTAACTACTGAATTGGGGTGTTGTGGTTCCAGATTGTGTTTACTAGAATTTTGAGGTGTTGGGGGGAGTGGGAATGACCAGCAACAAACTGTCCATTCGCATGAATGGTCACAGGCAGACAGTGTTTGTTGGTAATGAGGATCACCCTGTGGCTAAACATGCCTTGGTGCACGGCCAGCACATCGTGGCACAGAGTTACACCTTTCGGTTTATCTGGATACTTCCCACCAACACCAACCTATCCGAACTCCAGAGACGGGAACTTGCCCTTCAGTATATTCCTCTCTTCTCGATATCCGCCAGGCCTCAATCTCTGCTAATTTCAAGTTGCCGCCGGTCATACCTCACTTGTCTTTCAACAACTTCTTTGCCTCTGTACTTCCGCCACGACTGACATCTCTGCCCCAACTCTTTGCCTTTACAAATGTCTGCGTGTGTCTGTGTATGTGCGGATAG
Source organism: Schistocerca gregaria (assembly GCF_023897955.1). NCBI lineage: Eukaryota > Metazoa > Arthropoda > Insecta > Orthoptera > Acrididae > Schistocerca > Schistocerca gregaria. The sequence goes on from NC_064920.1 coordinate 727,552,807, forward strand.
ATGTGTGTGTGTGTGTGTGTGTGCGTGCGTGTGTACACCTGTCCTTTTTTCCCCCTAAGGTAAGTCTTTCCGCTCCCGGGATTGGAATGACTCCTTACCCTCTCCCTTAAAACCCACATCATTTTGTCTTTTCCTCTCCTTCCCTCTTTCCTGAAGAAGCAACTGTCGGTTGCGAAAGCTAGATACTTTGTGTGATTGTTTGTGTGTTTTATTTATTGTGCCTGTCTACCAGTGCTTTCCTGCTTGGTAAGTCTTGGAATCTTTTTTTTTTTAAATATATTTGTCCATAATGTAGGTTTTTTATGTTGATAAATCCCCTTCCTCCTTCCTTTCTGCTTAATGTGAATCTTTCTGTTTTTGAAGGTATGTGATGTATTCTATATTTGTGGCATTGTGCTCGTGTAAGTGTATTGAGTGCTTCTAGGTCTGTGTTACTCCATTTCACTACTTCAAATGAGTAGTTCAGCTTTGGTATAGCATAGGTATTTATAACTTTTGTCTTGTTTTTTGCTGTCAATTCTGTTTTCAGTATTTTTGTTAGTCTTTGTCTATATTTTTCTTTTAGTTCTTCTTTAATATTTGTATTATCTATTCCTATTTTTTGTCTGTATCCTAGATATTTATAGGCATCTGTTTTGTCCATCGCTGTGGTTATCCAATATGTAATCTTCTTGTTTAGTGTGTTTTCCCTTGACTATGCTATTTTTCTTACATTTGTCTGTTCCAAAAGCCATATTTATATCATTGCTGAATACTTCTGTTATCTTTAGTAATTGGTTGAGTTGTTGATTTGTTGCTGCCAGTAGTTTTAGATCATCCATGTAGAGCAAATGTGTGATTTTGTGTGGGTATGTTCCAGTAATATTGTATCCATAAATTGTATTATTTAGCATGTGGGATAGTGGGTCCAGAGCAAGGCAGAACCAGAAAGGACTTAATGAGTCTCCTTGGTACACTCCATGCTTAATCTGTATTGGCTGTGATGTGATGTTATTTGAATTTGTTTGGATATTAAGTGTGGTTTTCCAATTTTTCATTACTATGTTTAGGAACTGTATCAATTTAGGATCTACTTTGTATATTTCCAATATTTGTTGTAACCATGAGTGGGGTACACTATCAAAAGCTTTTTGGTAATCAATGAATGCGTAGTGTAGCGACCTTTGTTTAGTTTTAGCTTGATATGTTACCTCTGCATCTATTATCAGTTGCTCTTTACATCCTCGTGCTCCTTTGCAACAGCCTTTTTGTTCTTGATTTATAATTTTGTTCTGTGTTGTATGTGTCATTAATTTCTGTGTAATGACTGAAGTTAATATTTTGTATATTGTTGGTAGGCATGTTATGGGGCAGTATTTAGCTGGGTTTGCTGTGTCTGCTTGATCTTTAGGTTTCAGATAAGTTATTCCATGTGTAAGTGTATCAGGGAATGTGTATGGGTCTGCAATGTAACTGTTAAATAAATTAGTTTGATGTGAATGTGTTGAGGTGAACTTCCTTAGCCAGAAATGTGCTATTTTATCTTTTCCAGGGGCTTTCCGATTGTGAGTAGAATTAATTACTTTGGTGACTTCATGTTGTAAAATGTTGTTATTATTATTATTATTATTATTATTATTATTATTATTATTATTGGGATGTTGTATATATTGAGTACCTTATTAAAAATTTACTGAGGAATGAAATGAAATGGGCATTTAATTTTATAATTTTAAATCTGTACCTACATGTTTCACATTATAAGTCAGTTTGAAGGCAGCCAGATAATAATATAAATGTTTGTTTTAAAATGATGTTTGTATAATTAATTTTCATTTGCAGATTGCATACCATCAGAAAACAGAATTATTCAAGAAAGTGCTTGATAAACCAATAATCAGGTAGGTGTCTATACATAGTTATAGATCAGTAAAACTGGAAAAATGACCAGTTTACTATATTGACATACAATTTTTGTTTAGCATTTACAACTTACATCTTCAACTATTTTTCTGCTATATTTCAATTGCTATCATTCTCCTACAGTTTTTACCCTTTACAACTCCATATACCAACATGGAAGTTATTCCCTGATGTCTTAAAATGTCGTATCATTGTGTCCTATCTTCTTGTCAGTATTTTCTACATTTTCAATTCTTTGCTGATTTGCGGAGAACCTCCTCGTTTCTTACCTTGTAAGCCCATCTGATTTTCAACATCCTTCTGTAACACCACATTTCAAATGCATCAGTTCTTTTCTTTTCCAATTCTCCCATAATCAATAGTTTCTACCATGCAATGCTGTGCTCCAAACATATATTCTCAGAAATTTCTCTTCAAATTAAGACTTGTGTTTGATACTTGTACACTTATTTTGGCCAGGAATGCCCACTTTGCCTGTGCTAGTCTGCTTTTCGTGTCATCCTTGGTTTGGTTGATATACATTATTTTGCGTGTGTGGTAGCAGGATTCCACAGGGCTGTTGAGAGAGCAGGCATCAGGGTCGACAGGGCTGGAGAGGACAGGACAGCCACGACAGGGCAGAGGATGAGAGAACATTCAAGGGCTGTGTTGACACCAGAGGGACTTCTGTCAGAGAACTGTGTGAACAATAAACGGAGTGCTGGATAGCACAACAACATTGCAAACAAGCTTGATGGAAGGTGGCTGAGCTTGGCAAACATAAAACTCTTGGGTGGACAGTCCAAACGCTGCTGTTAATCACACCCACTCGAACACTGTGGGAAAGTCTGTAGAACTTGAGTGAGCAGAGAGATGTTCTGCAGCAGGTCTGGAATTGCCTGACCCTAAAATGAAAGGTCCAGAGACAATTATGAGTTCAGCAACCAGACAGACATTGTAATTGTAAAACTTTCAGTCACACAAAAGATTATACTGCAGTGAAATGGGACTTAAACATACGCAGAAATTTGATAAATACGCCAAGGAACCACTGAAAACCGTGCAGACTGTCAACATCAAGGAAGAGAATACACTCAGGAACAACGCAAAAATGAGGGAAGTCACATCTGGAAATACTAAAACACATGTGAAGAAGCAGCCTCATTGTCCTTGTCCTGTCTGGGTGTCACCACCCTCGGTAATAGCATCTGTTGTAGTTCCATGGTCAGAGCAAAATGCGATGGCATGGCAGTGTTTGGCTCTACATTAAGGAAGACAGCAGGCAGGTGATGGGTGAAATCAAAAGTTGGCACTGCAGTGAGTCAACTTGAATAGGTATTGTACTGACAATCCACAGGAACTGTGTGTGTCACACATAGGATAGTTAGCTTCGTCACTTCTGGCCACTGGCGGATGAGGGAAGAGTGCTGTGACACAAAACCATTATTCTCGTGGCCACTGTTATATCCTTAGCTGAATGGTGTGACTGGTATGATTGAATTCATACATTGCTATAACAACTCTTTGTTTACTAACTTTGAAATAAGCTCAATATATCTTCAGAGGATTAACGGCTACAGTTGAGTACTACTGAAAGACCAACGTGACGATGTGCACGCTATAATGAAGTCCATAGTCGTCAAAAGTGGTGATTCGACGGGAGTGAATGATCAGCAGCTCTTTACCACGAGGATGTAGGCATGTGGGCCATTGAGAGGCAGGTTCAGGCACAAGAGCAGCTAATGGACGTCCACCGGCTGATGATTCCATTAAAGGTGTGTGATGGCACTGTCTGATGGGTAGCAGCAACGGCAAGTTTTGTTGTTCAAAGTGTGAACTAAAGGGCAGTTAGCAGTCACCCTGGAGCCTGTGTGCATTCAGCCAGTGCATAGCTGTGGAACAGGCTACAGTCTGGGGGCCAGACTTCCTGCAAATGAGCCATTTTCCAACCCCTGCCACCTGCGCCCAATGTAGGTGTTCTATGTTTGTTCAGTTGACACATTCCACATCACAACATTTATTGGGAGTATGATCTATGAAACATGCAACTAACTAACTAACTAACTAACTAACTAACTATTGGTTAATGTGACTACTTGTCGAAAGCAGGAAATACAGGTTGTAATCCTGACCTGACAATTGTCATGTGTTGTTTTAGATGATTATATGGTAGTCAATGTTGAGAATGAATGGGAAAGAAAGTGCGTCCTTCGCAATGGCCACGTGGAATATTGTCAAAATGACATCTGCTCCAAAACCTGTTGGTCAAATGCTAATCTGTGGGAAACCTGAATCACTTCTTTTGACACAGATAGAAAACTATAGAAGTCAAGCACTGCTGAACTGCTAAGATAATGAAGATATTTGTCCTGTAGATAAGCAGTGATGCTTGAGTGTTATCATCATGTAGGAAGAAATCACCATATACAACACTAACAGAAGGAAATGAATAAATATGTATTTACGATATCATGTCTATAGGCCTGCTCTTTCACAGTCCCACAGAGAAAAATGTGGAGCTCTGATCATCTATGTTACGAATGTTTGATGGATGAGAATGGACCCTTGCTTTTCAAAAATCAAAATCTGCTTTCTCTTTCCAGTTTAAATCCAAGCTCACCTTCAATGTGTGTGCAGTTGGGCCAACATATTGACATGCTTGTTGCAGATGTTCTCCCCAGTGATGTCCAGTGAATGGTAGGCATGAGCAATTGTTCTACATATAAGGCATCCTCATGAGATCTTCCTTGCACAAAATTCTTGTTATAATTATATGGTCGTAGCTTTGAGATAAAACATCACTGAAATGTGTTGGGTCCTATTCCTTTCGAGTACATGACAGCAAATATTGTTTGTATCATAGATCCTGGCAAGCCTCAACTAAGCTCTCTAAATGCCAAACCAATGGGTAGAAATTATTGTCACATCCTATGAAAAACAGGAAGAGGAATATTTTAATTACCTTTTCACTGCTGCTGGAATTTTGGTGTGTCACCAGTCTGATAATGGCAATATGTCTTACTTCTTCTAGTAATGTTACATCATTCCTTTTTAACCAGTTGGTTACCCTAGCCATCATAACTCTCGCATAACACCATACATCTACTCTCTAACATGACTTTATCAGTGATGTTTATTTTGTAGATGAGAATAACTGTTACTCATCTTTTGTAACTGAATTGCATTTTTGTTTTTATCAAAGATGTATCACGTAATTGTTGTAGACTGGTCAGTAGTTTGCCAAGGGAATTATTATTATTATTATTATTATTTTATTTATTTGTCAAGTTCTGTAGGGCCAAATTGAAGAGCAAATCTCCAAGGTCATGGAATTTGTCAGTACATGAAATTACAACATTAAAGTAATAACAAATAAAAATAAAATGTTTATGAACTTGAAAAAAGTCAAGCCATAAGTTTAAGTAAACGCAATCAACAATTGAATTCTAGTGGTAGCTTATTGAAAATGGATGCAGCAGTATACCGCACACCTTTCTGCACAAGAGTTAAGGAAGTCTGATCCAAATGCAGGTTTGATTTCTGCTGAGTATTAATGGAGTGAAAGCTGCTTATTCTTGGAAATAAGCTAATATTGTTAACAAGAAATGATAGTAAAGGATTAGATTAGATTAGATTAGATTAATACTTGTTCCATAGATCATGAATACGACACTTCGTAATGATGTGTAACGTGTCAGGTTAATGAAAGATGTCTGTACAAGATATTACATTACACAAAATATTGCATGACACTAATGCTTAAGTTAGTTTTTTTCCCTCCCTTAATTTATATCTAAAAATTCAGCCAATGAGTAGAAGGAGTTGTCATCTAGAAATTCTTTTAATTTATTTTTAAATGTTGGTTGACTGTCTGTCAGGCTTTTGATGCTGTTTGGTAGGTGACCAAAGACTTTTGTGGCAGCATAATTTACCCCCTTCTGTGCCAAAGTCAGATTTAATCCTGCATAGTGAAGATCATCCTTTCTCCTGGTGTTATAGCTATGCACACTGCTATTACTTTTGAACTGGGCTGGATTATTAACAACAAATTTCATAAGTGAATATATATACTGTGAGGTTACTGTGAGGATCCCTAGATCCTTAAATAGATGTCTGCAAGATGACCGTGGGTGGGCTCCAGCAATTATTCTGATTACATGTTTTTGAGCAATGAATACTTTTCTACTCAACGATGAATTACCCCAGAATATGATACCTTACGAAAGCAGTGAATGAAAGTAGGCATAGTAAGACATCACCAAAATTTGCAATAACCCTAATAGCATACGTAGCCGAACTCAGACGTTTCAGCAGACCATCAATGTGTTGCTTCCAGTTTAACCTCTCATCAATGGACACACCTAAAAATTTTGAAAATTCTACCTTAGCTACAGACTTCTGTTCAAAATCTATATTTATTACTGGAGTTGTGCCGTTAACTGTACGGAACCGTATATACTGTGTTTTATCAAAATTTAAAGAGAGTCCGTTTGCTGAGAACCACTTAATAATTTTGTGAACAACATCATTTAGAATTACATCACTTAGTTCTTGGTTTTTGGATGTTATTACTGTACTTGTATCATCAGCAAAAAGAACTAACTTTGCATCTTCATCAATATGGAATGGTAAGTCATTGATGTATATCAAGAACAGTAAAGGACCTAAGACCGAACCCTGTGGGACCCCGTGCTTAATAGCCCCCCAGTTTGAGGAATCGGCTGTTGTATTAACATTACATGAACCACTTATTTCAACTTTATGCATTCTTCCAGTTAAGTATGAATTAAACCATTTGTGCACTTCCCCCCTCAGACCATAATGATTTAGCTTATCTAAAAGAATTCCATGATTTACACAGTCAAAGGCCTTTGAGAGATCACAAAAAATACCAATGGGTGATGTCTGGTTATTCAGAGCATTTAATATTTGATCAGTGAAAGCGTATATAGCATTTTCTGTTGAAAAGCCTTTCTGAAAACCAAACTGACATTTTGTTAGTACTTTATTTTTACATATATGGGAGGCTACTCTTGAATACATTACTTTCTCAAAATTTTTTGATAGTGCTGTCAGAAGAGAGATTGGGCGATAGTTGTTGACATCCGACGTATCCCCCTTTTTATGCAATGGCTTTACAATGGCATATTTCAGTCTATCGGGGAAAACACCCTGCTCCAAAGAGGTATTACATACGTGACTGAGAATCCTACTTATCTGTGGGAACAAGCTTTAAGTATCTTGCTGGAAATGCCATCAATTCCGTAAGAGCTTTTACTTCTCAGTGAGTTTATTATTTTACTGATTTCAGAGGGAGAGGTTCGTGGAAATACAGTTGTTTCAAACTGCACAGGTATGGCCTCTTCTATTAGAAGCCTTGCCTCTTCTAGTGAAGATCTAGATCCTACTTTCTCCACAACATTTAAAAAATGATTATTGAAAATATTTCCAATTTCAGATTGTTTGTTAGTACACTTGTCATTCAGTTTTATGGCACTAAAGTCTTCCTGTGCTCTTGGTTGCCCTGTTTCTCTTTCAATAATATTCCAAATTGCTTTAATTTTATTATCAGAGTTACTGATCTCAGACATGATACACATGCTTCTGGACTTTTTAATAACTTTTCTTAGTACCGCACAATAGTTTTTATAATATTGAACAATTTCGGGGTTAGTACTCCCTCTTGCTGTTAGATACAGTTCTCTTTTACGGTTGCAAGATATTCTTATTCCTTTAGTTAGCCAAGGTTTTTTATATGTTTTCTTGGAATTATGTTTCACTGTTTTCTTGGGAAAACAATTTTCAAATACCCTTAAAAATGTATTGTGAAATAAGTTATATTTCAAGTTTGCATCGGGTTCCATATACACTTCATCCCAGTCTAGCTCCTTTAGTCTTTCCCTAAAGTTTGCAGTATTTATATTGTTAATTGAACGCACTGCTTTGAAATTCTGATTTGATATACTGCATGGAGCTATGCCATGTACTGTAACCAGCTGTGCACCATGGTCTGAAAGACCATTCTCAACAGGATAAGCATTTATGTCCTTAAACTTATCTTGGTCTATAAAAAAGTTATCTATCAATGTACTGCTGTTCTTTGTTATCCGAGTAGGAAAATCAATGACGGAGCTCAAATTGAAAGAACTGAGTAATATTACAAGGTCATTCTTCCTATCACCCTCTTTCAGGGAATCAACATTGAAATCCCCACAAATGATAATTTGCTTCCCCCTGTCTGACAGATAGCACAACAAAGCATCCAAGTTTTCTAGAAATAGCTGGAAATTCCCTGAGGGGGACCTATACACTGTTACAATTATGAAAGCGCTATCACTTAGTTTTAGTTCAGTGGCACATGCTTCCATATGTTGCTCTACACAAAATTTTTTAGTTTCTAAATGTTTTGTGCTGTGGAAGCTTTTGACGTATATGACAACTCCTCCTCTCATCATATTATCTCTACTTACATGTGCAGCTAATTTGTACCCATTGATGCTAACCTTTTGCATATCAGTGACAATGTTATGCTCAGACAGGCATAGTACATATATTACATTCTCAGTTTCTATATCTTCTAAACAAAGCAGAAGCTCATCAATTTTATTCGTCAATCCCCCAATATTTTGATGAAATATACTAACATTTTTCATTTTACTTTTGTGTGTATCTTGAACTTTTTTAACGGCTTTAGTACTTGCCTGGCTGAGTTTCCCACTGGACACTGATCTTACACTAAAAAAGAGTTACCACCATGAGATGTAGTTCCTCCCCCCTTTAAATTTCCTATCAGCCCAGCCAGTTTACCCTTCCCCTTCTTGTTGAGGTGAGGCCATGTCTAGTATAGTCCCACCTACAGAGTGAATCAACAGGAACCACACCAATGTGTGACCCCACATCAGATCCAAGTAGCTGTTCCAACTCCAAATTAACTCTCCTGACAGAAGAGCTCAAATGAGGCCGGTCGTGGCGTTCCAGAACCGACACAAACCCAACACTGGTATGACTCAATGCTGATGCAATATTTGCCAGGTCACACTCTATGCTGTACCCCGGATCTCTGTCAATACTGTTGCCCGGCCCACCCACAATAATCACGGTATCTTCCTTAGTAAAGCCTCTACATAGTGAACCTAAATCCTCTGTAACCTGCCCCAGTCCAGCACTAGGTTTGAAAAAACTTGTGACCTGGTATTCTGACCCTAATTCATCCTGCAGAAGTTGGCCCACACCCCTAGCATGCGAACTATCTAGCAACAAGACTTTCTTTCTCTTTGCACACTTCCCTACCTTCTTATTCAATTTGCTGCTGAAAGCTTGTTGAGCCCTGTCTACATCTACTTCTGTGAGAGGCTCATCAGTTTCCGACTGAGGCAACAGGTCAAACCTATTTTGTACATTAATAACAAAGCTGTCAGAAGAATTTCTTTGCCTGTTCCTTATGCCTGTTGCCACTTCCCACCCCTGTTTACCCTTCTCCCCCCTTAACCTGCACAGTTCTCGTCTAGCCTCATCTAACTCAGCCTGAAGGGCAGCAATTTTCCCCTCCTGTTCCACAATCTTTCTATCTCTACTGCATAGCCTACAGAACCACTGATGAGTCTCGCTCATTTTCCCAATTCCCACGCCACTACAATCTCCCCAATGAAAAAAGTTACTACATCCATCACACCAGACCCCGGATCTAATGATTCTACGGCACGTCAGGCACTTTACACTCATGGTACAAATCGATTTTAGTGACAGAAAGACAATTAAGTTACTGGAAAACAATGAAAATACGTGTACAAAAAATTAGGCCTACTCGCGACAATGTAAACAACGGTTCAGAAGTTTCTTACTGGAAATTACTTAAGAGATGACGATACTCTACAGAAATAAAGGGGCAGCAAACATATTTGGCACACTAAACTATCAGTAAATGCACTTAAAATTGCGGTATGAAGTTTAATCTGAAAGCTCAAAAGTTCGGCCTGGCCGTGATATGTAAACAAAACGAACTTTGCTTGATTACTGTGAAAATATGTGAGTAAGACAAGAACTTTTAATGGTACGTTTGAAGAGCACTATAATTAACGTAATAAATTAGTTTAAAGTGTTAGAAACAGTTTATTACTACTAAAATTACTTATCTTGTATGGGAGCTGTGACTCAAACGTCCGTATAGCAGGCGCAGGGCTACCAACCAGATATGTACATATTGAGAGGCTAATGTCAAAATACCTAGACTAGCGAACGGTGGTCGACAAGATGCTTGTGAACGTACACCACTTATTGCTCGAACTGCCCGTTTCTGAAACAAAAACATCCCTTTAGAATGGGAAGAGTTACCCCAAAATATAATACCATATGACATAAGCAAATTAAAATAAGCAAAGTATACTAATTTTTGTGTTGCACTTTCACTCACTTCAGATAAGATTCGAATAGTAAAAATGGCAGCATTAAGTCCTTGAACAAGATCCTGAACGTGGGCTTTCCACGACAGTTTACTATCTATCTGAACAACAACAAGTTTGAGTTGTTCAGTTTCACTATTTCTGTGAAATCAGGTTTTGTTGAATTGTTAGAAACTGTAAAAACTGGGTCTTACTGTGATTTAGTTTATTTTCTACAAGCCATGATCTTAGATCATGAACTGCACTATTTGAAACTGAGCCAATGTCGCGCATCCTTTACTATTAAGCTAGTGTCATCATTTATATAAATAAGGAACAGGAGTGGCCCCATTACTGATCTCTGGGGCATCCCCTATTTGACCATACACCACCCAGACACCACATCACAACCATTCTCAACACTGTGAATAATGATTGTGTGATATAAAATAATCAATTATCCTTACATACACAGCCTTTTCAGTAACTTAAGCAAACACCGATGGCATAGAAGTAGGTCTAAAATCGTCTATATTATCCCTTTTCCTTTTTTACAAAGCTACTACTACTACTACTACTACTACTACTACTACTACTACTATTTTCTGGACTATGTATTATATTGTTTTGTAATTTAGATATGTAGTGTTTCATAGCAGCATGAAAATATGTGTTATGTATTGATAAGCTATGTGAATTGCAGTAGCAGTGGTCTGCATTTAATATTGTTATTTAGTACTGTTGTGTGACAACATACTCAGTATTCGTGTCGGTTGCTTTATTTATTTTTGTCGGAGTTTGGCAGATTTTTTCCATATAATTCCTGGAATCCTATGTGCTTCACATTTACATTTGTGGGAATAGTTTGATTTCCTGTTCAGGATGGTGTATTTAAAGTGTTATTCTTCCTACCATAACTATTAACAACAAAATGATCTCCGTAAGAAGCTTGATTCAATGCATTGTCTTTAAGTGATTTGTATTTTTTCTACTTTCCATTCATCTGTGAACTGAATAACTTCTATTCATCAAATGTGATTAAAAGTGAAGAGGATTAAAAATCTTTTTTTTTTTTTTGAATCCATAGTGTAAAACATCTGTTTCTCGTTTTTAGCTATGTATATCATGTTTTCATCCATTGGATTTGGTACTGACAGTCATGTTCATAGTTTTATACAAGCAGTGAAATTATTGAGCACGATATTGGATCAGAAACTCAGCTGCATGTCACACCCAAGAGATCTTCAAATGAGAGCTGTGTAGTGGTAGTTTCTCATGTTACAGATATCAGTCATGACAAAGGAAGAATGAACAGCAAATTAAGCCACTGATGGGAGACATTCTTAAGCGTTACTTAGATGAAGTGAGTTGCTTAAATGAGGCTAGGGGTTGTCTGTTCATCTCTTCCTAGAGGTTTTGATGGCAGGGAGGAGGCAGTATCATTTTGTTAGGGTTTGGTGTATTTATATTTTTGGTATGGCTTTCATGTAAAAGTATTGGTGTGTCACATTTTAGTTGACTATATTCAGTTTTGAAGAAGAAGATGGCCGTTTCCTTGGATGTGCTCTGTTTTTTAGGTAACAACAAAACAGCAGGTGGAATAATTTCAAATAAATTCTTATCATCCTGAAATTGTACAGGCCTATATTGTAGCTGTTGAATGACATAAACACAAGTTCTTGTTATTTTCTTCATCATGATTGTGCACTGTAAACTTATGCGGTGACTAGATGGTGATATGACGAATCATAATACAGTCTTAATCAATTGACAGTGAGTCTTTGAAATGTTGGGAAGTGGAACATTTATCAGTGGTTGATAGAAGTACAGATTTTGGAAGCCGCCTGAACTGGTTCCTCATTTGACAAATTACTGTTTTTGTGGAGAGTTCAGTGGCGGAATAATTGAAGTGTCAAAATATTAACACAATAATTGACAAATGGTGAACTGTCAGCACATCTGTAAAGAAGGGCAAAGTTTGAGTATTGAAGCTTGCCCATGATTTCATGAGTGATACACGCAAACAGCTGCAGTACTATGAAGCAACTAACTACTCTCTACAGCTGTATTAAGTTTGATAATTTGCCTCTGATGATAAAGGACATGCTCTCACATTCATCTGCTTGAGATATTCCAGCAAATATTCACTGGTTCATCTGCAAAAAAAAATTGTTCAGTGAAGATGTCTGAAGTAAAGGTGTTTTGTATTTTCAGAACTCAGGTGGCTGTGCCTGTGCACGATGAGAAGACAGGTGTCACTGAACCGTTAAGATCAGAGGTATGCTCTATTTTCTCAATCCTTTGCTTATATGTTGTAAATTGTGCTTTTTATCAGTTGGGGTGGAGTTGAATGGAAGCTTCATGGTTATACCATTTTTTGTGTTCTTTTTTAACAAAGGAGGATAATAGTAACATTACCTTCCAGTGCATTATAGTACCATTTAAAAGAAATGCACAGTTGTGACAAAGTATCTGAAAATATTAAGTATACCAGTAATGGCCCACTTTACTAATTCATAATGGATACTCTGCAAACCTTGTAGGAGTTAAGATTACCTACAACAGAAAGTCTGATGAGAACATACTATGTGTCCATTTTGCTATCTTAGTTTCCATCATCAAGAGGTCTCATATTCTGGTAGTACCTGTGTCTTTCAACAGAATATTGTATCTGCTGGATATTGTGAGTCTGCAGTAAATTTGAAAATTACACTGTTGGTACTTAACTTGTGATATATCTAATACTGTGTAAGTGATTCTGCTTTTTCCCAATCACAGTGCATGATAACAATAAGCTAATGGTAAATCTAAATGCTGTTTTTCTCTTGAAAGTGTCTTTCATTTTTCATGTTGCTTTAGCTCATTCATCAGTTCTGACATAGTACCTGAGAACATGTAACAGACTTCTGCAGGTAGCATTATATTTGTCTTTGTGTATCTCTCTTGATTTGTTACTATGAGCACCTTAATTGTCCTTTTCAGAATGAATATTTCAGCAGAGCAGAGTCTGCTTTGTTTAGAATTTGCCTGACATCAAAACTCTGTGTCAGGTCAGAACTTGAACCTGGAACCTTTCTATTCACAGGTAATGCCCTTAATGAATGAGCTGTCTAGGCATGACCCACAACTGCTCTCATGGTTCAACATCTGCAGTACCTCTCTCCGACTTTCCAAACTTAACAGAATCTCTCGTACACACCTTGCTGGACTAGTACTCCAGGAAGAAAGAATATTGTGGGGAAATGAGATAGCCATGCATTTTATTTTACACACCTAGTTCTGTAGGGTCAAATTGAGGAACAAGTCTCCATATTCGTGGAATGTATCAGAACATGAAATTAATACCAGAAAAGTAGTAATAGGTAAAATAAAATGTACACAAATCATGTGCATATGAGAAGCTGTGAGTATTTAGGGTGATTCAGCTGTCCCTAACGTTATCACTGTAAGCAACTTGCAATGTTATTTCTGCTCTTCAAAAATGAGACTCATATTGTATCACTCACTACATGCAAACTACTAGTCCTACATAGAAAAAGAACAGGACCTTTTGGTAGGAGATTTAATGTTGTTAAATTTTGTACTGGGATACATTTTTGCTTTCGGCCATGGTTTTCGAATTATTCAGCAAAAATGTGCAAAAGTGACCTTCAAAGGCACCTCTACCCCCACACTCATCTCTCATCAATCAGGATTTCTAGTATGTTTTTTATGGAACACCCTTGTACAGTTGTACAAAAATTTCTTACTACACGAACTATTCCGAATGTTTGATCTTTGTTCGTCTCTATTGATTGGGCTATTAGGCCAATAGCATAGGATGAATACAGTGATGTAATTGTTTATTTTATACTGTTAAAATTCACAAAATTGTTAGATAAAATAAACATAAATGTCCCAAACAAAAATGGCAGTTTTACAATTTGTAAGGGCTTGATAAGACGGACAAGGCAAGTCAATGAATATCAAAATCGATTGAACATGGGGAACAATTCATGCAGTCACAAATTTTCCCACAGTGGTAGGAGGGAGTGCCATGAACAACATGCAAGAGATCCTGACTGGTGGGGGCTGAGAGTGGGTGTGGAGGTGCATTGAAGGTCACTTTTGTACATTTTCTTGAATAACTTGAAAATTGTGGCTTCCAGCAAAAAAAGTATTCCAGGATAAAATTTAACTGCATTACGTTTCCTACAAGAAGGTCCTGTTCATTTTTTCTGTAGGGCTAATAATTTGCACATAGTGAGTGAGAAAATTTTACATTTTTTGCATAGTTTTTGAAGGCCAGATATAGCATTGCTAGTTGAATAAAAGACATTAGTAGAGGCAGCTGTATCCTAGTGTATATTAAAGTCATCAACAATATAACATAGAAATCAGTGTACTTTTTTTCCAGGAACCTCATGAGGGAGACAGAGAAGCGAACCTGAAGGAAATTCTTCAGTTTACACTTAGAAGTGTGCAGATTAATGCTAAGATTTTTTAGTTCTTGTGGTAGCTAATTGGAGTGGATGCAGCAAACCACAGCACACCTTTTCGCACAAGAGTAAAGGAAGTGCGACCCAAATGTAGATTGCTTTTTGCCTTGTATTAACAATGTGAAAGCTGCCAGTTCAAGGGAATAAGCTCATGTTTTTAACAACAAATGACATTAAAGAAAATAAGTATTGAGAAGCTAGTCTCAAAATTCCTAGACTTCTGAACCGGGGTAGACAAAAGGCTTGCGAATTTACACTACATATTTCTTGAACTGCCATTTCTGAATCAAAAATACCCTTTATGAATGGAAAGAGTTACCCCAGAATTTAATGCTGTATGTCATAAGTGAATGATAGTAAGCAAAGTAGACAATTTTTCTGTTGGACTATCACTTATTGCAGATACTGTTCTGAAGCAAAATAAATCATCATTCAGTTTTTGAATAAGATCCTAAATATGAACTTTCCATGACAGCTTGCTACCCGTCTGAACACCTAGGAATTTGAATTGATAAGACTCACTAATGATATGCCCATTCTGTGTAATCAAAAAATGTCATGTTTAATTGAACTGTTTGTTAGAAACTGTAAAAACAGTCTTTCTGTGATTTAGTGTCAGTTTATTTTGTACAAGCCATGTACTCATGCCTTAAACTGCACTATTTGATACATTACTTCTGTTGCATTCAACACCCTTCACTGCCAAGCTGATGTCATCATCAAACATAAATATTTTAGAATGAAATCATATTACAGTGCATATTATTTGTAAATATAAGGAGCAGTAGTGGGCTCAGCACTGAGTCCTGAGGCATATTCTGCCTCCCCTCACACTCACATCTGTGCCCTATCAGATGCTATCTCATAGCTGTTCACATTACTGTGGAGAATCGTATTTTGTTGTCTTTTTTTAAAGTATGAGAGGAACCAATTGTGAGTTAATCCTATTATTCCAGCTGTAAAATTTTGTGATCAGAACAATCAAGTGCATTAGTTAAATCAAAGAACACGATTATTGTTTGCAACTTGTTGTTTAATCTGTCCAGTGCCTCACCTATAAAAGAGAATATAGAGTTTTTAGTTGTCAAACCTCTTTAAACCAAACTGTATGTTTGACAGCAAATTGTTTGAACTGAACTGAAACATAATTTTTTTTATATATACAGTCTTGCAAACAGTAATGGCATAGAAATAAGATTAAAATGGTATGTGTTATCCCTTTCTCTTTTTTCATGCAGCGGTTTCACTATTGAATCAGTCATTCAGGAAACTAAGCATTACTAAATCCAAAATTATAAATGTGGCTGCAGCACAGTGCTTTAGTTCTAGCTAGATATCCAATCATATCCATGAGAGTCCTTAGTCTTCAGCAATTTAACTACTGATTCGATCTCCCTCTTACCAGTATTACAGAGGTGTATTTCAGATAACAGTCTTGGAAATCCATTTTCTAAGAGAGTTATGGGATTGTCTGTAGAAACTAATTTTTTATTTAATTCACCTGCTGTAATCAGAAAGTGATTGATAATACTGTACATGTTTCTGAATTATCAGCAATGAAAACATTTTTACTGCGTATTGATGTTACATCCTTGAGCTTGTGCTGTCGGCCAGACATATCCTTCATGAATGACTGTGTGGTTTTACTTTTACTGTGATATGATAATTAGCTATTCTGTTTGCATACTGCATGGTCTAATGGTTGTTTCCACCATTGAGTCTCTGTCCACCACAGGCTTTAATTTGTCAAGAAGTTTTACAAGCCTTATTTTGATTCATCTTACATCGTTGTGTCCTTTTTTTGGTTTGTGTTTTTTTATCTTCAGGGAGCAAAAGGCTATTTACGATTTGTACAGAAACCAGATGGCAGTTATAAGAGTCGAGGGGCATGAAAGGGAAGCAGTGGTTGGGAAGGGAGTGAGACAGGGTTGTAGCCTCTCCCCAATGGAAAGCATTTCTGTAGAAGATAAATTTGTTAACGTCGAGTATAGATTTAAATGTCAGGAAGTCGTTTCTGAAAGTATTTGTATGGAGTGTAGCCATGTATGGAAGTGAACCATGGACAATAAATAGTTTGGACAGGAAGAGAATAGAAGCTTTCGAAATGTGGTGCTACAGATGAATGCTGAAGGTTAGATGGGTAGATCATATAACTAATGAGGAGGTATTGAATAGAATTGCGGAGAAGAGGAGTTTGTGGCACAACTTGATGAGAAGAAGGGACCGGTTGGTAGGACATGTTCTGAGGCATCAAGGGGTCACAAATTTAGCATTGGAGGGCAGCGTGGAGGGTAAAAATCGTAGAGGGAGACCAAGAGATGAATACACTAAGCATATTCAGAAGGCTGTAGGTTGCAGTAGGTACTGGGAGATGAAGAAACTTGCACAGGATAGGGTAGCATGGAGAGCTGCATCAAACCAGTCTCAGGACTGAAGACCACAACAACAACATCGTTGTTTTTGATAAAGAGGTTTTTTGCCTCAAAGAGCTCATGATCCTGATAAGTCTTCCTGACCTCCTTACAGGACAGCAATCCTGTGTATTGTATGATAAAGATTGGTGGTTATGGCAGGAATGATACTATAGTGGCATGTTGGCAGAATAGATCCTATGAAGCACTACAGTGTGATTTTCATGCCATCACTTAATTGCTGAATATCATCAGCAGTTCTTTCATGCCATAATACACTGTGGAAAAACCTGCACTAGTACCATACTTAAATTTCACAATATCATGATGAACAGTTAAAAATTTTTATGCATGAGAGATTGGCAGCTACCATCCTAGAATCCCTGATTTTCACAACAGCTGCAGTATTTAGTTTGTGTATTGTGTAACACTATTTTTAAAACTGTAGTTATTTGTCAGCCAAGCACTACTGACTACACAATTTTCAACCACTGTTCTTTTAATCAACCAATCTCCAACTTATCTATTGTGACTTAATGAATCTTGCCAGAATATAAGCCAAATCAGATAAACAGGAGTAGTTCACTTCAGAAAACATTAATGTATTTAATGGTTATAGGCAAAAGCAAATAATAGTAATAATAATAATAATAATAATAATAATAATAATACCCATCAACAATGGTAACGACACTGCTAGCCACATGGAAAATGATTTAAAACCAAACAGATGTGTTTTGCAAGATATGCTTCCTGCAACCTCTCTAGAAGGAAAACAAAGACAGATGACGAGATGGTCAGATGAAGTTAACCGACACCTCATGTTCTGTTATTACCAAGCAACAAACTTAGGAACCATCACAACTGGATACAGATCACCAATATACATAAAAATTATTACAAGGTACCAAAAATTAAAATTTTTAACAGAACAATGACTAGCTGATCAGATCCGTGTAATAATAAAAAATAACAGGATACCCCAGTTAGAATTAGAAAACAACAAGTATAACAAATACTGGAACAAAATAATGTGCAATCAGAAGAAGAAGAAAATACAGTAATAGACTCAAACATCCCAGAGCAAACAAACAAAGAATACCACGCATCAATTAAACAATAAGAGGAAAACGAAAACTTAAGACAGCCACCAGAACAAGCACAAATAGAACATGAAGTGACACACATGTTAGATATAGAAGAAAAATTTCAGATAACATATATAGAATACAAAGACACAAATATAGACATTAGACCATTCTTGCATAGACCACCATATAACCCACAAGTCGAAACAACAATAACAACTATCAACACAATCATACACAACAAAATAAATGAAAATACAATTATGGAAGCGTTACAACTACTGGTTTATATAGGAGCACTCACTACACTAAATATACACACTAGGCAGAGATCAGAACAAACCAACACACAGAAGAAACCCACAAAACCAGCGTGGCAACACAGGCTACAGATCAGAATAGAAAAACTGAGAAAAGACATTGGACAGCTAACACAATTTATAAGAAATGAAATATCAGACAAAAAACGAAAAAAGATTACGTAAAATCTCACAATGAGAAGCGATAGAGCAATTAGATGAAAAGAAGAAGAAATTACAAGCATTGGCCAAACGACGTAGAAGATACAAAAAAAAGTGAAAATAGAAGGAAACAAAACCAACAAAACCAAACATTCAACACAGATCAAAAGAAATTTTATCAGACAATAGATAACACACACATTAAAATAGACAAACCACCAAAAATAACAGGCATGGAACACTTCTGGAGCAACATATGGTCAAACCCGGTACAACATAACAGGCATGCATGGTGGATACAAGCAGAAACAGACACACATAAGATGATACCACAAATGCCTGACATGATAATTTTGCAACATGAAGTCACCTGAGCAGTTAATTCTATGCACAATTGTAAAGTCCCTGGAAAAGATAAAATAGCAAATTTCTGGCTAAAGTAGTTCACCTCAACACATTCACATCTAACTAAATTATTTAACAGTTCATTGTAGACCCATACACATTCCCTGATACACTTACACATGGAATAACTTATCTGAAACCTAAAGATCAAGCAGACACGGCAAACCCAGCAAAATATTGCCCCATAACATGCCTACCAACAATGTACAAAATATTAACTTCAGTTATTACACAAAAATTAATGCCACATACATCATAGAACAAAATTGTAAATGAAATACAAAAAGGCTGTTGCAAAGGAGCACGAGGATGTAAAGGGCAACTGATAATAGATGCAGAAGTGACATATCAAGCTAAAACTAAACAAAGGTCCCTACACTACGCATTCATTGATTACCAAAAAGCTTTTGACAGTGTACCCCACTCATGGTTACTACAAATATTGGAAATACACAAAGAAGGTCCTAAATTGATACAGTTCCTAAACATAGTAATGAAAAATTGGAAAACCACACTTAATATCCAAACAATTCAAATAACATCACATCACAGCCAATACAGATTAAGCATGGACTATACCAAGGAGACTCATTAAGTCCTTTCTGGTTCTGCCTTGCTCTGAACCCACTATCCCACATACTAAATAATACAAATTATGGATACAATATTACTGGAACATACCAACACAAATCACACATTTGCTCTACATGGATGATCTAAAACTACTGGCAGCAACAAATCAACAACTCAACCAATTACTAAAGATAACAGAAGTATTCAGCAATGATATAAATATGGCTTTTGGAACAGACAAATGTAAGAAAAATAGCATAGTCAAGGGAAAACACACTAAACAAGAAAATTACATATTGGATAACCACAGCGATGGACAAAACAGATGCCTATAAATATCTAGGATACAGACAAAAAATAGGAATAGATAATACAAATATTAAAGAAGAACTAAAAGAAAAATATAGACAAAGACTAACAAAAATACTGAAAACAGAATTGACAGCAAAAAACAAGACAAAAGTTATAAATACCTATGCTATACCAAAGCTGAACTACTCATTTGAAGTAGTGAAATGGAGTAACACAGACCTAGAAGCACTCAATACACTCACACGATCACAATGCCACAAATATAGAATACATCACATACATTCAGCAACAGAAAGATTCACATTAAGCACAAAGGAAGGAGGAAAGGGATTTATCGACATAAAAAAACCTACATTATGGGCAGGTAGACAATTTAAGAATATTCTTTCTAGAACGAGCAGAAACTAGCAAAATACACATCTAACACAGCCACACATCGATCAAGACGCATCCGACACATGGCTAAGAAAAGGCAATATAAACAGTGAGACGGAAGGATTCATGATTGCAATAGAGGATCAAACAATAAACACCAGATATTACAGCAAGCATATTATTAAAGATCCCAATACCACAACAGATAAATGCAGACTTTGCAAACAACAAATAGAAACAGTAGATCACATCACAAGTGGATGTACAATTCTAGCAAATACAGAATACCCCAGAAGACATGACGATGTAGCAAAAATAACACATCAACATTTTGCTATACAACATAAACTAATAAAACAACACATTCCCACATACAAGTATGCACAACAAAATGTACTGGAGAATGATGAATACAAATTATACTGGAACAGAACCATTATAACAGATAAAACAACACCACATAACAAACCTGACATCATACTCACCAATAAAAAGAAGAAATTAACACAACTAATCGAAATATCCATACCCAATGAAACAAATATACAGAAGAAAAGAGGAGAAAAAATTGAAAAATACATCCAACTGGCTGAGGAAGTCAGACATGTGGTATCAGGTAAATTTGACATCATACCAATTATACTATCAACTACAGGGGTCATACCACACAGTATCCACCAGTACATCAACGCAATACAGCTACATCCATATCTATATATATTAAAAACAAAGATTCCAAGACTTACCAAGCGGCAAAGCGCCGTTGGACAGGCACAATAAATAAAACACACAAACAATCACACAAAATATCTAGCTTTCGCAACCGACGGTTGCTTTTTCAGGAAAGAGGGAAGGAGAGGGAAAGACGAAAGGATGTGGGTTTTAAGGGAGAGGGTAAGGAGTCATTCCAGTCCCGGGAGCGGAAAGACTTACCTTAGGGGGAAAAAAAGGACAGGTGTACACTCGTGCACACACACACACACACACACACACACACACACACACACACCTCCATCCGCACATGTCTGCTTGTGTCTGTGTATGTATGGATGTGTGTGTGTGTGTGTGTGTGTGTGTGTGTGTGTGTGTGTGTGTGTGTGTGTTTGCGTGTGTGCGCGAGTGTACACCTGTCCATTTTTTCCACTAAGGGAAGTCTTTCCGCTCCCGGGATTGGAATGACTCCTTACCCTCTCCCTTAAAACCCACATCCTTTCGTCTTTCCCTCTCCTTCCTGAAGAAGCAACCATCGGTTGCGAAAGCTAGTAATTCTGTGTGTGTGTTTGTGTGTTTTGTTCATATGCCTGTCTGCCGGCGCTTTCCCGCTTGGTAAGTCTTGGAATCTTTGTTTTTAATATATTTTTCCCATGTGGAAGTTTCTTCATGTTCAATTACCCGAAAGTTCCTAAATGCAACGTAACATATGCCGTACAGTTAAAAGGAAGTCACGCTTGATCAAGGTCCGCGTAACTTTCCATTTTTAACCAGACATAACGTATGAGACAGGAAAGAAAAATAATAATAATAGGAAGGCACGGTGTGAAATGTAAATGGGGCATCTAAGTCAGAAACTGTTTCAGTTATAGCAGATCTGACAAAAACAGAGATGACAGCAGGTTTCAAATTTCAAGATGTTTTTTGATCAAAGGAATGGACAAACAGATATTAGGAAAAACTAAAGGAAAGATTTACAGTCCAAATGTTTGGGGTGAATAAAATTGCAGGTATGATGGTATGAATTTGAAATCAACATGAAGAATGGTACAAAATGTATTTTACTATATAAACAACAAAAATAGCGAGGGGGGGGGGGGGGGATGGAGGGGTGATGCCGTTTTCTTCTGCCTTGCTGAGGTATTTTGTCATGTACTTCAAATATATTTTCTGTAAGACATACAGGCACTTTATTTAATTGAAACTAAATTATAACATTCACTACAAATAATAGTCATTACTTCCTTAGCTCCCAGATAATAACTATAATTATTGATTGAAAATTCAGTGATACTGTGTACTGTAATGTTAAGGGTTAAGAATCAATCACAACATCTTATTATACAGATTCATTAAATTTACAAGCAGTCTTGCAATTATAGTAATTGTGGTTATCTGAATTCAAGTCATTTTCATTTTTAAACCTATTTTTGTAATAAATAATGATAATATTTGTAAACCAAATTTAATTTGCAGCCAGATGGAGGATCACTTGAAAGCAAGAAAATTTCTGGAGGCACCCAAGTGTCTGCTGGATATATACAGCAGTTATTTAACAATATTATCAACGAATGTGTGGGTGAAATGATCAGGTAAGACAGAGTACAATCATATGAAGAAGATAAACTCTACAGTCAATCTTCTAAGGAATAAGGAATTAATTTGATGCACATTTAGAACAAACCTTTATTCTTTTTAAGTCAGTGCTATAGGAGTGGTCTGTTAGTTTTCCCAAAATTTTATCGCTGCTGCTTGAATATAACCACTTGTAAAACTCTTTTTATCCATGTATTCTTTCAACTTTTGAAACTAGTGAAAATTATGTGGGATGATACCTGGAATGTACAATAGGTGCAGTTAAGCTGGACATCCACAGGGCTGTACTTTTTTCCATTTTTAATAGTCCAGTGCAGTTTGTGACATTTAATTTATAATATTCATATCTCAGGATAACAAACCTTATTTGCTTGAATTGTGAGACATTACCATTTTCATGATTAGAGGCTAATTACATTTTGTCTTTAACTTTCATGTCCTTCTTAATGAAATTTGGGGATTTAATTTATTCATGCTGACTATGCTACCTGTATGATCACTGAAAAAAGTAAAACAACCCAGAGTTTGGTCCAGTTTTATCCGAAAGTGGTAACATTAAATGGACGTGGAGTTATTTGTAAGGTTAAGAATGTGACATCTCTCGTAAATCAGTGGTGTCACCAAAGAAGCTCACTGTATAAAATATTGGTCACCATATTCTTAATTCCTTTTTGAATTAGTTAACGTAGAGGGGGGGGGGGGGGTATTAGTGATCGCATTAGTGAATAAAGTGATCTTAACGACTATGAGTATTAGAAAGAATGTTAAAAAAATATATGAAAATATTTTGCTTAGCGAGAGTAGCATGATGCAAGTTGTAGAGTATCTGAGTATGCAACATGATATATTTAGTTCTGAGGATGAAGATGTAGAGCACAAATGGATAAAATTCAAAACCTTTGTTCAATAAGCCTTAGAGAAGTATGTGCTGAGCACAGTTTTAAGGAATGGAAAAGACCCATTGTGGATTAATAGACATTTTAGAAAGTTGCTATCAAGCAAAGAGAGCTTCTTCACAGATTTAAGTGTAGTCAAAGCCTAGGTATAAAACAAAGGCTGAACATAGCGTAAGGACCACAATGAGAGAAGCGATCAGTGAATTTGAAAGTAAGATTTTGCCTGTAATCTAACTACTAAATTTAAGTTTTGGTCTTATATTTAAAGTCAGTAAGTGGATTGAAATCACCTGTTCAGTCACTCAGTGACCAAACTGGTACCTAAATGGGAGATGACAGTGAGAAGGCTGAAATACTGTATTCAGTCTTCCAAAATTGTTTCACCATGGAAGATCATAATATAGTTTCTTCTCTAAATCATCACATGAAGTGAGATAAGTGGCTGTGGAATAATAGAAAAGCAACTTCAATCACTTAACATGGTGGAAATGCATAGAACTGGGTGAGATACCTGTGAAGATTCTGCAGAAATGAAGCGAAAAACTTCCTTTATTTCTAGCAGCAGTGTATCACTGGTTATTTGAGCAACAAAGGGTATCTAGTGACTGGAAAAGAAGTGCAGATAGCTCCTGTTTGCCAGAAGAGTTGTAGGCTATATGCACATAACTGTAGGCGTATATTGCTGACATCAGTCTGTTGTAGAATTTTGGAACATGTTTTACACTCATGTATAATGGCTGCTGTAGAGAATGAAAATATTGTCTGTAAAAATCAGTGTGGATTCTTCAAACAAAGATCTTGTAAATCTTAACTCACTTTGTTCAGTCTTTCATGACCCGGCACAGGCCCTTTCACCAGCTGGAGTAATGGTGTGGTCTGCGTAGTGCAATCAGCACATTGTTCTCAGTATTTTCGATCATGGGCTAAGGTTTACTAAGTCATCTTTAACAGAGTGAGAGGGACAAATTCTCTAGATTGCTTAGCACAGATGATTCTGGAATGGTGAGGAGAAGTTATGAAAGGAATAAGGGGGCAAACAGTCAAGGATTCAGTTCAAAAAATTTAATTTTCCAACAGAGTAATCTTATTCGGAGTGATACTTTGCAGTTATTGCATTATCTTTGCCAATCAATAAGTACACTATACCACTCTACATGTTATGCCTTTCCAGCAGCTTCTAGTTTCTGGTTTCAGCTTTTCTCTACCAGAGACAAGAGCTCTGCTTAAAACACATTCCAAAAATATGCAACTAAATGCCTTAATCTTTTATCTGCTAGTGACATGTATATTGGTGCACAGTCATTGTGCCTCCTGGGTTAATGACTTATATATGTGAGAGAAACTGAGAGTGACAGGAGTGCTAATGTTGGATACAAACATTTTGATGTTTTCTTAGTAAATGTTAGCAGTATGATAACATGGCGTCACTTATGGAGCTCCAAGCAGCTTGTAGGAATGACAAATTGCCCGTTGGCTTCTGTCTTTGGTTCTTCATCCACAGTTTGTTTGATGATTTTTCTGATATTATGCCAGCACAAGTAGCTGGCATTGCCAAAGCTTCAGTTTCAACTGCTGGTAGTGAACTGGAGTCAAGCTCGCAGCCACCGATTATATGTGTTTGGTGTGCCAACATCCAAGGGCTTTTCTGTGGTCATTAGCGCTGCGGTTTTCCCCTTGCTACCTGCAAAGGCTGTTCTCTGCAGCAAGGGAATCCAGGATCCGTTCACCTTAAGGCATTCTTATTTCTTGTTGGGTTTGTTGCCATGTTGGTGTATTTCTATAGCTTTCGTTCAAGTATAATGTCTTTTCTGGAGACTATAAATCTACTCTGTAGGAATCAGCATGGGTTTCGAAAAAGACGGTCGTGTGAAACCCAGCTCGCGCTATTCGTCCACGAGACTCAGAGCGCCTTAGACACGGGTTCACAGGTAGATGCCGTGTTTCTTGACTTCCGCAAGGCGTTTGACACAGTTCCCCACAGTCGTTTAATGAACAAAGTAAGAGCATATGGACTATCAGATCAATTGTGTGATTGGATTGAGGAGTTCCTAGATAACAGAACGCAGCATGTCATTCTCAATGGAGAGAAGTCTTCCGAAGTAAGAGTGATTTCAGGTGTGCCGCAGGGAAGTGTCATAGGACCGTTGCTATTCACAATATACATAAATGACCTGGTGGATGACATCGGAAGTTCACTGAGGCTTTTTGCAGATGATGCTGTGGTGTATCGAGAGGTTGCAACAATGGAAAATTGTACTGAAATGCAGGAGGATCTGCAGCGAATTGACGCATGGTGCACGGAATGGCAAGTGAATCTCAATGTAGACAAGTGTAATGTGATGCGAATACATAGAAAGATAGGTCCCTTATCATTTAGCTACAAAATAGCAGGTCAGCAACGGGAAGCAGTTAATTCCATAAATTATCTGGGAGTATGCATTAGGAGTGATTTAAAATGGAATGATCATATGAAGTTGATCGTCGGTAAGGCGGATGCCAGACTGAGATTCATTGCAAGAATCCTAAGGAAATGCAATCCGACAACAAGGGAAGTAGGTTACAGTACGCTTGTTCGCCCACTGCTTGAATACTGCTCGGCAGTGTGGGATCCGCGCCAGATGGGGTTGATAGAAGAGATAGAGAAGATCCAACGGAGAGCAGCGCGCTTCATTACAGGATCATTTAGTAATCGCGAAAGCATTACGGAGATGATAAATAAACTCCAGTGGAAGACTCTGCAGGAGAGACGCTCAGTAGCTCGGTACGGGCTTTTTTTAAAGTTTCGAGATCATACCTTCACCGAAGAGTCAAGCAGTATATTGCTCCCTCCTACATATATCTCGCGAAGAGACCGAGATTAGAGCCCACACAGAAGCATACCGACAATCCTTCTTTGCACGTACAATACGAGATTGGAATAGAAGGGAGAACCGATAGAGGTACTTAGGGTACCCTCCGCCACACACCGTCAGATGGCTTGCGGAGTATGGATGTAGATGTAGATGTAGAACAGGTGGGTGTAATAGGTCTCCTCTACGGCAAAAACTTCCATGTTAGGGAATTTCACTATGTCGTTAATCTCACACAGTGCCTACTCTGCTATAGCCAATTTCTCTACATGATTCAACCTGCAACACCACTCACGTATGGTGTTCCTGGTGTTGACTGACCATTTAGTCATTCCAACATAGACTTTTTCTACGTGTGCATGGTGTACAGTATGTTTCCTACATTGCAAATGGGGTCCCTTTTCTCTTTTGCCAATCTGAGACGCTTTTTGATCTTCTTTGTCTGTTTATAACTAGTCTTTTTGCCTTGTTTGTGCAATATACAGCTGGTTCTGTCCACCAGTCTGGAAATGTTTGGCAGAAAGGCTGTTCCTGGAATTTCTTTTTCTGATGTGTCACTTTGCTGAGACATTGTTTCTATAATGCTTCTTATGTAACTGGTGGAGTACTTATTGCTCCTCAGAACACTTTCCAGGTGTTGCATCTCACGTCTGAGGTGCTATGGTTCCACATTTGTCTTGCTTTTATTGCAAGCTTATTAATCATGTCTCTTTTCTGGCTCAGGTGGTGATTTGATAGTTTGTGTAGGTATTGGTCCTTGTGTGTTAGTTTTCGATACACACTGTGTCCCAGGGTAGCTGTTGGTCCTTTTCTGAGCAAATTTTATGTTGGCATAGAGACTGTTCAGGTGTCTTAGGAAGTTGCTGAGATGTTCCTTGCCTTTATGCCCACAACGAAGATATCAAACTATCATTGAAATATCTATATCACACTTCAGGTTTATGAGGCTCCGAGTCCAATGCCTGTGCTTCAAAATGTTTCATTAAGAATTGACAGCCACCACTGGACTAAGTGTACTAATTGAGACTATGTCTTCCAGTAGTTCGTAGAAGTTGCCTTTCCAAGTGAAATAGCTCGTGGTGAGACATGCATGAAAGAAGTTGGTAATGTCTTGCAGGAAAATGGAAATGATACACTCCAGAGAATCATCTAGTGGCTCTTTAGTAAACAAAGAAACATCATCAGAGCTGACCAGGATATCATTTGGTCCAAGTTTTAATTTATTCACCTTCTCAGCCATTGTGGGGCATGCACTGTGAGAGACTGACCACATAGTGAAATTAACCAACATGGAAATTCTTGCTGTAGAGAAGAGCTATTATATCTGCTTGTTCAGGGAAGCTATAGAAATAAACAGATATAACAATAGCTTCAGCAAGAAACAAGAAAGCTTCGAGATGAATGGCTCGTGGATTCCCGTGCTGCAGAGGATGACTGTTGCAGGCAGCGAGGGGAGAACTGCAGCAGTAATGACCACAAAAAAGCCCTTGGACATTGACACACCAGGTACATATGATCTGCGGCCGTGATCTCTAGTCCAGTCCACCAGCAGCAATGAGGGATGAAGATTTGACAATGCCAGCCACTTGTGCTGGTGAAACATCAGAAGAACTATCAAAGGAACATCAGCCGAATATCCTGAGACAGGCACTGACAGGTAATTTGTCAACAAGTGGCCATGAAAGCCTTAACAGTTTTGTAGCTTGTAGGATTTATAGTGGTTCTTCAGATAGCAGAAGCTGTAGTTTGTCGACCTGATGACTTGTTTTGTACTGTTTCATTTTGTTTGAAAATATGTAACTACATGCTATCTGACAAGGAAATAAAACATTTTCGTGGAAAGTGGTGATGATGATGATTTTCTTTCTTCACCTGAAACTGAAGATAATGTGACTCTTGATTCCTGTCCTTCACAATCTCATTGGCCAGAAAGTTTTTCTCTCGTTGCATATTTAGGCCTTCTGGAAGAACGACAGGCAGCAATAAATGAGATGAAGTTGATGTGCTCCCAGTGAAAAAAGTGAGTTTGAGGACAAATTTCAGTGGTGTAAAAAGGAGCTGAATCCCAGGGTTATGATTTTGATACAGCATATCCAGGTGTGAATCTTACACTTCTGGAAAATCCTAGTGCACTGCAAGTTTTTGAGACATTTTTCATGAAGAAGTTAGTCTCAATTATTGTCATCATCACCAGTTTTTTGCTGTATTAGTAGAATTCCTCAATTATTGTAGACAAAACTAATGGTTACTACAATGTTCAGAGTGCTACTCTATGAGAGAAGCCATTTGAAGGGCCAGAAATATAAGTGTATAGCAGAAATTTGTTGTTTCCTGCCGTAACTCTTCTCATGACAAGAATTAAAAAACTGAAATAGTCTGAATCTTGGTCAAGTGATCTTCTCCTCACAACTCGAATTATTAGTGAAATAATGTCTTGTGACAGGTATCTATTGTTACTTCAAATCCTGCATGTTTCTGCTCTAGATGATAGGCTGTACAAAATAAGATCAGTCACTTCTTACCTGAAAGGGAAGTTCAGGACAGCACTCACTCCAATCGAAAAACTTTTTATAGGTGAAAGTATTTTATTGCTCAAGAGAGTCTTGACTTTGAAACAATACGTTCCTTCTAAAAGATCTCATTTGGGTATAAAAATATTTGTTCTTCATGATTGTGAAACAGGATTTATGTTTGACTTTTTCTTTAATTTATACTGGTGCAAGGTGTGACATAGTAGTCAGGGAAGATATTTGTAAATTACTGAGAATATTGCGACAACACCTTTGGAACCTTACTTGGGAAGAGCCACATGGTATATGGGGACAGTTGGTACACAAGTCCATCTCACTCCCATTACTTTCATTAAAGAGGAACAAATGCAGTAGGTACAGTTCACATGAACAGGAAAGGTACATCAAAACTTGAAGCCTAACTGCAAACAGGAGAGAGAGAATTTATAGCAATAGACACTATGATGTATGTACAGTCGAACCTCGCATAGTAAGCATAATTCGTTCTAGAATCTTACTCACAGAGTGAAAACTCATCAAGCATAACAATTTATTCCATACGAATTAATGTAAAATACTATAAAGTGTTCCATGCAGAAAGACTTACCTTAAGGGGTAAAAAGGGCGGGTATTCACTCACGCACGCGCACGCACACGCGCGCGCGCGCGCCCACACACACACACACACACACACACACACACACACACACACACCCGTCCGCACATACACAGACACAAGCAGACATATGTAAAGGCAAAACTCATTTATTACTTTAAGTGTCTCATTTCCCAATCTAATTCCATCAGCATCACCCAGTTTAATTTGACTACATTCCGTTATCCTCATTTTGCTTTTGTTGATATTTGTCTTATATCCTCCTTTCAAGACACTGTCCATTCCGTTAAACTGCTCTTCCAAGTCATTTGCTGTCTCTGACAGAATTACAATGTCTTTGGCAAACCTCATAGTTTTTATTTCTTCTCCATGGATTTTAATTCCTACTCCGAATTTCTCTTTTGTTTCCTTTACTGCTTGCTCAATCTACAGATTGAATAACATCGGGGATAGGGTATAACACAGTCTCATTCCCTTCCCAACCACTGCTTCCCATTCATGCCCCTCGATTCTTATAACTGACATCTGGTTTCTGTACAAATTGCCAAAATCTTTCGTTCCCTGTATTTTACCCCTGCCATGGTCAGAATTTGAAAGAGAGTATTCCAGTCAACATTGTCAAAAGCTTTCTCTAAGTCTACAAATGCTAGAAACGTAGGTTTGCCTTTCCTTAATCTATCTTCTAAGATGAGGTGTAGCGTCAGTATTGCCTCACGTGTTCCAACATCTCTACGGAATCCAAACTGATCTTCCCCGAGGTTGGCATCTACCAGTTTTTCCATTCGTCTGTAAAGAATTCATGTTGATATTTTGCATCTGTGACTTATTAAACTTATAGTTCAGTAACTTTTGTATATGTCGACAGCTGCTTTCTTTGGCATTGTAATTATTATATTCTTCTTGAAGTCTGAGGTTATTTCGCCTGTCTCATACATCTTGCTCACCAAATGGTAGAGTTTTGTCATGGCTGGCTCTCCCAATCCTATAAGTAGTTCTAATGGAATGTTGTGTACTCCCTAGGCCTTATTTCGACCTATGTCATTCAGTGCTCTGTCATATTCGTCACACAGTATCATATCTCCCATTTCATCTTCATCTATGTTCTCTTCCATTTCCATAATATTGCCCTCAAGTACATCACCCTTGTATAGACCCTCTAGATACCCCTTCCACCGTTCTGCTTTCTCTTCTTTGCTTAGGACTTGTTTTTCATCTGAGCTCTTGCTGTTCATACAGCTGATTCTCTTTTCTCCAAAGGTCTCTTTAGTTTTCCTGTAGGCTGTTTCTGCCGATCTCATTTTTGAGACATTTGTATTGATTTTTGCCTGCTTCATTCACTGCATTTTTGTATTTTCTCCTATCATCAATTAAATTCAATATTTCTTCTGTTGCCCAATTATTTCTACTAGCCCTTGTTTTTTTACCTTCTTGATCCTCTGCTGTCTTCACTATTTCATCTCTCAAAGCCTCCCATTCTTCATCTACTGCATTTCTTTCCCACATTCTTATTAATCGTTCCCTAATGCTATCCCTGAAACTCTGTACAACCTCTGGTTCTGTCAGTTTAGCCAGGCCCCATCTCCTTATATTCTCACCTTTTTGCAGTTTCTTCGGTTTTAGTCTACAGTTTATAACCAACAGATTGTTGTCACACTCCACATCTGTCCCTGGAAATGTCTTACAATTTACAACCTCGTTCCTAAATCTCTGCCTTATCATTATGTAATCTATCTGAAACCTTCCATTATCTCCAGGCCTCTTCCATGTATGCAGTCTTCTTTCATGATTCTTGAACCAAGTGTTAGCTATGATTAAGTTACGCTATGTGCAAAATTCTACCAGGCGACTTCCTCTTTCATTCCTTACCCCCATTCCGTATTCACTTACTATGTTTCCTTCTTTTCCTTTTCCTACTATTGAATGTAATTTTGATTAGTTAGACTATGTCAAAAATACTTTTTTTTTTTTTCAAAAAGCTTGTTGAGGAAAAGAAGGGTGGACTACTACATTTTGATCTCCCTTCACTATCTGAATAATTTCTTTTATCTCATCATACATTTAATCAATCTCTTCGTCATCTACGGAGCTAGTTGGCATATAAACTAGTACTACTGTGGTGGGCATGGGCTTTTTGTCTATCTTGGTCATAATAATGCGTTCACTATGCTGTTTGTAGTAGCTTAGCCGCACTCCTATTTTTTTTATTCATCATTAAAAACCTACTCCTGCATTAACCCTACTTGATTTTGTATTTATAGCCCTGTAGTCACCTGACCAGAAGTCTTGTTCCTCCTGCCACTGAACTTCACTAATTACCACATCATCTAACTTTAACCTATCCATTTCCCTTCTCAACTTTTCGAACCTACCTGCCCGATTAAGGGATCTAACATTCCACGCTCTGATCCGTAGAACACCAGTTTTCTTTCTCCTGATAATGACGTCGTCCTGAGTAGCCCCTCCCGGAGACAGGGTTAGTAAG
Source organism: Schistocerca gregaria (assembly GCF_023897955.1). Taxonomy (NCBI): domain Eukaryota; kingdom Metazoa; phylum Arthropoda; class Insecta; order Orthoptera; family Acrididae; genus Schistocerca; species Schistocerca gregaria. The sequence continues at coordinate 727,584,829 of NC_064920.1, forward strand.
TGAAAAATGTAGAAAAGAAAATGGTCTGCAAATTAGTGTAAACCAGTTATTTTCATTTATTTTATTTCTCATTGAATTATCAAAATGTAGACAATAAATAAATGTCATAAATTCACTGTAAGTATAATGTTAACTTTTTAGGCAGAAACGTAATGTTCGTAATGTAGTTTGCAATTTTGGTTAGTTAGAATGTATCAAAAATACATTTTTTTTTTTTTTTTTTAAAAAAGGGTCGTCTTTTACTAAGGTAAATATGGTATGCTCACAACAGGCCATACAGCTGAAATGAAATCAAGTGGGAAAATGGAATGCATACTATTCTCTAAAAATGTAAACTAAAATGTGTATTATATTAACAATGAGTCTATGGGTGGAATGGCCAAATGTAGCATACTAAGCTTAACGGAATGTATTCACAAATCACTCAGAAAGGAAAAAAAACCTCTGTTTTGACGTCTTGGACATATATTTCTGAATTCCCTTTTTATATACAATGTTCATAAAAAAAAAGTGCTTCAGTCATGAATTTCATCTCAGCACTATTTGTGAGTTTTAGAGACATACCAGCAAGAAAGGAAAGCATTAGGAGGTCATCAACCAAATGAGATAAATACATTGCAGCTTTGAGAAAGGCACTTTCCAATCATAGTTGAATCATTAATAAAATGATTCATGGACCTGTAAGTAGATGCCTCATTTACAGTAAGAACAGTAAACAAAAAGAGTCATGTTACTACTGGGAACAATGTGATGTGGGATATTTTCTGGAGCTTTGTTTCGAAATATGTCTGGCGTGTGCATGTGTGCCAACAAAGGTCGCACACGCATGCACATGTGCTCAAGCACAGATGCACACACCGTCTTTGAAACATGCTTCTCTGTAATTGTAACTAGTTTTGGGAACATCAACAAACAAGAATATTCAAAGTATACTTTATTTTAAGAATTTATTGTTGAGAATAAATACAGAAGAGCCTGCAATGATAACAGCACAGCATAGCAGGTACTCAGTGCTGTATCATGACCAGCATGCGGTGGGCACTGCTGGCGGAGCATCCTGACTGTGCGCAGATGTGTGCCCTGCTACAGTACACTGAGCAGGGAAAGGGATAGCACAATGGAGCCAAAAGCAAGTCACTGCTTGTGCCTTCCTATATTCTGACACACAGGAAATATATCAGCTATTACTAATTATGACTATATGTACTTGTCTGCATGTCTAAAAAAAAAAACGCTACCTGCACAGTGTCTGCAAGATCCTTATTTGCAGCCACAAGTTCCATATCCACATCTGCATTTGGAGGTAACCATGACAAAAAAACTGATGTGTTTTCTCAGTAAAGCCAAGCCTTGTGGACATGAATTTACCTTGAAGATCCAATTGCTTACGGATGTGGAGGCCAAGTGAGGTGCAACGAATGTCATGGAGCAGGAACTCTCTGGAGCTTCTATTGCAGTGCTTGGAGTGGTGTGGGTGCCACAAGTAAGAGGTCGGCAGTCATATAAAGTGGGGGCCAATGGAACACATGGCTCCTCCGTGCTGACTCATTTGATTGTTCTCAGCAAGTGACAGTGCTCCGCAGACAGCTGGAATGGCCTGTTCCAGAATAATATTACTTTCATGCATGTTAAAAATTTAGGTAGGCACTTAAAAGATCATTAATATTTATTATATAACATTTCACATATCTGACTTTGAACTTAAATGTTCTTGTTGGGAGCAGTAAATACACTTAAAATATATCGAGGAAGGCATTTTTAATTGGTTTCAGAAAGATTATTACATCTTCCAACAATTTTTTGTAAACAGAGGTAATTAAATTTTCTTGATTTACCGTGAACAGTATTGCTAGAACTTAGAACGACAGCGAGGTCTAGTTTGCTGTCCCATAGCATGCCCACATTTCCTTTCAGTTACTTTTGGCGGACCTGGTCATTTTAAAAAAAAGTTGTGACAGCTCGACAAGAATTTATTAATTCTGTTCCACATAGTTTATTTTATGATATAAATCACTCCATAGATTGACTGTTAGTGCCACTCCTACATCTCTAAAAGCATTTGTCAGCTCTCCAGAAACAGCTTAACATGGACAATTAGTGGTTTCCTTTAAATTTCTTGAAACGGTGGTTGCATGAGGTATCCTTGCACTGTACTATCCATCAGGATAGTACTGTCTTGAAAAAATCCATTTTTATACTCAACTTTGATAGGTAAAATGTCTTTGCTGACAAGGTTGATGAGTTTTTTACTGTCGCATCTATATTAAGATTCAGTGGGATTTCTGGAACTCTCGCTCTTAGTATTTAAAAAAGTAATAATACTGTTTGTCCAGCGTCACATACATGTCTTAACAAATTTGAAGTCCCCATATTGTGTCTAGTGTAAGAGTGCACTTGTTTACATGCAAAACAAGCCACTATATCTTTGATTTTCTCGTTGCCATCAAATACATAAGCAAATTTCTTCCAAATTGTTGATTCCAATTTGACTTCTTGCAATAATGTGAAATCACCTTGTTTTACCTTGTGTATGAAGTTATACATGAAATGTATTCAAAGTTGTGAATATGGATTACTATCAGCTGCATAACGGAATGACGACACTGAAAATTTGTGCCATACTGGGACTCGAATCCAAATTTCCCGCTTCTTGATAGTGGTCGCCTTATCATTTGACTATCCAAGTACAACTCAGTGGCCAGACCCACATTTCCAAATGTCATAAATCCTGTGTCAGCAACCTTTATTTGTACATCCAGTGTATATATTCCTGTAAAGGGGAGACATTTTACTTGAAAGTCGCTTGGCCATCGTCGGCGGATAAATACGATGTTGCAGTGTATGTGTTGTTCTTAAGTATGATGCAGACGTCCTTCGGAAATGCATTCATGTCTGAAGGAACTTTGCAAAGTAATCTGTAATAACGTGGTCACTACAAAATCATATTATGTGAAATTATGTCCATGGTGTGCATTTTATTAAAGCACTCTTACTAAAGATTACTCCAATACTTTTGTTATGTGGTCACTCAATCACTACAAAGAGTTAACTCATGGCAGCAGAAATTACGCAACTCACTCTTCTCAGGTATTCAGTGGTCAAGCTTGTCATCCAGAACACACTTCACAGACTGCCTTGGGAGCAGCTAAAGTACAAAGCAGTTACTATTGCAGACATCTGCAAATAAACTACAGGTATCTGAAACTGTGAATGCTTTTATCTGCAAGGCAGCATCTGCGTGATCTCTACCGAAATGCAAGTGGATACCTTATCCACATTTGGAGACAAGTGTGAGACAGCACTTGTTCCCCCTCTATTCCAACAGGTTCCTCCTATACACCAACAACAGGAAGTATCAAGTGCTACTTGTTACTACTACAGACAAACTCTACAGTATATGTTCTTCTCTAACAGGCAGAAAACTTAAGATAAAAGCTGTTGATGTATACTTACTGGAAACTCAGTTGTCCCCTCGTGAATGTGTACTGCCTTCTCAGAGCCTTACTGCACCAGCATCAAAGTGTCATCCTGTCGGCAACATGTACTTTGTGCACGACCAGTACTGTAGCATTGATTTCTGGTGCTAACTATTAATTACTACTGCTTCGACTGCTTCCTGGTAATGATGGGCTCGACTCTCTGTACTAAACACTGAAGTTTCAGGGCTCTTAGATAAGTTTCTGTTGCAGCATCACTTTCCCATCACTCTTCCCTAATGTCTGGAAATGCCCACCTTGGATGGAATTCTTCTCAAACTCAAGCACACTTGCTACCATTCCCACATTTGCCTAGGCCGTCTGGTTGCTGTTACCACTGTTTTGCACAGACTTGTTACTGCCCCGCAGTGGCCTTGACCGTGAGTGCAACACTTTAACTCTAGATGTTCCACTTCCTGCCAACCGTGCATTGTGTGTGCTGATACCATGTTTGCTTGTTGCCTTAGAGTTATTACTTAATAAAATTTCTTTCATAGCAGCCAATATAGGTGAAAATGTCCAGAATGCTGTAGATGATGACAAGTTGATGCCATGTGTCTTGACTTCAGGACATAGTTCCACATGGTCATTCAGTGAAGAAGATATGAGCTTGCCAAATATCAGATCAGATTTGTGACTGGATTCAGGACTTCCTTGCAGGACGAAATTGTCAGATGTAAATGTTATTTAATTTCAGGAGTACCCGAAGGAACTGTGATAGGACCATTTGCACCCCCCCCCCCCCCCCCAACACACACACGATCTAGCACATAACACTGGAAGATCCTTGAAGCTGTTAGCAGGTAAAGTGGTTATTTGTAAGAAGATAGGAAGCCCAGAAGGATGTAGTGAATTGCAGGAAGATCTGCATAGGGTCAGTGATCCGTGCAGGAGCTTGCAGTTGACCTTGAACGTATATAAATTTAACATGTTGCACATACATAGTAGAAGAAATCGAGTACTGTGCAATTATGCTCTTAATCACAAATTGCGAGAAAGAGTAACTACTGTAAAGTACCTAGGGACGACCGGAAGTGGAATGACCGCATTAAGTAAAGTGTAGGAAAAAATGGGTGGCAACCTAAAATTCATTGAAACACTCTTAAGGAAATATAACTCATCCACAAAAGTGGCTTACAGAACTCTTATTCAACCAATTCTTGAATATTGATCACGAGTCTGGGATCCATACCAGGTTGGATTAATAGAAGAGGTGGAGCTAATCCAGTGAAGAGTGACACATTATGCCGCAGGAGTTTAGTCGGGATGAGAGCATTACAGAAATCTCAACAAACTCCAGTGGCATATGCTACAAGAGAGGCAGTATGCACCACAGAGAGGTTTGCTGTTGAAATTCTGAAAGAGTATGTTGCAAGAAGAGTCAGGCAAGACATTTCTTCCTCCCATGTATATCTGGCAAAATGTTCATGATGAGAAAATCGGAGAAATTAGTGTCAATGAGAGGTTTACCAACTGCTATTCTTCGCATTCATCATTCATGAGTTGGGCAGAGAAGAAGATAATAGGTAGTTGCACCAAAGTATCCTCTGCCTCCCACTGAAAGGTAGCTTGCAGAATATGGGTGTAGATAATGTGTAACATTCCCACAGTCCTTGATAGCTAATGGAATTTTGTTGTGCCATGTACAGAACAAGATTCTGAATACATCATTTTCCATCTTACTACAAGAATTCATGAAGATTCAATAGAGTGATTGGTTCCTATGCGCATTGTTCCAAGTAGTACAACTGATTTACCCTGTTGTTCAAATAAAATGAATTTTGCAAGCCTATTATACGTCACTGTTTCTGAATATCTGTTGTGTTTTTTCAGTCCAAGTTTTAGCCTGGTGAGTACGAAAACTGACTTTTTGGAAGATGTTGAAAATTATAAGACTCCAATTTAAACAAACACTCAAACTGCTTGTCCAGCTTTTGATTGTAGCTGTCCAACTGCACTTACTAGTTACTTCAACAAAAAGATCCTTTCATGCCTTATTAAAACATCATATAGCCTCCTCCAGCTTGCACCACCCCTTACAGTAGTCTTGGATGTTTAGAATGAACATTGCTGTATCCATCATTCATAGTCTGATGGAAGGGTGTCTTTCCTTGACACATAATATATATATTCTGCTCCGAGCTGTCAGAGATGGCAGTCATGTGTACGTGAGGTATGCTTGCTTTTGTGAATGAATGTGTGTTTCCTTTTCTGAAGAAGGCTTTGGCCAAAAGGTAATGTGTAAGTGTCTTTTCGTGCTGCTTGTCTCAACTTAAAATGTCATCTTACCGGTATATTGTTAATATATGTAACAACTCATCATCATATAACTGGGCACCTTCGTGTGTAGGAGTGAAAAATGGTGTCTTGCATCCCCCCCCCCTCCCCACACACACACACACACACACACACACACACACACACACACACACACACACACACGCACACACACACACTGTAATATTGAAGGATTTAGCAATAAAATTAACAAACTACTTATTTCTGCTGTTGAGTTTTGTTTATTTATTTATTTAAATTTTTTTGCTTGGAGTAATCAATATAATGCTTCTTGCAAACTTGAAATGCATTTATGTCTTTAGTATTAAAGGCAGCAATGAAACACATTTAATAGTGCTTGCCAAAATGCATTACAATCTTTAGACTTACCAGAACAATAGAATTCTTTAACTTACCATGAACTAGAATTCCATATTTTCTAAAAACACTTGAAACATTTTATGTCTCACTCTTTAATTTTACAGTACATCAGTAGGCTCTTTATCTTTATTGCTTTAAAATTCATAAGTGAATAACAAGCACCTTTCGATTAAGGATATGTTCAGTGATCTGTAGGACCTGAAGTTCAGCAGAGAGGTGCGAAGTGAATCGGAACTGTTCAGGACGGATCGTCCCAGCTGCTGCTAGAGGTTGGGAAAGTCGGTGAAGGATCACAGATTCAAGGACCTTCGCCATAGTGTTTGGGAGGCTGATGGGCCTGTTGTTGGTGGGGACTGTACTTTTAGTTTTGATTGGAATTGTTTTTTTGTTGCTAGTTTTTAGGGACTCTGACAGCTTATTATACCATGTTAGCTTATTAATTCATAGGCTTCAGTAAGTCATTTTTAATTTAGTTATTTGTCTGAAGTTGTTATTTTGGACATGGTGTTGTGGTCATTTCATTACTTCAGTTTCTGGGAATTTATGGAGATAGAAAGAATATATTGTGAAGTATTTGTATTGTATGAATACTTCATGACAAGAATCTTTGTAAACCAGTCCATGTAAAATCCTTAACCCTTCTTTTGTAGTAGCAGTAGTCTGTTGAGATGTATATCTGCAGCACAACTCAATATTTGTATGTACAGCCTGTGACAATAAAGTTCGGTGAATAGTCTTGCAACATTAACATAGCTGAACAATGAAATACAGTTACATTACTGTCCGAAATAGTCACCTCCCATAACTATGCACTCCTGAGCTCTGTGATACATGTCCTGGAAACTTTGCATGACGTATTCCTTTGGGATCGTGTTCAAAAGCCGCATCATGTTTCATTGGATGTTAGAAATATCGTCAAAGCTCTTCCCTTTCAAAGTGAGTTTGAGTCGAGGGAATAGGAAGAAGTCTGGATGACTGAGATCCAGCGAGTATAGTGGATATCAAGTTGTACCACTCCCTTTTTTGCCTGGAACTGGTTGATGATATTGGGTGTGTGGGTGAACGCTGTTGTGAACAAAAAACCAGGAACCTTCTTGTGCATACTAGGGTCGTACCCTGCATAGACGTTGCATGAAATGGGTCAAAATTTCAACGTACCATCAGTGCTCATTGTTATTCCCTCAGGTAGAAATTGGCTGTGGATAATGCCTTGATTATCAAAACAGGTGATGAGTATCGTTTTGATACATGATTTTTTGGCTTTCATCTTTTTCTTACAAATTCGTGTTGGAGAACATCATTCTATGCTTTGCTGCTTCGTTTCAGGATCATACAAGAGGCACCATGTTTCATCCTCAGTGACAATATGGTTGAAGAAATTGGATGTCGCATCCACCCTTTTGACAAAATACTGTGAAGCCTCGAAACTTGCCTCCTTCTGATCATCAGTCAAGTGATGTGGCACAAGATAACACATTTCCCTCTTCGCTAACTCTTGGGTAAGGATTTGTTCACGGATTCACGGTTCATCTGCAGTTCATCCACAATCATGCACACAGTTAATCAACGTTCGTGATTAATGTCCTCACTTTCTCAATGTTTTTGTCACTGACGATGGGCGCCAGTCGACCGCTGAGGGGATTGTCAGAAACACTTTCCCGGCCTTGTTAAAAAATGGGCCAACCACTTATACACACATTTCATGGACAGTTCTTGATCCCTGTAAACATGTACCAGCATTGCATGTGTTTCCTGCACTGTCTTGCCAAGCTGAAAACAAAGCTTTAAATTGATCCTTTTCTCGTTCATTGTCCTGTTCTCAGTTCAGAACCAATGCACTAAACAAGCACTTCATCCAACATGTCTAACATGGAACACACATAATGCTCAACTGAACTACAGTGCGAGCAGGTTGTCAGCATCAGATGCTATGTAGGTGTAGGATTGTGAGTCGCCAGTGTGGCCCAATCGACCATTATGGTTTCATTCACCGAACTTTGTCAGAGGTTATAGTAGCTACGATATGTGTAGATTGTCCCATAATATAAATTTTTCAGGGTGTGGGTGGGCACCATTTTGGACCGCTGGCTAAGAAGATTCCGGCCATTGTTGGCTTTGTTAACACAGAATTAACGTGGTTAATCAATACAAGGTTTGAGTACTGATGGACACGAGCATTTTACTTCCTCTGCCATTATCTCGCGTACCTCATTTATGCCTGTGTGGTGTGAGCTACCAGTTGCAAATATCAGTACCCGGAATTTGCTTACACTGACCTTTAGTCCTTGTGAAGGGAAGTATGTTCTTAATTATAATACCCCATTAGTTGCTGAAAATTACAGTTTCTCAGAGTCTTTTCCATAGAATAAAACTAATGAGTCAACAGCATACCTTACAACTTGCAAATTAAAGGGATGTACAGTATCGTTAATACATGCTAGAAAAAGGAAAGGTCCAAGAATTGAGCCTTGAGGCGCTGCCTGTGTATAATGGCTGTGTGCCTACCATGTTCTATATTACTGTATACTTCATGGAAGAAACTGGTAACAGCAGTAGCTGCTTTTGAGTTTTTCTTAAATCCATGTTATGATTCAGTAAGTGTTTCATGTCTTGAGAAAAAGCCTGTGAGTTGTGATAGGAAACCTGAAAGTGGGGATTAGCAATATTAGTCTGTTAAGATAGAAACTTCTTCTTTACTTCCCTTCTTATGAACTGGCAGAATTACACTTATTTTTCAGGGCCATGGATATACGTTCTCAACAATACTCCAACTGACAAGATAGGTAAGGGGTTTGGTTATTTCATTGGCACATTTCTTTAGCACCACACTTGAGATACCATCCCATTCAGATGAATGCTTGCTGTTTAGCTTTTGTATTGTGTTAAATATCTCCTGTTTTTGTGAGTTGTGTTTTATTGGTCTCATAACATACATAATATAAATCAATTGATTCAGGCACTGTCAGATACTACTGTTGATTCACCTCCATAAATCTGAGCCATATACCATCTGTGATATTATTCGATGTGTCAGCCTGGAGATCTATAATGTATATAAATATATTGGTGCTACTCAGAATTTGCTTCTTCTCAGTTACTTTAATTGCTTTGGTACAGCAGACAGCAGACTTGTAACAACTGACAGTAGTGATCTGAGTAATGACAATTGACACTTTGGCAGTGAAATTGTCTTTTACTTTTCTGTTGACTTTTGCATAATCTATTTTACTGGAGCCTGAATCTGTTACTCTTATGTTGGAACTTGTATTTGTGAGATTACAAGAATTTAATAAGTGTTAGTTTCATATAGATAATACTACAGGAATTTGCAACAATATTTAGTTCTCAAACTGTGCCAAGATCTGTGAGACCTGCTATTACCCTGGAAAGTCTATTGAGATAATATAACACATCAGTATTTAGTGATCAGTACGTTCCAATAACTTTATGTTTAGCTAATCCACTTTAATGACTGTTTATCTGGACTACAACACCTGCCATTTCAATTGTTCCTTCATTCGTGTATTGTTCAACAAATACAATTATTTTACATGTTATCTGTTCATTGACAAATATTGCCAACCCATCCCCTTTTTGTTCTTGCCTGCAGTAACTAAGTGCCAATATATAACCATCTAACTGGTGATAATAAATTTCATTGACTTTCAGTCCATGTTCTGTTATTACTAAAAGGTGTGGTACACATCCACATATTCTTGTGGCAAATATAAAATGTTTTTAGCTTGGAGTATATGGGAGTAGTTAATAAAGTTAATGAGTGAAAAGCTGAATATTCTGGGAGACAACTTTGATATGAGCAGCAGATGTTTACAGCACTCATGACATGTATGGAAAATACAGCTTATTCATTAATAAAGTTATTTTCCCGAATAAGTTACTCAAATTACACAAAAAGTTGAATTCTTTAATTGAATAATAACATCATTTTTCCACTAGTGTATTAAATAACCCCACACACACACACACACACACACACACACACACACACACACACACACACACACACACCTCGGACACTGTAAGATATGTTTTTAATATTATATGAGAACAGTATTAGCTCGAACAAGATGGCAGACATCACTGCTAACAGAGTCGACAAATTATGGGTGTGGTTGAGGCCTATGACGCGGCTCTCGGTCAGTACTGTTAGGATCTTCCGAGACCAGCTTGGACAGAGTGGAGTATCTCATCGTACATTGTCTGACAAAGACCATGTTTCCATTTCACCAATCATTAGTGGCTTAGTTTCACAAGCATTCAAGAGCGAGTGAGGTGGCACAATGGTTAGCATTCTGGACTCTCATTCAGGAGGACGACGGTTAAATCCTGTGTCTGACCATCGTGATTTAGGTTTTCCGTGATTTCCCTAAGTCGTTTCGGCAAATGCCAGGATGGTTCCTTTGACAGGGGCACGGCCGACTTCCTTACCCATCTTTCCCTAATCCAATGAGACCGATGACCTCGCTGTCTGGTCCCCCCCTCCCCCCTTTCCGCGACCGCCACAGGTTCACATGCTGCCTCGGGCATAGATGTGTGTGATGTCCTTTGGTTAGTTAGGTTTAAGTAGTTCTAAGTTCTAGGGGACTGATGACCTCAGATGTTAAGTCCCATAGTGCTCAGAGCCATTTGAACCATTTTTTTTTTTTTTTGCATAGTACTGTGTTGTCCAAACCAACCCTTGGGTTGAGGGTAACTTAATGTTATTGGTTAATGAGAAGGAAGGCAATGGCATACCACATCCATTAGGACCATGCCCAGTAAAGCAATGTGATGTTCAAACCATACTACTGGCTGAGGACTGCTTTACAATGTAATTTTGTGTAATAGTGACATGCAGCCTTTTTTGTCAGCAAACAGTAGCTGCAAGTAGTACATCACCAATTGCAAGACAGTGTACAAAAGAATACTTGGCAACTAAATTGAAGACAGCAAAAAGTGAATGAAAATAGTTTATTAATTTACTTTTCAGAGAATGCTGCATAGTTGTTGTGGAAGAGGAGCATGTGAAAGCTGTAGAAAGGAACAGAAACGAAATGTTACTTCAGAAACGGCAGAGGCTGGTGGAAGAAGCTGCAGAATCAGTAAGTAGCTTTATGTGTGCTGTATAGAAGCTGACAGAATGCAATTTTTGTGAAGCTCATTTATGTTGTGGAACAAAACTTGTTCAGTGCTTTTGGTATTATTTTCTATAGTGACTAACTGTAGACTGCTCTCCTCTCACTGTGGTTTGCAAAAGGAATTTTCCTCATATGAAAAGAATATAAATAAAATCACAGATTTTCAGCTCATTTCTGTTAGATAAGATATGGTTTCATAAATATCACCTATTTTCATTCTCTAACCATATTTATTCTTTGTTCATAAGTAATAAGCTTCTATCCTCTTGTTGTGTAGTTAGTGTTAACTTGTTGTTACATCACAGAATATCAGACAACAACAGAAATCTTTGAAAGAATAAATCCATTGTTACGAAGGAAAATTTCCCGCTAACATGATGATGAAAGTGATGAATGAAATGCACTTAATAGAAAATATCTGCTTCAGTTTTAATTTCTGTGCTTTTAAAAAAGTATTTGTGAATCTATTGACTTAAGTAACAGCCAGATCATATTATGTGTTTTACAGTAATAATTTCTTCTGTAAGCTGAATGGCAATACATCTCCTCAGCAGTTATACTCCCCACAATTTGCATTTCCTGTGACTATTTAGTTCAAGGAAGGAGGCCAGTGGTATGTACTGTATTTTGAGCTTTCATTTAATTGGAAGGTTCAGAAAATATTAATCCAGTATTCCACGTCATACAAGATGAGACAGTTAGTAGATTGTGTTGCACAAATGGGTATCGATGTTATAAGGAAGAGGATATGACATGTTTATTTCTAGATGTTAACAGTTGCCACAGATTTATGAGAATAATCTTTTAAATCAGAATAGTTAAAGAGGCAGAAAAGTGACAAAAACATTTGTCTTTTGGGAGCAAAGGTAATATTCGCTTTTGGAACAATATTTTGTTATTCTGTGTAAGAGACTATGCACCCATCTGTTCAGGCCCTCCTGACAGAGACCTGTGCAATGATCGTCCAAAGAGATTGCAGACGCTATCAGAGATCAATGAATGTTACTACAACATAGGTACCACAGCTCTACTGACATTCTGATTTTATTCCAAAGATTACAGGCAGAGTCATGTTAAGCAGTGGAACAAAGAATTTTGGGGCAATGTATTTCTTATATGGAAACACATACCACATCTTCCCAAGTGTGGGCCAAATTACGGCACATTAGTGACTGTCAATACACTAATAGACACCAAGGAAACCAAAACGAAGGAGAAATTAACACAAATTTCTCAGACATTATTGAACTTCTAGCAATATACTATGCAAAAATATCTGTGTTGTATAAATACTAATTTAACCTTGTTCAACATAATCTCTTAATGTAACATAATATCCTGTTTTTTAATTCAAAAGAATGGGAACCTACCAAGCCACCGTAACAGTTTGTGAACTAAAAGCAATGTAGAGATACATTCCCAAAACCAGACAACATACATAATTAAGTACTTCAATTCCTGGATGAAAATAATAAAAAAATTGTCCCATATAAAGGAGAGATAGTATATCAAAACCGGATGAGATGCAAGAAACAGAAATAGCTACCGATCAATCAATCTAACTAACTTGGATAGATGTTAGAAAGGGTGTTAAGAGCCTAGAAATCTCTCATCATGATTCCAAAGTGGATTCTGAAGATCCTGAACTACCTCTGACCATTTCATATGGTTAGAATCTGTTATTAGTGATACCTTCATGCACTGCTGTTATTTGATCACAGAATTTTTGATTTACAAAAGGCATATGATACAGTGTAGTGGCCTAATATTTTATCAGCACTGCATAACTGATGTTTCTAAGGAAATTTGCCCATCCCTCTACAAAATTCATCTCCTAGCTTGTTTAGAGTCAGGGTGGTAATGACTCTGTAAACAATATGTGCAGGAAAATTAAGTTCCAATGGGACCAGTTTTGGGCATCATACATTTTGCAATTGCAATAAATGAAATAGTAAAGACAGTGGGATCTATGTCACACTAGTGTTATATGTCAATGATCTTTGTTTATATTATAGCTCCAAACCCTTTTGCATATCAGAATGCCAATTCCAAATAGCAATTCAGAAGACAAAACTGTGAATACTGCATTTCACCAACTAAAGAATGTGTTGTGCACTTTTGAAAAATATGATCCATCCATACTCATTTAAAACTACACTTAAAAACCCAACTGCTGGAAATAATGGCCCAGTACCATTTTCTAGGTCTTCTTTTTAATCATACTGGGATATCCCAAGCCTTTCTTTGGATGCCAAGTCAAGTCAGAATTTCAGGTAATGAATTGTCTGAAAAACTAGCCAAAGAAGCAATACGTATGGGAACACTAGAACAAGACCTTTGAAATGCTGACGTACAGATCCATGAGAAGCTGCATTATGAAGAAATGGGAAAAATAATAGCAAAATAATACACAAACCAATGAGCAATGAACATTCAAAAACACCAAGGTCTGGCATATGTCACTACAGAGCTGAAAAAGAGAAGCTATTGCCTATGGCCTTATGCTCTCTCCACACTGAATCACAAAAATCACTCATTAATTTATACTATGGCAAGAACAACTCCCACAGTGTGTCTGTGGATCTGCCCTAATAGTTCAGCACAGCCTCAAAGACGTGACATCAGTTGAACCTAGTAAATCCCCTATCATATATAGTAGTAGATGACATGACAGCCAAAGCTGGGCACTACACTTGCTGTGAAGGAAATATTTCAAGTCAGTACCATTAAATACTGGACTAGGGAATGAGGATGAGCAGGAAGGCCTTTCATCACTGGTCTAACTGCTGAGGTGCCACAGATCCATTTTGTGTGTCTGAACCTGACATGAATAACCAAATTGTATTCTGTTTCTATTCCGGATCTGGTGTAGCATCTCTGACATTTTTGTCACAGCTCCGAAGATCGCACAACCACTTAAGACGTGACATCAGTCAGAACTGGAAAACACCTAATACTTGTTTCTAGTGTATGGAGTTACACCCATAAGCCATGTACTTCACTTCCTCTTAAAGAGTGGGAACTGTAAAAAGCGTTCAAGTCACCACTGTTAAATTTTGGCTTATGTAGAGGCAGTGGATGGTGATGCTTCTTATCACAGGCATCAGCCAGTCCTTTCTTCATTCCTGAATTTTAATTTTGAAATATCTTCCTGTAGTTATTATTTCAAAATAGTAGTGAGTGATTTTGGTTGTGTTACATACAATATTTATTTAACAATTGGTATGTCTTAGCTCTATAGCAATAAGCAGTGAGCATTAATTTCCAGATCATTATTACAAGTACCGTTACAGGGAGAGGCAATCTTATGGAGAATAGAGATAGTTCCCAAGTTGGATGTACTTCTTTGCTTTATACATGTACATCTTCAAAGATTTATTATTGTGTTGTTGTGATGCCAGAGCAAAGTGATAGTTGTTGAGGTAAATGTTTGAGGAAGGGAGATAAACAGGAGGGGGGACTCAACTTTTTAAGTTAGACAAAGAGGGATAGTTAGGTTCCTGAATTGAATTTTTACTTACTGCTACAATAAGTAACTGTGTTGTTTTTGGATGGTATGCTTGCAGTATGGAAGAGAATGCCAACTGCAAAACTTTTTCTAAGGCAGTGATTGACATGTGGCAAGTGAAAAAAGACATTTATTTATTGAAGATAAGTCAGGAGACTATGCACATTTAAGGGACAAGATACCAGGTATCGTATAGAATTTACAAGAGGACAATGTAAAGACAAAAATCAGGAGCATGTGGTAAATGGAGAGACATTGCTGTCGGAAAATGGGAGTGGGGGGAAGCTGGAAGACTTTTTAAAAAAGTAGTTAACTGTAAAAAATGAAAGTATATATTTATGGATTATATATTTATGGATTAAGAAAGTAGTAGATGGTTAAAATGAAGACACAAAATGAGACGAAACTGTTTAGCAACAGTATCAATTATAATAGGTTATTACTCACCACATAGAGCAGGATTGAGTGGCAGTCAGACACGTTAAACAGACACAGATTTGTACACGCACAACTTACAGACCTGTGTCCTCGGTCATTTCGAGGTGCTGAGGCCTGACTACAGCGAGTTGTGATCCTGACTAGTGTGAGTAATGGGAGATACAGAAGAGGTGCAGGCTGAGGGTGGAATAGCAGGATAGGGGCAGTGGAACTTTCTATAGTATTGCCTGTATGTGTGTGCAGGTACGTGGTGGTGACAGAATGCAAGCCACTAGGTGCAGCATCAAGATGCTGCGTAGGTGGGAATAAAGCCACATCCATACTGGACACATTGTGCTGAAATGCATGACACAGAACAGAGCATAACTGCACAGAATGGACAATGGCGTTCGTAGATGCACAGTATTGTTCCAATGCCTTTAACAATGGAAGATGAAACTAGGAAATTCCAAGTGTTGTTTTAGTAGTTGTTTATCATCAGCTGCAATGGCAAAAAAAGGGGGAAAAGTTGTCAGAGGGTGACATCAGTGCTGAAAATTCAGAAGATATATGGCGGAAAAGTTCTTTTCAGTGAATCACATATCAATAGTGATCTGTGGGCTATAAATGATAAGTTTCGCTGATGACATTTCTATCCTCAGTGAAATCAAGGATGACATAAAGGTCATACTGCCTGGGATACACAGTATATTGAGTACAGAATATGGATTGAGAGTCAACTGAACAAAGATGAGAGTAATAAGGAATAGCAGAGATGAGATTAGCGATAAACTTAAAATCAGAACTGAGGAACACAAAGTAGACGAAATGAAGAAATTACGACACCTTGGAATCAAAGTAACATATGACAGATGAAGCGAGAAGAATGTAGAAATCAGACTAGCACAGGCAAAGAAGACATTTCTGTTTATTTACAAAACAATCTCGGCAGCCACTTAGACTGTCTGCAGATGTTGTTGTCATTTACTGCCTAGGGAAGTTATCAGGTGATCAAAACCCAATTGCAAAATGATTTTGACAAGATATCTGTATGGTATAAAAAGTGGCAGTTGACTCGAAATAATGAAAAATGTGAGGTCATCCACATGAGTAAAAGGAATCTGTTAAATTTTGGTTATGTGATAAATCACATAGATCTAAAGGCTGTTGGTTCAACAAAATATCTACAGATAATAATTACAAACAACTTAAATTGGAATGTTCACATAGATAATGTTGAGGAGTAGGCAAACCAGAGACTGCGTTTTATTGACAAACAGAAGATGCAATGAATCCACAAAAGAGACTGCCTACACCATGCTTGTCTGTCCTGTGGTGGAGTGTTGCTGTGCAGTGTGGGATCCTTACCAGATAAGATTGATGTAGGTCATTGAAAAATGGATGTGATAGAGCTGGGATAGCAATCTTTAAAACAAAGCTGTTTTTCAGTGCAGTGAGGGTTTTTTTGTGAAATTTCAGTTTCCAAATTTTTTTTCTAATGTGAAAATGTTTTCTTGGCACTCAACTGCATAGAGAGAAATGATTGACATAAGAAAATAAGAGAAATCAGAGCTCGCTTGTAGGGATTTAAATGTTTATTTTTTCCACACTCATTTTTGAGAGTGGGATGATAAAGGAGGGAGGTGACCCTAGTTTTAAGTGTGAATTGCATAGTAGTCATGTAAATGTAGATGTAGATTCAAGGTAAAAGAAAACAAGATACAACAGAGAAAAATGAAAAGAGCTAAAGATAATGCTTCAATCATTAAAAATCGGCCAAAGAAATTAAAGAAGAAATTTAGTTTTTGGCAAGTTAAAAAAGTTTTCAAGAAGAAGTAGGTAGAACTGCCCTAAAGGAAACGCAGAGTTTTAAACAAAGCAATACTTCATCTGACATGGTAATATGTGTTAAAAAGTGAGAAATGGAGGAATGTAACAGGATCATTATCGGAACTGTAACAAAATAGTAAACAGTGTAGAAAAATGAATTTTTGCAAGGTGGAGAAGATATACGAGGAGGAACAATTACAACAAAGAAACTTTTAGACATGAATTTATAATCAAATAGGGTAGAAAGCTTGTTATAGCCATATTGATTAAAATTTGATTTGGAGATGCTTTTTTACAGACTTGGTGTAAGTGTGAATGATAAGCAATGATGATGATGTGGTATTCTGTGAGCATAATTCAGAAGAAACTGGTTGTAATTTTTATTTACTTTGGTCATTATTGCATTTTGGTATTCTTCTGAAGAAGATTTGTCAATTACCACTTTGTCAAATAATGTCATTCAGTTGCTACCATATGCTCTTTCAGAGTTTTCATAGTTTTTCCACATCTTTAGCATGCAGTTATACCGGTATTTGCTTTTAATTCAGATTTTGAACTAGGTTGGACATATTGTTATTACATTAGCCAACATGATTTTACTTTTTTTCTGTAACTTGCATGAAAACTGCTAATCTTTATGCTTTCAGATGTGCCAATTATGAAAAAAATAATGAAAATGCAAGATTTGCTCTCTTTTTGGAGTTATGAGAACTTTACATTACTGCCTATATAAGCTTATGCACATATTTCCCCTGGAGGTATTCCTCGGAGGAAGGTTATAGAAGGTGCAACCGTTTTGACTAGCATTTGTAGTTTCCTGCTTGTGATTCCCCGATCAGTGTCCAGCAGTAACCAACTAACATTGATGCACTCAACTTTCCCCTGTATCTTGTTGCCATGTCAGAAATTTGCTGGTGGAAGCGTTCTCTGTGGTTGTCGATTACAGCACCACAGTTGTCAGGAAAGCAGTGCAAGTGGAAACCTAGGAAGTGTAGCCTTGAGGTCATGTTGCACCCCACTCTATTGTAGCAGTGCAGAAGATTAGGCACAAGAACCTTATATTTTTCTGTCCTCTTATTTCCAAGGAAGCTTGTTGGCACTTGAACAAAGTTATCCCAAGAAAACTTTTTGTC
The DNA here is from genome assembly GCF_023897955.1 of Schistocerca gregaria. Taxonomy (NCBI): domain Eukaryota; kingdom Metazoa; phylum Arthropoda; class Insecta; order Orthoptera; family Acrididae; genus Schistocerca; species Schistocerca gregaria. The sequence continues at coordinate 727,602,989 of NC_064920.1, forward strand.
ATGTGTCAAGATGGTGTTAAAATGCTCATCCGTGTACAGTTTGCATGTATGGGGACCCATGAAAATCCCCTTTTATTTTGACTTCACTGAGACATGGAATTTTCTCATGCAAATATAGAAATGCCTCCCTAGTTTTGTCTATGGCCTGAACTAAGCTTTCTGTTAGGCTCATCTTTATATGAAAACAAAGGGGTATTATGCTCTTGAATTCGATAGGTGCTTCATGCATAACATTATGAGACCCTGATTCAAGAAATTGATGCTTAGGCTGACCATTCTTTTTATAATGAAGTGCTTTGGCATGGCCATCCCAGAGGCACAGGAAGCCCAAGTAATTTCAGATCCCTGAAAATTTGCCATTTAAATTTGTCATAGTTCAGGTGCAATAGCAGTTGTTTCATGATACATGTTTCTTTCATGTAAGGTGCATACTCAGTAGGAATCGATGGTAACATTGCCATTATGCAGTAGCACACAGTTGGGACTTACTTTGGAGGAGTCAGTGAACAACCTTCACTGATCACTTTTATAGTCAATACCTGTAGCTGCCATTGGTCCCCATACATCACTACAAAATACCAAATTCTTTTCACTTTTGAAAAATAGAAGGAATAGCGTATGGCAGTTACAGAACAGTCACATTTACCATCTTATCAAGACAATTCCACTGCTGTAGTCTTGATGCCGACAGTTCAACTTTACCTTTCGGCATTTCCAGATCTCTCACTAGGTTGTTAAGGTCACACTATGTTATTTTGTAAATCTCTGTACACTCACAGCCACACATAAAATTAGGAGCTTTTGAAGAACTGTGTTTTGAAGGGGAAGGTGCAGCACTAGCTTCACTAGTGCCCTCATCACTATTACAATGTGATGGGACAGGAACAGACAGTCCACCTTTGTGAGGCATTGGTTGCATGGCCAACAGTATGTTAGTGTGTTAATGCAGTTGTCATAAAAAAGTAACCATCATTCACATAGTTTGATGATTCTCACCAGATCATGAGTGTAGTAAAGTCCAGGGAAAATACTTTACAGTTCAGTCTTGAAAGTACAGTCTGTATGCTGTCCGAATGTAGGCATTTATTGGTGCTCATCCACAAATTTAGCTACATTTGTCAGCACTGTTTACACATTTGCAAGACATATTACAATGACCATATGTGCTACTACTCTTCAGTAACATGTTCTTACAGCACATGAACGAAACACAACTTGAAGTAGATAAAACTCTTTCTACCGTCAGTGGGATTTTGAAGCCTATACGGGAAGGGATCGACAATGAATGAGCATTATTGTAGTAAAATATAATTAAATTCACCCCCCCCCCCCTCCCCCCCCCCCCCATAATTTGGAAATGAGAGCTAATTTGTTTTTCGTTGTTGATTTTGTCACCAGTATGGTTGATATAATTAACAAACATTCATTTCATACCAGTTAAATCTTCACTATTGGTTATTCTTCTTCTTCTTCTTTTTTCTTTCTTTCTTCGTTTGGGTCGCCTAAGGACCACGCACCAATGTCAATGCTTCCTTCTTTGTTGCTCTTTCTTTTTCCTCCAGTATTCTTTCATCTTTTCACTATGTATCCTTTTTCTGTCCTTGGACCATTTTGACCCTGTCTTCTATTTCTTCTCCCTCCTGCCTTTATTCCTTCCACTTTTAACACTTTCCTCTTGAAAATCTCTCTTTCTGTTGCATCTTTTTCACTTATGTTGTTTCTTTTCAAATTGTTCCTAACTACTTGAATTCAGGCTATTGTTGACGTCTTGTCCCAAAGATATTTAAAAATCTGTTTGGTTAATCTGTTCTTGTTCATTCTGTATAAGTGTCCAAAAACTAGCAGTTGCGTCTTTCATAGTGTTTCATTTATGTTTTCTATGTTGTGATGAACTTCTTCATTGCTTCTTAATTTCCATACCTCTGTATTTTTTGGTGGCCCAAGTATTTTTTGAATGATTTTTCTTTCTAGGACTTCAAGTTTGTGTAATTTGTTGTTCAGTACTAAACATTCACTTGCATAAAGACATTCTGGCTTTACTACTGTGTTGTAGTGTTGCATCTTCAAATTTTTAGACAGATGTCTTTTGTTGCAGACATTCCTAGTTATTCCATAAGCTCTTTCCATTTTCTGTACTCTTTCTTCTGCAGCGAATTTTTCTAAGCCATTTTCTTGGATAATTTCTTCCCAATATTTAAATTTGTTTACCCTTTTTATATGGCCAGTACCTGTTGCTAGGGTTTCCAGAGCATTTTTTTTTTATATTTGTAGTTTTTTTTTAAAAACAGATATTCTCAAACCTGCTTTGTTGACTATTTCTTCTAAGAGACTGATTTGTATTCCAGCATTTGTTAGGTTTTCAGGAAGAATGGCAAAATCATCCTCGAATGCTAAACAGTGAATTTCAATACCATTGCTTTTAGTTCCCAGTCTGATTGGTGATATCTTCTGTTCTTTCAGTTTTTGTTTCCTTTCTCTTACTATTTTCTCTAGTACGTGGTTAAAGAGGAATAGAGACAGGCCATCACCTTGTCTTACACCTGGCTACTATTATTATTATTTATGTATTTAGTTTATCCCCATTCAAACAAAATAATGTCACACTTACCCAATGCAATAAATGTTGTTGAGACAGTAATGTTACATTGGATGTTATTGGTGAAGTTTCCTATTATTTTTATGGAACATCTATTTTTTCATCGTTAGATGATAATTCAGATTGTGATGGTCCAGAAGGGCTTTGTCATGATGTCATGGCAAAACCTGGAGTGCACCGACTCCTAGTAATGATATTCAACTCTGTCATGTACACGTTAGTTTGCTGTACTGAAAGTCTGTATAAGTAACAAGTTAGGGATGTACAAAAGTAGCTGAATTTTGTAGTTATGTGGCAAATATATTTTTAGTATGGCCAGTACTGAATTCCACTACTTGATAAGGTTGTATATAGTACCACTGCTAACTTACTTATCAGTTGTGCAGATTGTAGAGTTCTTTGACAACATAATTCCAAAAAGGAGGAAGTAATTCTGTGGACGTTGGTGTTAGTAAGGCTCTCATCTTAAAATCTCAATGACTGTAGAGATTGACACCATGAGGGGAGGAAAATGGTCACTACTTCATTCCTTCAGATTCAGCTTCCACCTGACCAGTTATTAGGGCTGCCTTTATCTGGATTCCAGTACTAAATGTGTGTGCCTATGCATTCTGGACATAATAATGACACTGTGTCTAAATAGGCCTCATCAGTTTACCTTCAGGCAATCACACCGGTAAGATGATCTGTTAAACTTTTCTGATGCTTTGGTGATACCATCCAGTGCACTGCTTGAGTGTCTCAGAGTGAGAGATCTTATTTTCAGAAATACAAGAACAACTTTTATCTTAGAAATCATTGGTGCAGTGAAAGTTGCCTTCCTTGTTACCTCCTGAAAAGAAGTGAGGTCGATTAATTGATGTGGAAGGGAGCTGAAGAAGACAATACAGAATTTTAACCAATACTGTTGATCCTCATGAATAATGTAACGTATTTGTCCTGAATACAGCATACTGTGTTAGGTCACAGATGTCATGAGACAGGTTGGGAAAATAATCTAATTCATTTCTACTCAATTTGTGCCCTTAGCTGATAGAGATTGACCAGAGCAGGGCTCAGGTGTGCATGTTTTTCTTTTGTTGTCCCAGATGGTTCAACAGGATTAGGGTCAGTTGATGTAAGTGGCACACATGGACCCATAATACAAAAAGATAATTCTGACACTATTAGGGAATAATGGGATAGTGCATTGTTATGGTCAAGGCGTAAGTCACGTGCAGGGTGCTGTAGACAAACAAACAGATCCACATATCAGACAGTAGGTTGGTTATTGTTCACTCATAAAAGGTGATGGCAGGCATATAAGGGATGCCATTGCATTACATGAAAATATTTCCTTCATGAAAATACCTCCATCATCTAACTGAACAGTGTTCTGATAGGAAGAGAAAAACATCACCTCGTATTGTTCCCAACATACTTTTACTCTGCTGTTGCCCTATACCCATGGGTGGCCCATCAGTTCAGGATATTTAAGTGTCTGCTGACAGTGTTCTTACAGAGCACTGAAAGTCTTAAGTTGAAACAAGCACCCTGGATTACATGACACTTCCTCAGAATTATTGAGCTCAATGGGAGGGCCAGCCATGGCAAAACTGTTTCACCCAGGCTGCAAGATATGTGAGTCAGGTGAAATACCAGGAGACTTCAGGAAGAATGTAATAAGATCTGTTTCCAAGAAGGCAGGTATGAACAGGTGTGAATATTACCAAGTGATCAATTGAATAAGATATGGTTGCAAAATACAGACATGAATTGTGAAGAATGGAAAAATATTAGGGAAGGAAAGTTTCTACTCACAATAGAGCGGAGATGCTGAGTCGTGATAGGCACAACAAAAAGATTCACACAATTACAGCTTTCGGCCATTAAGGCCTTTGTCAGCAATAGATGCACATACACGCACGCACATACACACACTCATGCAAACACAACTTGCACACATGTCTGTGTGTGAAAGTTGTGTTTGCATTGTGTGTGTGTCTATTGCTGACAAAGACCTTAATATTGTTACATTCCATCCCGGATTTTCCATTGTTTGAAGAATGGAAAAACTGATAGAAGTGGCCTTGGGGAGACCAGTTTGAATTTCAGATAAATGTAGCAATGCTCAAGGCAATTCTGATGCTACAACTTACCTTATAAGATAGTCAGAAGAAAGGAAAACCTACATTCGTAGATTTAGAGAAAACTTTTAACAGTGTTGACTAGAATACTCACTTCAAAATTCTGAATGTAGAAGGGATAAAATACAGGAAGTAAAAAACTATCTACAACTCGTACAAAATTAGACTGCAGTTCTAAAAGTTAAAGGATATGAAAGAGATGCAGTAGTTCAGAAGAGGGTGGACAGGGTTGTGGCTTCTCCCTGGTGTTATTCAATCTGCACATTGAGCAAACAGTGAAGAAAACCAAGGAGAAATTTGGAAACAGAATTAAAGTTCAGGGAGAAGAAGTAAAAACTTTGAGATTTGCCAATGGCATTGCAATTTTCTCATAGTCGGCTAAGGACTTGGCAGTTCAGTGAAATGGATAATGTCCTGAAAAGAGGTTTTAACATGAATATGAACAAGAGTAAAACAATGGCAATGGAATGTAATCTAATTTAATCAGAGGCCATAAAGTGAATTACTTTAGGGAATGAGAAAGTAGCCGCTAGGCTGTGATAGTTGGGTAAAAAAGGCTTTTTCTGAAAAAGATAAAATTATTAACAGTGAATTTAAATTTAAGTGTTAGCAAGTATTTTCTGAAGGTATTTGTGTTGAGTGTAGCCTTGTACGAAGTGAAACACGGGTGATAAACACTTCAGACAAGAAGAGAGTAGGATCATTTTGAAAGGTGGCCTACAGAAGAATTCTGAATATTAGATGGGTAAAGCGAGTAATTAATGAAAGGCTACTGAATTGAATTGGAAAGAAGAAATTTCAGTATGTGGGAAAACAGGATTGTTACATACCGTAAAGAAGACATGTTAAGCTGCAAACAGGCACAATTAAAAGACACATGAAGTTGATCATTCGGCCATAGCCTTCATCAGCAAAAGAGAAACACATACCGTTCCTACACTCAATCAAGCAAACCTCATGCAGACATGACTGCCACCTCCAGCATCAGGGCCGGAATGCAACTAACATGTGGAATGCAGCAGCAATCTGAGTGGAGCAGGGAAGGGGAAGGGATAGTATGTACAGGTCAGGAGAGAGACGAACATTGTCTGGTGGGTGTGCAGAGACTAGAATGCCAACAAGCTCAGCTTCAGGAGGTTGTGAGACAGGGAGGTGCGGGAAGAAAGGAGCAAAAAAGGAGAGGAGCAGGGAAAGATGGGAGGGTGCATTGGCAGAAGGCGGCAAACAAAGATATTGGTAGATGAGAATTGGGAGGTGATGATAGGACAGAGGGAGGTGGAAACTGTTGGATGGAGGGTCTGGGGACCGTATGTTACCATAGGTTGAAGTCAGGATAATTGTGGGAGCGGAGAATGTACTGTAAGGACAATTCCCATCTGCACGGTTCAGAAAGGCTGGTGGTGGAGGGGAGGAAGGTGATGGCTCCAGCAGTGAAGCAGCCATAGTAATGAAGCATGTTAGTTACATAGTTATGTTTGTTAGCATGTTGTTCCATGGGGTAGTCTACTTTGCTCTTGTCCACAGTTTTGCAGTGGCCGTTCACCCTGGTGGACAGCTGGTTGGTAGCCTTACCACCATAAAAAGCTGTGCAATGATTTCAGGAGAGTTGGTGAATTACATGGCTGCTTTCACAGGTGACCCGGTTCTTGATGGGGTAGGATAATCCTGTGACAGGAGTGGAATGGGAATTGCCGGGTGGGTGGATCGGGCAGGTCTTGTACCTGGGGGCCTCCTACAGGGAAATGATCCTTGTGGCAAGGGGCTGGGACTGGAAGTGGCATAGAGATGGCCTAGGATGCTGTGGAGGTTCCGTGGGTGATGAAACACTGTCCCTTGTAGCTCCCAAACCCTGCCTAGATGATGTTATCAACCTGCTACTTCCTCCAAAACTCCCTACCAACCCTCCACCAAATCCAGAGCCGAAACATTCCTGTAACACTGCTGTTACCTTTCCCACTAAAACCTTCACCTCCACAGCAGTTTCAGTCCTATCCAAAGCCTCAACTTTAGCCCTACACCCAAATTTAACCATGCTGGATGTGTCAAAGACCTACTCTCCTTCTCCCGATGCCTGCAATGGATCGCTTCTTTGCCACCAATACCTCCACCCAACTATGATCCCCCCCCCCCCCCCTCCCCCTCCCTCCCACCTAACCACCCACTGCTCACCTTCCAGGAATTCCTTACCTCACACTTAGTCTCACCATCCTTGACCAGGTCCCTTCCTCAGAACAATACCCTTTCAGTAGAACAAAGAAATAACCCTACACAACCTCAAAACAAATCCTGAACTAATCATCCTATCGGCAGACAAAGGTTCCACCACTATTGTTATGAAGGTCTCTGTCAACTATCTGACTCCTCCACCTATCAACTCTGGCAGAGTGATCCCATCCCATAAGTTCACCACAACCTCCAATCCATACTTAAAGCCTTAGGCCCTTCCCAGAACCTCTGCTCTGAATCCATTTCCCTCCTCACCCATTTGAGATGCCTCACAGCCATCTTCTACATGCTCCCCAAAATCCACAAACCCAACCATCCTTGATGTTCCATTGTGGCTTGTTATTGTGCCCCCACTGAAAGAATATGAGCCTTATTGTTCAACACCTCCAACCAGTTGCCCGTAATCTAGCCTCCCACCGACTCTCCACCATCCCCACCATTTACCTACTGGATCCCTACTCATTACTGTCGATGTCACCTCCTCATAGACCAACATCCCTCATGTCCATCGTCTTAACGCCTTTGAACACTACTTTTCCCAATGTCCTTCAGATGCCAAACCAACTAGCTTATTCCTCAAACACCTTACTAACTTTATACTAATTCACAACTACTTCTTTGAAGGGAAGGTATGAAAACAAATGTGGCACAGCCGCATGGCACTTTACTATGTCAACCTGTTTATGTGCAATCTACAGGAAATCTTCCTAGCCTCGCAAAATGCAAATCCCTAGTTCAGTTATGATATTTTTATGATCTGGACTCAGGACCTATCTTCGTTCCTTCACAGCCTTAACACCTTCTCTTGCATCCACTTCACATGGTCTTCCTCAACTCAGTGTGCCCCCTTCTTAGATGTTGACCTCCTCCCTGATGACTCTATCCACAACTCTGTCCACAATAAACCCACCAACCATCAAAAGTACGTGCATTTTGACAGCTGACATCCCTTTCACACCAAAAAATCCCTCCCATACAGTGTGTCCACCCAGGGTCGTCTTGTCTGCAGTGACAAGAACTCCTTTGCTCAGTATGCTGAGGGTCATACCAAGACATTCACTGACATGCACTATCCCCAAGTCCACAAACAGATCTTCCAAGCCATTTCCCATCACATCCCATGATTCTTCCACCACCCCAACGCATCAGCCACAAAGGAGGGTCCCCTTCGTCACCCAGTACCACCCTGGACTGGAACAACTGTACCATATCCCTCATCAGGGCTTTGATTACCTATCAATGAGGGTTATGCTATCTGAGATACTTCCCATACCTCCTAAAGTGGAGCTCCATCGCTCACTCAACATCCACAGTATCTTGGTCCATCCCTATGCTGCTCCCAATCTCAACCCCTTGCGACAGGGATCATCTCCCTCTGGGAGACCCAGGTGCAAGACCCGCCCAATCCGTCCACCTTGCACATCTTATTCCAGTCCTATCACAGGTTTATCCTATATCATCAGGAACCTGTGAAAGCAGCCATGTAATTTACCAGCTCTGCTGCAATCATTGCACAACTTTTTATATTGGTATGGCTACCAACCAGCTGTCCACCTGGATGAACGGGCATCAAAAAAGCAAAGTAGACCACCTGTGGCACAACATGCAAACAAACATAATACACTTGATTTCAATGAACTGTGCAGATAGGAGTTATCTTTACAACACATTCTCCGCTCTCATATTTATCCTGACTTCAACCTACAGTAACTTACTGTCCCTGGACCCTTGGACCCTCCACCCAACAGTTCCCACCCCCCCTCTGTCCTATCATCTCCTCCCCATTGTCATCTACCAATCTCTTTGTTTGCCACCTTCTGCCAACGCACCTTCTCATCTTTCCCTGCTCTCCTCCTTTTTCGCTCATTCTTCCCCCTCCTCTCTGCCCCACAACCTCCTGAGGCTGCACCTGTTGGCATTCTAGTCTCTGCACATGCCACCAGACATTTGTCTCTCTTCCGACCTGTATACTACTATCCCTTCCCCTTCCCTACCCCATCCAGATTGCTGCTGCATCTGACATGATAGTTGCATTTCGGCCCTAGATGCTAGAATTGGCAGTCATGTCTGCATGAGGTTTACCCGACTGAGTGTAGGAACAGTGTGTGTTTCTCTTTTGCTGATGAAGGCTATGGCTGAAAGATCTACTTTAGTGTCTTTTAATTATGCCTGGCTGCAGCTTAACGTGTCTTCTTTATGGTAAGTAGAGCCTCTCTTTTTCCTATATTGTTGATATTCCTTCCTGGAGTTCCCACTGTTTGAAAGTAGAAATTTGTGGCACAAGTTGACTGAAATAAGAGATTGGTTGATACAATGCGTCATGAGTCATCTGCGAATCGTCAGTTTGATAATGGAGAAATACTTACAACACATGCTCTGCTCCCGTAATTATCCTGGCGTGTGTGGGATGTAAAAATTGTTGAGGCAGGCCAAAACTTGAGCACAGAAAGCAGGTTCAAACAGATGTAGGGTGCAGTATTTGTGCAGAAGTGATAAGGATTGCACTGGGTAGACTAGTGTTCAGAGATTCGTCAAACCAGTCTTTGAACTGGAAACAACAACAACAACAACAGCAACAGCAGCAGCAGCAGCAGCAATATTGGCCTAGTTGTATGTGTTTCCATATCCATTTTGATAATTTATTTGTAGATCATTCCATTGAATGAAAAAGATATTGTTTGTATTAGGTTAATTCATAATGGTTATTAGGAAGGACATAAAAGGCATGGAGTTGAAAGGAATTGGGAAGAGAAGTGTTTGATAAAAGTAGCATTCATGTTGGTTAGAGCAGAACCATGCAGTAATGGTACAGGAGTTATAGAGGGATAGTGATGGAAGTAATAAGCTTTAGGTGCTGTTCTATGATAGCTAAGATACTTTCATGTGAGCACAGTAACCAGCCATGATGAACATTGCGGGCAATTACATGTATTGATCTTAGGAAGCAAATAAAAATTGGACTGTGATGATATGTATTCATTTACTGAGAGGAAAGGTTGTGAGGAGGATCTAAGGATATGTGTGAATTCTTTAGACCATATTACATATTTTGTGTGGAACTGCAATATTGGTTTGTAAGGACAACGTCAGTTAAAAAACTGGTTGCTACACAATTACTGCAATCCATTGCCACAGTGACACTACCTTTTCCACTTGGGGAGAATTATTAGACTCTGATCAGTTTCATGGGTGTGTGTCAGCTCTTTCAGGAGCTGTAACATTGATGTCACTGGATAGAGTTCTGAAGACTGAGATAAGGGTGAGGGTGAGGATATTCTGGGAGGTTACCAGTTTATAGTTTAAGTGTAGTTACAAAATATGCAGTAGGTGCTGGGCGGGGGGAGGGGGGGGGGCCTTAAGTAGGATCGAATGCAAAGAATTGTTTCAACTGGAGGGATAGGCTGACTAAAGTTCTCTGATGATTTAATGTGATTCAGTCAACGTTTAGGGTTAAAAGTTAAGCATTTGCAGAGGATGGAAATCACAGCAAGATACATAGTTTAGTGCGATTAGTTAACACCTTTTTTGTGCTCTGAATAAATGTTTGGATGGACTTTCTTGCACTGTGTGATATGTACTAGGTCAATAAGGCAAGTCTAGCCTCTATGGGGAATTGACATGGAGGTACAATTGGAGTTAGGAAGATCTCCCTGGCAACTGCTACTCTCAGGTGAGACTGCTGTGTAATTAAGTTGAATACTATTTTTCAAATTGTACTGGTATTGTTATTCCACGTATTTGTTGGAACCACTCTAAACTCTATTAAAATTGGAGAAGAAAACATTTGGTCACAAACAAGGTTCAGGCGCTCAGTCCGGAACCGCGGGACTGCTACGGTCGCAGGTTCGAATCGTGCCTCGGGCATGGATGTGTGTGATGTCCTTAGGTTAGTTAGGTTTAAGTAGTTCTAAGTTCTAGGGGACTGATGACCACAGATGTTAAGTCTCATAGTGCTCAGAGCCATTTGAACCATTTGAACCACAAACAACGTGGAGTACCTCTGAGGAATAAGAGTGAGGAGTTCTGTGGACTGGTTGAACGTTAGCAGTTGGATGGGAAAGGAGAATTTGCCCACTCAGGAAAAAAAAAAAAAAAGCTACCAATTTGGTAGCTATTTTGTAACAGGAAAATAAGTTCACTACTAAATACAAGTTCTTCTAATAACACTCATGGTTGAAGAAACAACAAAAGGAAGGCTTCCACAGCCTGAGTTTCTTCTCTACTAGTTTGGCTATCAAATGTTTAAGTCCTTGCTCTCCTTGAGCAGAGCACATTGGAACAGATTAACACTCAAGTTGTGGTCTGTGCAAGTTTACAGTCTCCACAGTCTAGCCAAGTGAGTGTGACAGTGTCAACTGGCTCGTGAGCAGGTTCCGAGGTCCATTGGTTGTGAGGGCAGTGTGTGGTCGATGATGTTGGATCCGGCGTAGACATATTCTCTTGGCTGGCTGTGTTGTAACTGCCACGATCGTCATGGATGCAGTCCTAAATACCCACACGGTGGACATACACTTCTTCCTGATTGGCTGCCCATAACATTGGTGAATGCAGCAAAAGGTTTGTGTTATGCGCAGCCTCTCTTGCTGATTTACAAACACTCCGTAGTTTGGTCCAGTTTATGAGAAGGCTCTCTGCAAATCGCGCTGCAAGTGATGGAGTTGGAATATCTTACAGCCACAGGTGCTGAGCAGGCAACCAACCTCAAGACAGTGTGTTGCCGTGTGGCATCGGCAATGATGGCTTTTGGGACTCGCCATTTCTCTTCCCTCTCCCAGAGGCAAGGTGAAGACAGGTGTCAGAGTCCTCAGTGAGGTCACTGGACACCAATGACCTCGCCGAGGACTCCAATCCCTGTCTTCATCTTGCCTCTGTCACTCTGGGAGGGGGGAGAGGAATGGCATGTTCCAAATGCCGTCAAGTGCCGACGCCACACGGCAACACACTGCCTTCGTGAAGGTGGTGTTGGATTGACTTCCTTTTGGGTGTCGGGCTGCGACAGTGGACACTTCACATCCCATTGCAGAGAAGCATCGAGGTAAGCATGTCCAGAGAGCCCGTCGTCATGCTGGGCATCTGGAACAGAACATTGAGGTGAATGTTCTGGCAATGGAAGAGAGCTTCACCGTGATAGGACCTGATTGATGTGTTTGCGACTGTGAGAGCTGTTGTGGAGTGTTAACTTCTAAAATTGCAGGGCCAAGGAGAGGGGCAATGTAGCAGGGAGCCAGCAGGGCTTACCACGGGCAAAGTGCATGGCCTACACTGGGTCCTGCAAGGAGAAGCAGTGCCATCTTGAGTGGGGTGGGCAGCTTTCCTGCTCTTTAGGGTGAAGGATGAAAAGAGAGTGACGGTGTTGTTGACCGTGTAAGCGTTCCGCCGGGGAGGTCCCATCCTTAGGAGTGAGGAGTGCATCGTCCAAGGAGTGTTGATGACACAGTTTAGCTATTTGGATCTTAAATGTGCGGACCAACTGCTTGGCGATACCTATGTATGCAGGATGGAGGTGAGCCATATGAGTGAGATAGATGCCATTCACAGCACAAAAAGAAGAGAATTCAATGGAGGTGAACTGAGGTCCATTATCTGTGTCAGTGGTTTCAGGGAGATGTTCTAAGGCAAAAATGTGTGAGGACTTTTGTGATCTGCATGGCAGAGGTAGAGGTCATCTTAATTACAAACGGAAACTGCGTGCCAGCATCACTGATGATGATGAGCTAGAATGCACCAAGGTAGGGACTCAACAAAATTGAAATGGATGTGGGACCAGGTGTGGTCGTAGTGGGCCAGAGGAAGTGTCGTTGAGCAGGGGCAGCTTGCTTGCTCTGACACATGGAGTGGGCAGCAACCATGAGAGTTATTGCAATGTCCGTGCCCCTCCAGTAGACATGCTGCCATGCCAGCCTCTTGATGAGGACTACCCCCCATTGGCCCTTGTGGATAAAATTGAAGATGCACTTCTGGGGGCATGCAGAACAACCATGTGCATCTGGCCCCAGAATGCCTGGAGGTTGGTTTGTAACAGTGTCTTACAGTTGGAAGGCCAGCCCTGGTGGATGTAGTGGAGAACTTTTCAGAGAATGGGACACTGGCTGTGTGTTGTTTGACAACTTCAGTGGAAGCTGGGCGACTCCTCTTCCGCTATATCCATTTGGAATCGCACCTCTGGATCTGCTTCGAAGTTTGGGTCTTATTCAGTGGGCAGCCTGGAAACGGAGTCCACATTAGCATGTTGTGCTGTGGAATGGAACTGGTTCTCATTTGTGTAGCTCAATAGAAAGAGGGCCCAGTGTTGTAAGCAGCATGTTGTTTGGATGGGTACCGGGGTGGAGGACCAAAGCAATGAGATCAGCGGCCTTAGGGGCAGTGAGAAGTCACCCATAGATGTAGTCGCGATACTTCTTAATTATGAAGATATTTGCTAAAGCCTCCTTCTCAGTCGGACTGTAGTTGTGCTGTGCTGTGCACCATGTGTGAGAGGTCTGCTCCCCGCACCATAATCTGTCGCATCAGTTGCCAAAATGAGAGGCTTTGCTGGGTCGTATGGGATTGGCAAGTGGGCTGTGGGAGTATGTGCCATAGGGCGTGAAACGCCCTGTCACACTATGGCGACCAGTTTCACGAAGTATTTTTGTGAAGCAGCTGCTGTAAATGTTTGGCGATTGCTGTGGCCATGTGAAGTAAATCGCCTGTACTAATTGAGCTGTCCAAGCACTGACTTCAATTGAGATTTATCCGTGGGCACCACAAATCTTTGAATAGCCTCTACATAGTAAAGGCTAGGGTGAATTCTAGAAGCACTAAGCGCATGTCCCAAGTGTTCTCCTTTTGATAGAAATGGATGTATTTTTCCGTGTTACTCCACAACTGAACTTTATCAAAAAGGGAAAAAAAGAGCATTCTAGTTGGATGCCAGGTCCTCAAGAGACTTGCAGGAGACCAGGGTGTTGTCCAGGTAATTAGCTGTATAAGGGACATCATGGATAAACTGTTCAAGATATCTTTGAAAAATGTCAGACTCACTAGTAATGCCAAATGCCAGCCAATTGTATTGAAGGAACCCGAAAGGTCTGTTGATTACAAGCACTTCCCGAGAAGCTGCATCGAGTGGCAGCTTCTGGTAGGCGCCTCCCATAGATCAGTCTTGGCAAACACATTACCACCACCAAGTCTAGTGAGGATGTCATCCAGCTTGGGGATGGGGCATGAGTCTTATCACTGCTTGGGAATTAACTGTAGCACTAAAATCACCACAGACCCAGAGAGAACCATTCGGCTTTTGCACAATCACTATGGCTGTAGCCGATCTGCTGTTGGAAACAGGCATTAAAATTCCCTCAACGTGAAGCCATTGCAATTCCAGGCAGAGCCTTTCTCGGAGAGAAAATGGTATGGAATGGGCCTTGCAGAACTTTGGAACTGCTGAGGGCAAAATGGTGATGTGTGTTTCAAAGTTGTTTACCCCGGATGAAGGTCCCGAGGAAATCGATGGATATTTAGCAAAAAGCTCCTATGCATTAGGGCCACTGTTCACAACATTAACAGTGGGGTTTGGTTTGCAAATATGTAAACCCAAGGCATGAAAATGTCCAGACCCAGGAGGTTGCAAGTGCCAGGGTGGGCTACTACCAATATGTGAGCCAAGAGTGTCTTTGATACATACCTGATCTGGGCAGAAAACACACACTTTATGGAGATGAGGTCATTACTGAAACTATGGAGAGGGGTGTCAAAATTTTGTAGGTAACAGTGTTGATCTGCAGGTCCACTAGTACATCATTAATGAAGATAAAAATAGACATAAGCTTCTTGGAAGGCAATGGGGTCGGCATCATCGTATGCCCACCCATAGTTGGCTGACTCAACCTGCATCCAATCCACCTGCATCAGCCCTTGAAGGCTGATAAACTACTTCTTTGTGGCCTGACTTCCCACTGGTGGTGTGTTTTACCCATCGGTAGTGACGTTGTTGACACTGGTGGCTGACAAAGCACTGGCTGCAGGAAGGAAACTGCATAGACTGATGCATCCCTGGCAGAACCATATCCAATTTCCAGGAGGGGTGAGAAGTAGACAGAGCCACCAGCAAGGCGGTAGGCAAATACCAACGACAGATCTGACAAGATAATGGAGGAGCACAATGATTGCTCAAAGGCGTGAAAGGTAGGCCGACACACTTCCAGTGTGGGATCTTTGAGTTTCAAGTGGTCATGACAAAACGTCTTGTTTGGGGTATGTATGAGAATTGTGTCTCACATGAGTGAAGAGGTGTAAGAGCACTTATGTTGTGGGTCAGCACAGTGGAAATGGCATTCCTGAGAGAGCCCTTGGAGACGGGCTGTCCATTCTCTGTTATGACTCGGAAGACAGTTTATGACAGCTAAAAAATTTGTCACACACTGCCACTGTGTGTATCTGGGAATCGAAGTAGTCAAGGAGACTAGAATGCGATGCAGCATAAGAGATGGTACGGGGTTCTACCTCAGGGTAAAGTTGCTGTATCAGTTGATAAATTAATGGACCACCATTGGCTGGGAGGAAAAAATATTCTTGTGTCTCCCCCATGATGTTATGCACCAGAAAATGCCGTTCCAACCATACAATGTAGCACGACCAAGGTTCCACCTTAGGATTGAATTCCAGGAAGGTGGTGGCAGTCGCCAAATGTTGTTGATGGAGGCATTAAGTTGTGCTCACTGTCCACCTACCTCTGGCATCAACTGGGCGAGCGCTGCAAGTCGGTCCTCCAGAAATTCATTGGTGTGTTGCATCTTCTGCAGCTGAGTGATCACTGGGTGGATCATGTCCACAGGTAACTATTCCATAGAAAGTGCATAAAAATCCTCACCACCAACTGAAGGATCCAGAACTTTGAACGCTTCTGCAAGAAACGTATGTGTATGTAGTTCATCCTCTACATTTAAGAACACAATAAGTTCAGTACAAATGGTCTTTGTTGACCGTCAAAACAAGTAAACAACTTCGTAGCTATTTCATGACAGGGAAACAAGTTCACAACTAAATGCAAGTTCTTGTAACACCAGTCTTGGTTGAAGAAACAACAAAAGGAAGGCTTCCACAACCTGAGTTCGTTCTCTACTACTTTGACTATCAAATGTTTAAGTCCTTGCTCTCCTTGAGTGGAGCACATTGGAACAGATTAACAATTACGTTATGGTCTGTATGAGTTCACAGTTTCTACAGTCTTGCCAAGTGCATTTTGAAGTCCGTCGGTGGTCTGCTATTGGCGGCACTGGATCTGGAATGGGCTTCTTCTCTCTGCTGGCTGCTTCGTAACTAACATGATCTTTGCATAGGTGGTCCTAAATACCCGCACGGCGGAGTACATTTTTTCCTGATTGGTTGCCTGTGACATTGGAGGATGCAGGAAAATGTTTGTGTTATGCACAACCTCTCATGATGATTTACACGCCCTCTATACTGTGGTCCGATGTAGGTGCAGACCCTCTGCAGATCACACTTTAAGTGACGGAGTCGGAACATCGTATAGTCAGAGGGGCTGAGTTGGCAACCAACCTGACGGCAGTGTGCCGCCGTGTGGTATTGGCACCTGACGGCTTTTGCAACACACCATATAGAATTCTGGGAATATTGCAAGAGAATTGATTTTAGTTTGAGACAGAGCAGACTTTCTCGACTGGAACTACCATTGATAGAAGAAATGTAGCGTGTCGTGCATGAGGACATCGAGCATACAAGAAAAACAAGAATGCTCTAAAATTAAAATTTGAGGAAATCTGGAAAATGGAAGAAATACCAGAAGAATGGAAAGTAGTTTTGACACATCCACTGCATAAGTAAGACAATAAACAAAATTTTACCAAACAGAGTAGAAATAACACTAGGCAGTTATTTAGGATCATATCAAGATGGTTTTAGGAAGGGCAGACCATGTTCCAAACAAATATTTTTCTGAAGTCGTTTGCCACTGATCACTGAATCAAAAATGCATCGTAGTAGTGGACTTTTTTAAAAAATTTCAGAATGGTCTTTAATTCTGTTGACAGACAAACTATAGATAAAATGGTATGTAATTTGGTGTAAAATCTAAATTAGCAAATCTGCTTCATGAAACACCTACAGACACAGTCTCTGAAGTGCAATTTGTGGGAGAAAAATCTCATCCCTTTGAAATAAACAAAGGTGTATGGCAAGGATATGGTCTATCTCAAATTATTTTTAATTTTGTTTTAGAAAAAATAGCAAGAATATGGAATTAAAAACGGAATGAATATAAGAGTTAACCAATAAGGTTGGGAAGAGGAAACAAAAATATTGAATTAAATAGTCTCACATTTGCAGATGACTTTGCCATACTTTCTGAAAATGTGACATCTGCTGTAACATAAATTACTCTTTTAGGAGAAATAGCCAGTACGACTGGTTAAGAATTTCTGCAGAAAAAATAAATAACTTTTTTTTACAAACATTAAACAGGTATAGGCCAAATTGCAAAGTTTAAAAAAAGTGAATATATTGGGGAGGTAATCTAAGGAATTTGTTAGGAATAAGCTGCTATAGAGGACAGGATTCATAAAATGGGAAGGTTATATGGTATAACTAAAAATATTTACAGCAAAAATGCCTGTCTGAAAATGTAAAAATGAGGCATTACGAAACAAAAGTGAAAACAGAATGACAACACACAAGTGAATGTCTGGCATTAAACTATAATTTGGATAAGTTGGAAATACTATTAAGGTGAATCACTAGGAACACATTAGGCCTGCGGAAAACTATGGAAGGTTGGAAATTATATAGTAATAAAGAATTTTGTCAAAGCTTTAAAAATGTATCAGATGAGATAAAGAAGACTGGTATTTTTTGGACTTTTATATCAAATGCAAGACAGTAGATAAACCAAAAAGATCTTCAAATATTTGTGGGATAAGAAGTTAACAAGAAGTTGGACGCATGAACTATAAAAAGGATTTAGGGAAAAAAAACTAGTCTGAAGTGATCAAAAGACAGAAAAAACTTTGTGAACAGATTAAAGAGTACTGGAAGAAAAGAAGAGGAAAACAAGTAAGTAACTGAAATTTGCTCATGGTCCTTAGTCCGGCAAAAGTAGGGCAGGGGGGGGGGCGGGGGGGGGGGGGGGGGGTATGGAGTTGGGGGCAAAATGTAGAGGAGAAGGTAGAAATTAATAATGATTATTTTTTCATAATAATAGTAATGTTAATTATAGATGTTGTTATTGCCATGTTATTTGAAAGGAAAATCAAGTAGTAGTAGCTTAGTAAGAATCAGCAGGAGTGGGTCCCTGTTAAAACATGAGTACATGAAGTGACATGGAACTTAAAAAGTGAAGTTCATAGCTTAGATAGTTGACAGAAAAGTAAGTACAGGACATTAAAAGTGAGGAATAGGAATTGGGACCAATGACAAGGTGTAAATGTAGGCAAGTTTTGTCTTTCAAATAATACAATGTTGTGGTGAACACTAAACATACAAGGGTGGTTTGAAAAGTTCTTGGAATCACCACGAAAAGTCAGTGCTAGTGCAACGAGTTGTTCATGTGATATTCATTGGACTGTTGCCTGTAAAGATGTACCATGTTGTGCTCTTGGAAGAGATCTGTGGCGGTGATGTGGCTCTGCGGTTCCCGCATAATGATTTGTGAAAATGGAAAAAATCGAGATTCGGGCAGTGATTAAGTACTTCATAAAGAAAGGTATGAAAGCAAAGAACATTCATCCCGATTTCAAGAATACACAGGGGAACTCTGCGCCTTCATATTCCTCTGTTTTCAAGTGGACAAATGAATTTAAATTTGGTCGGGAGAGCTTAGATGATGATCCCTGCAGTGGTCGGCTAAGAATCGCCACTACTCCAGAAATCATTGCAAAAGTACACAAAATGTTCATGGAGGATCGCTGATTGAAAGTGCGTAAAATTGCACATGCTTGCCAGATGTCATCTGAAAGGGTATAACACATTTTAATTGAAGAATTAGAAATGAAGAAATTATCTGCAAGATGGATACCGCAACTCTTTAAGCTGGACCAGATACGTATGAGAATGGACAGATCGGGACAATGTTTGAAATGAAAAAGATTTTTTGTGCCGGCTTGTGACCACAGGTGAAACTTGGGTGCACTACTATACCTCAGAGACAAACCAACAGTCAAAGCAGTTGAAACATGCTGATTCTCTGTTACCGAAGAAAGCAAAGACAATTCCTTCAGCGGGAAAAGTCGTGGCATCAGTGTTTTGAGATGTGAAGGGGATTCTGTTCACCAATGGGCAAACAATTAGTGGAGATTACTATGCTAATGTCCAAGACAAATTGCAACAAAAAATATGCAAAAAAGGACAGGTTTAGCGAGGAAGAAAGTCATAATCCATCAAAACAATGTGAGGCCGCACACATGTGCCGTAACCATGGCAAAATTGCATGAACTAAGATATGAATTTTGCCACACTCTCCTTATTCACCTGATATGGCTCCATCAGACTTCCATCTCTTCCCAAAACTGAAAATTTTTCTCTGTGGATGAAGATTCACTTCAAATGAAGAATTGGTGATCGGAGTTGACAGCTATTTTGCAGGCATGGAGGAAACTCATTTTTGAGATGGGATCAAGGCACTGGAACATCATGGAACCGAGTGCATTAATTTATAAGGAGACTACATTGAAAAATAAAAAAAGTTTCAGTGATGTAAGTACTTTTTTCTATTCTGTTCCGAGAACATTTCAAACCATCCTTGTACACTGAAAGAAAAAAATACCATCATATTTTAAGTTGGCAAGTTTAAAATAATGAAAAGAAAATATTTGTCCAAGTTCTGCAAATCCAGAATGTGCAATATTTATGAAATATCATAACTACTGTTCTTTGGTGCACATTGAGTTTGATTTTACTTGAAGACTCAGAGTTGACAGCAAAGTATGTCAGAATCAGTTGTTGTAAATAAATACTTGTGTGATCTTGGCATTAGGAACTTTTTACCAAGTAAAACAGATCGCTCCTTCTGATTTCTCAACATGAGAAAATTTTGCTTTATATACTTAAGCACAATTTCCACATGCTATTTCATGGTAACTTTTGAAATTTAGTATTATTACTGCCAGAACAACACAGAAATACAGTTTTGTGTGATGTAAGTACCAAACAAGACAGTTACAATTTTTGTCAGATAATCAGATTTGTACTGTTGCTGTTGATAGCAAGATAAAGTCTGTCACAGAGTTTACCAGTGGTTGTGCTTGTTGTTTTTGCTACACTGTGCTTTTTAGGTGACTTTCACCTGTACCTGGAACACTTAGATAAGAAAATGACTACTGTATATTGAGTAGAAAACTATGTTTCAGAAATAATGTATTTGGGAGAAAATTATCTTCACTTATCCTCCTTGTCTTCCTATGTTGTGCATCCTTTCTCTTAACCATTTCGTTTTCAGTTCTTGGATGAGCTTATCTATGAAGTTGGAACTGAGCTTATCAGGGACATTGTTTACACGCTTGCTAAGGAAATCATATATGAAGAAATTTTCTATTCTATTCTGGATGATGAATTAGAACTGCTTGTTGAAACAACAATGGATAATGCAAGGTATGTTGTCTGTCTTATAAAGAGAACACACACACACACACACACACACACACACACACACACACACACACACACACACAGAGAGAGAGAGAGAGAGAGAGAGAGAGAGAGAGAGAGAGAGAGAGAGAGAGATTCACACCTCACACTCTATACTTGTCTAGAGCATATAGTTCAGCAGCCAAACACAACAGAAGTATTTGAAACCTATAACAACTAATTTTCAGAAAATTAGATGAAACAGGAAATGCGGCAATCTTGATAATAATTTCATAAGTTCAATTCGCATTTTGGTGCACAAGTGCTCATCATTGTTTCCTGTCTGTGGATGGTTTTCGGTCCATTTGTGTATAATGAATGTCATTTCTGTAGCTTAGAGTTTTCCGTGGTCCTTACCCATGGCAGTATGTGATATGAGTTCATTGGTCAAAATTGTTACAAGATCATTATGGCACTTTTTTTTTTTTATGTTAGCTTCTCTTAAACTGCTCGCCAAAAGTTCCACGCTGCTGTCTGCATTTCTGCAGAACACGATGAAGATATCACAGACATTCCTTAGCTCATGAAATGTCTGAAATTTAGTGGTTCTACAGATCTCTCCCACACAATGCCCTCCCAGTAGCTTGTATTACAGGAGTACGTCGTGGCTCCCATTTGGCAGGCCCACATGTTTCCAAGATTGTTTTCACTGTGTTGCAGAAATTGCAGTACTTGGTCTAGGAAGCCCTTACACATTCTTTAAGTCCCAATCTCTCCCCATGTGATTTCCATATTTTTAGCGCCCTGAAAAGAGAGATTCATGTCCATTGATTCGATTTGGTCGAAGTAAATACCCTGAAAAGGATAGATTGCTTCTCATCGTAAAGATGACACAGTGTCTAGTGGACAGGCATGAAAAAAGGCTGTTTCATATAAGCTTTCAGCCAAACCCAAAGCACACAACAGATGGCAACAAGACGGCGCAGATTGTTGGTGCTCCATCTTTTGTCCCACATTACTCATGCGAATATCATTAATCTTAGACCTCCACATTGGTCACTCTTCCTGTGTCACTTCTCATGTATTTTCGTTTGTTGTTTCCTGTATCTCTCCGGTCACATGAACTTGTACCACATCCTACCAACCCTACCCCACCCTTCTCTTCTTCTCCTCTCTTATTCCAGTTTGCACATACTAACTTCACGTAATCTAGTCTAACCCGCTGTCCCCTTTCTTCACACTTATCCACCCACAGACCTGCAGACCACGTTATAATCTTTTTATTTATTTTCTATTTGATCTCGTTGCATTTTCACATCAATTTCAGTTGGTTTTTGCCTTTCACTGTTGGCCTACTCCCTTAGGCTTCATCTTGTTTTCCCATACTTCATCCCTTTCAGCCAAAACCTCCTTCAAGAAAGAACAATACACAACCATCCACACAAGTAGGCACACATCACCCACACACATGGCCACCAGCTCTGGACACGCCAACCAGAATACATTCTATCCTTTCTCTTATTACTGTCAAGAAAATATCTGCCTGATAAAAAGTTACTTGAAGTGCTATGATAATTTCTTTTTCTCATTTTTATAGGAAACAGCGCTTGCAGGAAATCTCGCATAACATTGCTAACAGAAAATTGCTGTACTATTTAAATAAATGGAGATCGAGAGCACACAAGATGAGTAAGAGGAGAATGTTCTTGAGATCTTTTTCATTCCAGCCATCCAATTTGAATCTTAAAGAGCAGGCAGATCTGTTAGAAGTCCATGGAATTTCAAAAGAATATGATTTGCAATCACAGAGGTTGTTTTCTCAGCAAGCTTCTGTTTTCAAACCATTCTGTGAGTCCTCTTTGTCTGCCTATTGTTAAGTATGTATGTAATATTCAGGTAAAGGTTCTGAAGTATTTTGTGAGGAGATAAATTAAACGTAAAGTATTTGTTTGCTCATAGCAACTAAGTTCATGATCAGAAAAAGAGTGGATATGACATTTTTTCCCCCATTTGTTTCTTACAGAATAATTGTTACACATTGTATGAAACTTCTGTCTTATGTTTGGCATTGTGATTATATCTCTTCATAGTTGTAATATTTCCTTATCTTGTTATTCAGTTGCAGAAATTATAGAATTAAATAATTTCTTAATTGTTTTCTTGCAGTGCAAATCCCTCCACTTCCAAATATTGGTGTTTTGGAAGTTGATAAAATAGTTGAAGAAGATCTTACTAAACGTCTAAGAGAGATAGAGCAAGACTTTTCAGATGTATTTTGGAAAATGATGGTCTCTATTCCTGATACTGAAGAGTCTCCTCATTATTCAGACTTACTTGTAAATTGGACAGATCAGCTGTTCCACAAAAATTTGTTATCTGATGATGATGTTCATCTGTTAGAAGTGAGTACAACTTTTCAAACTCCTTACCTAATGGTATGCCGAGGCTTTTATTTGACCAGACTATTCCAGCTCCTGCATCAACTTTTCTTAAATCTCATAACATCATTGGATATTAAAATATCATAACTTAAATTGAGAAAAACATACTAATAACAAAGGAGAGAAACTATTGTAATTTTTGAATGTAGCTTTAGATTTCAACCGATATGCACTCAATGATGAATAATTGGTGGCTAGTTTGCATGTAGCACAGTGCTTAATGGATGAGATGGAGATCGAGAAAGAGATAAGGAGTAAAGTAAATGGTACAGAGGGGATTTCTGAGGATGAGATGGCAGAATTATATCAAAAATAGAGTAAAAACAAAGATGTGTTTTCTGAAAAACCAGTGAAGGTGACTGATTTTGAGTATCCACTCAAAGCGAATCCACCTTAACCCTTTGAGGTCGGGCAACACCCTATAGCTGTGGCAGAGGGGAGGCAGTTAGAGGATAATTTATCATGTATATGTCAGCTAAGTTTTTTCTTTTTTCTTCTTCTTCTATATGCTATTTACATATGTGTTTAGTTTTAAGAATTTTCTGGGTGGCCTAGTGGTTTTCATGTTTATCTTGGTAAAAGTATGAAGTTGTGGAACAGCTGGTTAACACAGATAATTCTCTCATAATGACTAGTGATACAGGCTGCAACAGTTGTAGTCAGTGTACAGTACTTCATATGTACGTCATGGGATGTGAATGTCAGAGACGGACATTTAGTGGCATTTTTCTTATTGTTTATAATGATACGAATATTGATTCAATTTTTCATGAGTGATGATTGTGATTTGGTCACACACCAATTTTTATTGTTGTGTGGGGGTGGAGATAGTTCAGCATGAGATTGACTGATGAGAATATGGAATTGAATGGTACACATATAATATGTTTTGTATTCATTGAAGAAATGTTTAGATTTGGGGTGGCTATATAATTTTTTTTATTTTTGTTTGTATGTTTAGCATTACCTAGTGTCAGGGGAATATAGGCTGATTTGTGGATTATGTTTTACCATGTGGTATTTTATACATTGATAGTGACTGTGCCAAATATCTCACAAAATAAGCATCAAACGAAAAAATTACAAAGAACAAAACTCTCCTAGCTTGAAGGGGGAAACCAGATGGCGCTGCCATATGTCAAACGGATATCAACTGCATTTTTTAAAATAGGAACCCTCATTTTTTATTACACATTGGTGTGGTACGTAAAGAAATATGAATGTTTTATTTGGACCTCTTTTTTCTCTTTGTGATAGATGGCACTGTAATAGTCACAAACGTGTGAGTACATGGTATCACATAACATTCCACCAGTGTGGACGGCATTTGCTTCTTGACACATTACCCATGTTAAAATGGACCATTTACCAATTGCAGAAAAGGTCGATATCATGTTGATGTGTGGCTGTTGTGATCACAATGCCCAATGGGCATGTGCTATGTATGCTGCTTGGTATCCTGAACGACATCATCCAAGTGTCTAGACTGTTCGCTGGATAGTTATTTAAGGAAACAGGAGTGTTCAGCCACATGTTAAACGTCAACCACGACCTGCAACAAATGATGATGCCCAAGTAGGTGTTTTAGCTGCTGTCGCAGCTAATCCACACATCAGTAGCAGACAAATTGCGTGAGAATCGGGAATCTCAAAAACGTCTTTGTTGAGAATGCTACATCAACATCAATTGCACCCGTACCATATTTTTATGCACCAGGAATTGCATGGCAGCGACTTCGAACATCGTGTACAGTTCTGCCACTCGGCACAAGAGAAATTATGGGACGATGACAGATTTAATGCACACGTTCTATTTAGCGACGAAGAGTCATTCACCAACAGTGGTAACGTAAACCGGCATAATATGCACTATTGGGCAATGGAAAATCCACAATGGCTGCAACAAGTGGAACATCAGCGACCTTCGTGGGTTCATGTATGGTGCGGCATTATGGGAGGAAGGATAATTGGCCCCCATTTTATCAATTGCAATCTAAATGGTGTAATGTGTGCTGATTTCTTACGTAATGTTCTACCGATGTTCCTACAAGATATTTCACTGCATGACAGAATGGCGATGTACTTTCAACATGATGGATGTCTGGCACATAGCTCGCGTGCGGTTGAAGCGGTATTGAATAGCATATTTCATGACAGGTGGATTGGTCGTCGAAGCACCATAACATGGCCCGCACGTTTACTGGATCTGACATCCCTGGATTTCTTTCTGTGGGGAAAGTTGAAGGATATTTGCTATCGTGATCCACTGACAACGCTTGACGACATACGTCAGAGCATTGTCAATGCATGTGCGAACATTACGGAAGGCGAACTACTCGCTGTTGAGAGGAATGGCGTTACACTTATTGCTAAATGCAATGAGGTTGACGGACATCATTTTGAGTGTTTATTGCATTAATGTGGTATTTACAGGTAATCAAGCTGTAACAGCATGCGTTCTCAGAAATGATAAGTTCACAAAGGTACATGTATTACATTGGAACAACCAAAATAAAATGTTCAAACATACCTACGTTCTGTGTTTTAATTTAAAAAACCTACCTGTTACCAACTATTTGTCTAAAATAGTGAGCCATAGGTTTGTGACTATTACAGTGCCATCTGTCACAAAGCGAAAAAAGTGGTCCAACTAAAACATTCATATTTCAATACGTAGTGCACAAATATGTAATAAAAAATGTGGATTCCTATTTAAAAAAACGCAGTTGATATCCGTTTGACCTATGGCAGCCCCATCTAGCGGGCCAGCCATGGCGCCTTCTGGTTTACCCCTTCAAGCTAGAGAAGTTCTTTGTAGTTTTTTTTGCTTGTTCCTGGTAGAACTGGGTTAGATGACTGGCAGGAGAACTTGAGAAATGACACCCGAGGTCTGAGTTGCAGCACTGATGCAGGTCAGAGGCACACCATAGAAGACAACAAAAGGTCTAGTGCTGACTGTATGTGCTGCGTAGTTTCTACTAAGAAATACAGTGCATCGAAATAAAAAGATTGGAAAAAAAGGACAATATTTAGAGGACTTTAAGAAAAATTGCTGGTCCACCTTCAGTTCATTTGTTTTGTTATGCGCAACCTTTGGCCAGTCATATCGGCATCATGGAACTGCTGATAAGTAAATGTATTTAGCATAAGTTTAGTTAAGTTAGGGTAGAAAGTGCTGCCAGATAAGATAATTTAGGTACATGTTCATGTCGATTTTTGTGCTATCGTATGTAGTTTATTTTGTGTATTTTTTTCATTTCTGAGGCTGCAGATTGGGTTTGGCGCTACTTGCAACAGCGTGAACTGCATGTATGGAGTAGCAAGTGGGGGTAATAGTGAGTGTACAAGCTGTGGCAGGAAATTAGAGCAGCAGTTTTTTGCCGCAGAGCACGTGGCTGGTGGTTGCTATGGGGTCGTGGCGAGCAGCTAACATTTACGCGGCCTTGGAAAAACCCGAGCAGATGCTTGGCAGGGGTACATATGGCCTTGTTTGTGTGCTTGGAGAAATTTATATGCCAGAGAAAAAATTGATAAAAACAAAAGTAAGAGTGACTCAAAGGTGCCAGTTGGCACTCGTGGACAGAAAAATATGTAAAACTAAATTATCTAGACGCGCCACAGAAATATATAAAAGTTTAAAAGTTATTGTTATCTTAAAAATTGTAAATTTTAGGAAAATTCAAAAGCTAATATCCCGCAATGCTGTGGCCGATTAATACCAACAAAGAGTTTACGGATGCGGCTAGTAGAGCTGCATCAAGCAATCATAGCCGATTAAGCTGAATATGTACCATGTTTGAATGAGACGTTAGAATATGCGACTCGACTGAGGGAAACTATGTTTCTGGAAATAAATAAATTTATAGATATGAAACTAGCAGCAGCATTCTAAAGTTTAAAGAGGTAGATGAGTAATTAAGTATGTATTTTTATTTGTTTATTTATGTGTAGTAACAGTAATATGGGAAAAGCAGTATCATGCAACAAGAACATTATTTGTGAAAAAACGGTGGCAGGAACAGAAAATTGGACCTTAAATTGTCATTGCTCAGAATTTTTCTACATTTTTCAATGTATCATATGTGTTTCTGTGTTTAGTTTTAGAATATTCGTAATTCTTTTTCTTGACCATTGTTTTGATTTAGGCAGTCGTTTCGAACATGCATAGGTTGGCCATCTTTGATGACAGTGAGCTTGAATGACGCTAAGAGCCAGACATGCCACCCATCTGGGCGTAGTATTGGATTGGTAGCCATGATTGTGGACAAATACGTATGTAGCAACATTCGAAAATGATCAAGTTGAGCGCAGTATATTGGGTTAGGACAGCGGACAAAGTGTATG
Source organism: Schistocerca gregaria (assembly GCF_023897955.1). Classification (NCBI taxonomy): domain Eukaryota; kingdom Metazoa; phylum Arthropoda; class Insecta; order Orthoptera; family Acrididae; genus Schistocerca; species Schistocerca gregaria. Next base: position 727,630,272 of record NC_064920.1, read on the forward strand.
TCGTGAACTGTGAACAGACTGTTGAGTGCCGTGGTCAAGACACATGAATGTTATAGTGAAGTCTTGTCGCATTAGTCGTTAAAGCCCCTCAGACTGCATTTTGTGTGTTCAGTCATTATATTGAAGACTATTAGCGGAAAAGTAGAAATAAACTACTTGTTCAAATTATAAATCTACTTGAGTGACTCAATATTTTTAAATTTCACCGCAATACTTGCTTGCATTTTTTTTTTATATATTCTATTTCAGCTTGAAAATTGAGTTTGCAACAGGTGTGACCCAGCACCCTATTACCCTCAAAGGCCTCACACTTAAAATTCCCATCTCTGGCTGCAATCCTTCTTTCCATCAGTCCTTATACCAGTTCCAAACTGCACAATCCATAGCCCTCACCCACCTAATCCTTCACCTATACATTGAATTGGCCAATGAACACACCTGTCAACTCCTATCCCAAATCAAAGTCCTCAATCTTTCCTCTCCCACATCCACACCAGCTGTTCATAGCATCCTCCTAAAGGCCAACCGCAAATTAGAACAGCGTGCCACCCTCCACCTCAAAAAACTATCCAATCTCCTGGTTTCCCACCTCCAGAAAGGCAACTCACTCACCCTCCACAACCTTTCCAACAAACCTCAACCTCCTCTCATTGCACACAGACCCAGTCTCTCCCATCTACTCAGTCTCCCACTTCCAGCTCCACTCCCCCCAATACCTCAAAATTCTAGTCAACACAATCTGGAACCACAACACCCGAATTCAGTAGTTAACCTTTCCTCCAAACCTCTCTCCCAATCCGAAACCTTTGTCCTATCCAAAGGCCTCACCTTCAGCCCCACTCCTAGATTCAACCAAACTGCCCTTGTCAAGGATTTACTGTCCTACACTGGTAGTCTCTGCTGGAAATATCACTTTGCCACAAAGAAAAATAATCCTGATCCCACTCCTAATGATCCAACTCCCCAAGACACTATCCAAATTGAACCCTGCCTGGAACAGTTCCGTCCTCCATCACAGCGGGACCCACCTCCTCTTCCTCAAAATCACCCTCTCCAAACCTTCCAGGAATTTCTCACTTCCAGCCTTGTGTCTCAGTCTTTCTTGAAAAACCTTAATCCTACTCCCAACATCACCACAGCCGAAACCCAGGCTATCGGCTATCCGTGATCTGAAAGCTGACCGGTCCATCATCATTCTTCCGGCTGACAAGGGTTCTACGACCGTGGTACTTGATTGTTGGGAGTATGTGGCTGAGGGACTGCGTCAGCTTTCAGACAACTCTACATACAAAGTTTGCCAAGGCAATCCCATTCCTGATGTCCAGGCGGAGCTTCAAGGAATCCTCAGAACCTTAGGCCCCCTACAAAACCTTTCACCTGACTCCATCAAATTCCTTACCCCACTGACACCTCGCACTCCTACCTTCTACCTACTTCCTAAAATTCACAAACCCAAACATCCTGGCTGCCCCATTGTAGCTGGTTACCAAGCCCCCACAGAACGTATTTCTGCCTACGTAGATCAACACCTTCAACCCATTACATGCAGTCTCCCATCCTTCATCAAAGACACCAACCACTTTCTCGAACGCCTGGAATCCTTACCCAATTTGTTACCCCCGGAAACCATCCTTGTAACCATTGATGCCACTTCCCTATACACAAATATCCCGCACGTCCAGGGCCTCGCTGCAGTGGAGCACTTCCTTTCACGCCGATCACCTGCCACCCTACCTAAAACCTCTTTCCTCATCACCTTAGCCAGCTTCATCCTGACCCACAATTTCTTCACTTTTGAAGGCCACACATACCAACAATTAAAGGGAACAGCCATGGGTACCAGGATGGCCCCCTCGTATGCCAACCTATTTATGGGTCGCTTAGAGGAAGCCTTCTTGGTTACCCAAGCCTGCCAACCCAAAGTTTGGTACAGATTTATTGACGACATCTTCATGATCTGGACTCACAGTGAAGAACAACTCCTGAATTTCCTCTCCAACCTCAACTCCTTTGGTTCCCTACAGCCTAGGCCTTTGTGGCAAATGAATCTGCTCCAGTGCTGAATCCCTGAACCATTACACCAACAACCTGAAAACAGCTTTTGCATCCTGCATCTACTCTCCCAACCTGGTACAGAAGCAAATAACCAGAGCCACTTCCTCATCCCCTCAAACCCAGAACCTCTCACAGAAGAACTCCAAAAGTGCCCCACTTGTGACAGGATACTTCCCGGAACTGGATCAGACTCTGAATGTGGCTCTCCAGCAGGGATACGACTTACTAAAATCCTGCCTCAAAATGAGATCCACCCTTCATGAAATCCTCCCCACTCCACCAAGAGTGTCTTTCCGCCGTGCACCTAACCTTCGTAACATCTTGGTTCATCCCTACGAAATCCCCAAACCATCTTCCCTACCCTCTGGCTCCTACCCTTGTAACCGCCCCCGGTGTGAAACCTGTCCCATGCACCCTCCTACCACCACCTACTCCAGTCCTGTAACCCGGAAAGTGTACACGATCAAAGGCAGAGCCACGTGTGAAAGCATCCACGTGATTTACCAACTGACTACACTGTGACGCTTTCTATGTGGGAATGACCAGCAACAAACTGTCCATTCGCATGAATGGACACAGACATACAGTGTTTGTTGGAAATGAGGATCACCCTGTGACTAAACATGCCTTGGTGCACGGCCAGCACATCTTGGCAGTGTTACACCATCCGGGTTATCTGGATACTTCCCACTAACACCAACCCATTCGAACTCCGGAGATGGGAACTTGCCCTTTAATATATCCTCTATTTTCGTTATCCACCAGGCCTCAATCTCCACTAGTTTCAAGTTGCCGCCACTCATACCTCACCTGTCATTCAACATCATCTTTACCTCTGCACTTCCGCCTCGACTGACATCTCTGCCCAAACTCTTTGCCTTTAAATATGTCTGCTTGTGTATATATATATATATATATATATATATATATATATATATATATATATATATATATATATATATATATATATTAAAAATAAAGATTCCAAGACTTACCAAGCGGGAAAGCGCCGGCAGACAGGCACATGAACAAAACACACAAACACACACACAGAATTACAAGCTTTCGCAACTGGCAGTTGCTTCGTCAGGAAGGAAGGAAGGAGAGGGAAAAATGAAAGGGTGTGGGTTTTAAGGGAGAGGGTAAGGAGTCATTCCAATCCCGGGAGCAGAAAGACTTCCCTTAGGGGAAAAAAAGGACAGGTATACACTCGCGCACACACACACACACATATCCATCCGCACTATATATATGAAAGAAACTTCCACATGGGAAAAATATATTAAAAACAAAGAATCCAAGACTTACCAAGCTGGAAAGCGCCGGCAGACAGGCACATGAACAAAACACACAAACACACACACAGAATTACGAGCTTTCGCAACTGGCAGTTGCTTCGTCAGGAAAGAGGGAAGGAGAGGGAAAAATGAAAGGATGTGGGTTTTAAGGGAGAGGGTAAGGAGTCATTCCAATCCCGGGAGCGGAAAGACTTCCCTTAGGGGAAAAAAAGGACAGGTGTACATTCGCGCACACACACACACACACACACATATCCATCCGCACATACACAGACACAAGCAGACATATTTGAAATATGTCTGCTTGTGTCTGCGTATGTGCGGATGGATATGTGTGTGTGTGTGTGTGTGTGCGCGAGTGTACACCTGTCCTTTTTTTCCCCTAAGGGAAGTCTTTCCGCTCCCGGGATTGGAATGACTCCTTACCCTCTCCCTTAAAACCCACATCCTTTCATTTTTCCCTCTCCTTCCCTCTTTCCTGACGAAGCAACTGCCAGTTGCGAAAGCTCGTAATTCTGTGTGTGTGTTTGTGTGTTTTGTTCATGTGCCTGTCTGCCGGCGCTTTCCCGCTTGGTAAGTCTTGGAATCTTTGTTTTTAATATATTTTTCCCATGTGGAAGTTTCTTTCTGTTATATATATATATATATATATATATATATATATATATATATATATATATATAATGTGTGTGTGTGTTTATTTTAATTTTATTTTATTTATTGTGCCTATCTGCTGGCGCTTTCCCGCTTGATAAGTCATGGAATCTTTGTTTTTAAGATATTTTTCCCATGTGGAATGTTTCTTTCTATTGCCCAGTACTGTCATATATTGTTCTATAGTTATATGGTATTGTAAAGTTATTGGGTCAGCACACACTCTCTCTCTCTCTCTCTCTCTCTCTCTCTCTCTCTCTCTCTCTCTCTCCCCCCCCCCCCCTCCCTCCCTCTCTCTCCCCCTCTGCCCCCCTCCCCCCTCTCTCTGTTTCCCTCTACCTCCCTCCCTCCCTCCCTCCCCTACCGTTCTACCCTCTGTCATTACCCCCCCCCCCCTCCTTCCCATCTTTTCTTCCCCCCCCCCCCCCCCCTCCCAATGTCTCTCTCCTTACGAAAAAGATATTTTCATTTAATGTCAGTCTTTGCCAGTAAGACAATGACTACGTGAACAAAAATGAGGAAATGGCTTCCAGAGGTCATTCTAAATATTTCATTCATTTTATAGCTTATCACAGTTGTAGAAATGGTAGTCTTTTCACTTTATGGGAATGACCTTTTAGAATTGAATCTAGCTATGACTAGAGAGTGGCAGCTGGATGTAACTGAACTAGTATGATTCATCTAAATCTGTGGCATGGAATTTCCTGTTTAGGTTATTACCCATTTTTTAGTCCTAAAATTCCCTTAGTTTTGCATACTTGGCATGTCAGTAAAGTTGTGCTTTAGTGCTGAATATTATGATGATTACTACATTACACTGGTCCCTGTTACTGAGAAAACAAATAAAAAATGTGACTATCATTGTAACAAATATCTTTTATGTTAATTGTTTATTCTGGTCATCATACCTTATTTTAAGTTTGTATGTAAGAGAACTAACTTCGTCTTTTTTATTGCAGTCAGATGTACTAATGAAAACTGAAGCAAGAACCGCTCTCCATACAGTACTGGGCATTTGTGTTCAGAGGATTACTGGTGTTGCACCCACTCAAGGTTCAGTACCTAATGAAGCAAATTATGGAGGAACTAACGGAATACTGTTCATACTTTCAAATATTGTGGAAGGCACTGACAAATCTTGTAGGCGTCTTATCAAGCTATTGAGAGCTCTGTCACCACAACCCCATGTACCAGTGGCAATCATTGATCTCCAGCAGTTTGACAGCATGAAAAGCTGTTTAAATGAGAAATGGTTGCATGATATTAAAAATGGACAAGTACTTGCGGATTTCAGTATCTTTCAAGGAAATATCAGATCTAAGAACAGTATTAAAGAAACGGTAAGGAGACAAGGTTCATTTTGTGCATGCCCCAATCCTCTCTCTCTTGGCTGAAACACACAGCAGAATGTAAAATCTTCACTTTTTTGACAAGATTAGGCATTAACAAAAGTTTATGGTATTCCAGCATGTTGTTCATGCTAGCATCAGCAACTAGGATTGACTTTACTGTTTTTTATTGTCTTTCATAACTGCATTAACTCTGAAATTTATTGGTGATTATTTCAGTCATAATGGTCATTTTCAAATCATTACATGAGTTTTTTAATCATGTGATTTGTCATGAAGTACTTTATTAGAACCTTATGATTCTTTCAAGATTACATTTCACATTTATCTTTATGAGTTGTTCTGCACTTCAATGTTATTTTAAAATGAAGTAATGACCAATCATTTTACTGTAGTATCAACTATAAACTTATTCAGAGAGAAGGACAACAGTGTATTACACATATATTACTATAGTTTATCATCCATTCTTTGTATGAATCCTCATATTAAGAGTGGAAAGTGTGAGGCCTCTTATAGAATAGTGAGTGTTGAATTGTATTGTTAATCTGGTAGAAAGTGGTTACTGTTTGAAGATCTTTGGGACAGCTGAAAAGGCCTTATCCTAGCACTGCAGAGTTCGCACCATTAACACTTTTGACTAATGAACAGGAACGTAAAATCTCTATTCTGCACTATATTGTGCGGCATATTCTGCAAACTGCCACTATCCCAGGTGCTGAGAGCGGCAAGCAAGCCAAAACACGTTACTTTAGTGTACTGAAACATAGTGGGCTTATAAGAGGACAGAATGATGGGATAAGATACTTCATGAACAGAAAGGTAATTTGTCATAATGTTAGTATCTGAGGTATTGAAAAACCCTCATACCATTGTAGCACTTTAGGGAGGATCGCTAATAACGTACATGATTGTAGGTATCTCAGGCACAACATTGTATGGTTATGTAGAAATTTTAAATTATTTCCAAACATCATAAGGTCATCATATTCGAGCACTAAATAATGAAAGTCTGTCAATTGGATACCACTTCAGCAACTTGTGTGTGCCCTAATCTCTAATTATCCAACTGTGCAAAGGAGATCTCTGGTTTAACATGGAATCTAGTGACTCATCACATCTTTGAGAGGTTAAAAGAGAGACTGAACAGTCTTTTTTCAACCAGAATTTAATCCCATGACCTTTCAGTTTCCAGGCACATGGTTTACTGTTAGATCATCAGGCCCAACAATAATGCCATGTGATCCACTAGCCTGATGACAGTTTTTCAATTGGACGCCACTTCAGCAACTTGTGTGTACGTGAGCCAGTGGCATCTGACATACCCAGATGGCCACCCATCGAATTACTAACAGGGCTCAACATCACTTAACTTCAGCAATCGGGGTGGGAACTGGTTTTTCCAATGCAGCAAGGCCATTGGCATTTCAAGTACTGAGACAAGTGTTAAAAAGTGCTGCAAGGATAGGACATTATTGTAGAAACTACAAAACATTTCAAAGGAGCAACTGTTGAAATAAAAAAAAAAAAAAAATTATTTGATTGTACAAGATTCAGATAACATGACACAAAAACATGTTTTGCAGACATAAAACATATAGTTCTTCCTTCTTCCAGAGCCCCCCCCCCCCCTCCCCCCTGTGGGTCCGGGGGCTAGAATAGGCCTGAGGTATTCCGGCCTGTCGTACAAGGCAACTAAAAGGAGTTTCACATGTTTTGGCCTTTATGTGACGGTCCCCTGTTGGGTTTGACCTCCATTCTTCAAAATTTTCCTGAAGAGAGAGCCAAGTGGGGAAGGGCGCATCGTGTCCATTGTGCATTGAGATCTTTAGCCCACTTTCTTGTCATCGCATTGCAGTCCCGCCCATTCTCCATCTTTTGGGCATGGACACTTTCCTGGGTGCATTTTCCACCATGCACTATGTAGTGTCGATTTCTGCATTGACGATGACCACGGACTTCTTTGCAACTGATATCCAGTATGGTAGCCAGTCCGTTGTGGTGGGGCCTCCATGTACCCTGTTGGTTGTAGCCCCCTGACGACGCAGGGATCGTTCTGCTGATGCCTGTGCCGTTAACTTCCCACGTATGCCAAGGGGTAGATGCCCATCCCCCTGGGGCATCGGGACTCCTGGCAATGGCCATCCTGCCAGGTGGCATTCGCTGCGGCTGGGTGGCACCTGTGTGGAGGACACCTGGTCAGAATGAGTGGCATCAGGGTGGAAGCCATGTGATGAAGCGTAGTCCATCATCTCTTGCTGGTGGTAAAACACCAGCAGTCTCTAAGCGGTCACGAGCTGAATTAAATGCACAGAATTACGAGCCCAAATCATTCTCCTCCCTGGTCACACCATGGGAGGAACGTCAGGCTAAGGATGGCAGCGGATCTTATTCATCCCAGTACCTTTTATGTTCGAGAGCTGATGGTGAATCTTTCATGATGAAGAAGCCTCAATTTTTTGTTCAGCACTTAGAGGACAAGTTGGAGGAGGTGGAGGCTTGTCGAAAATGAGATCTGGGTTAGTCTTGATCAACACAGCATCCTCTGCCCAGTCACGGGAGTTACTCGCTTGTGACAAGCTGGGGAATGTAACCATCACGCCCCATAAGAGCTTAAATATGATCCAGTGTATCTTATTTCACAGAGTTTTGCAGTCTGACGATGAGCTGCGTGCAAATTTAGAGCAGCAAGGTGAATGTTTTATCTGGCGTGTCCACCAGGGTCTGAAGGATAATCAGGTTGCCACGGGTGCCTTCATCTTGGCCTTAGGGTGATAAATTGCCCGAGAAGGTCGAGGTGATGGTCTACAGGTGTGATGTAAAGCCCTATATCCCTCCCCCTATGCGGTGCTTTAAGTGCTGGAAGTTCGGCCATATGTCTTCCTGCTGTATTTCCAGCGTCACATGCCAAGATTGTGGACGCCCATCATATCCCAATATTCCGTGTGACCCGCCCTCCCCTCTGTGTCAACTGCAGAGAGCACCATTCGCCTTGCTCGCCTGACTGCAAGATTCTCCAGAAAGAAAGGAAAATCATAGAGGCTAAGAAAAGGTTTGAACGCCTGCATTCTGTGCATATGACATTGTCTTACGCCGCCACTACAACAGTTCTGGCACCATCAGCTCCGCCAACCCAGGTCACCCCTGGAACCGGAAGACTACACCTGCCCCCGTAATGGTGGGGGGCATTTCCCTCCCTGTTGCTCGTGCACCACCTACTTTGGGATCAACCCCCCCCCCCCTCCCCTCCTCACCCAACCATCGGGGACATCCGTCCCCACTTCTCCACTTCTAAGCCGGAGAAGTGTAAGTCTTCTGTGGCTTCTCTTGCTAGGAAGGGGCCCCTTGGGTCACTCTCTTCCCAAGTTTCTTCTAGTGGGGAAGAAGACACCCCCTAGTGGCTGAAGAGCCCAAAAGCAGCTGGTCATAGGGCTTCACACTCATCCTCAGTCCGGGAGACTGAGCCAGTAAAGTCCTCCCAGCCAGGGAAATCCAAGGAGCAGTGAGAGAAATCAAAAAAGAAAACCAATAAGACCAAGGAAATTGCGGTGGCACTCGCACCACTGCTACCTACAATCTCTGTGGCTGAGGATGGGGTGGAGATTTTGGTGTCCGCTGAGGACCTAGATCTCGCCAGACCCTCAGACACAATAGATATAGACTGCTCAAGCAATGAATCAGTGGCAGCAGGTGACTCTGATGTGTAAACTGCCTCTTTGAATGTTCCATGCCTTCTCAATCTCACAATGTCATCCTCCAGTGCAATTGTGGCAGTTTTTTCCACCGCCTGGCTGAGCTACAGCAACTGTTAAGCTTTACACCTACTACCTGCATTGCTCTCCAGGAAACCTGGTTCCCTCCACCCCTGCCTTATGCGGCTGTAAGGGCGATTACAGGAATCGTTGCGACTATAATCGAGTGTCAGGTGGAGTTTGTATTTATGGTCTAAACTCAGTCTGTAGTGAACATTTGCCCGTTCAAACCCCTCTTGGAACTGTGGGTGTCAGAATAAGGATGACATAAAAAATAACTGTCTGCAATGTATATCTTCCTCCAGATGGTGCAGTACCCCTGAATATATTAGCTGCACTGATTGATCAACTCCCTAAACCTTTCCTACTTCTGGGAGATTTTAACGCCCATAACCCCTTGTGGGGTGGTACCATGCTTACTGGCTGAGGCAGAGATGTTGAAACTTCACTGTCGCAATTTGACCTCTGCCTCTTAAATACTGGGGTCACCACACATTTCAGTGTGCCTCATGGTAGTTAATCAGCAATTGATTTATCAATTTGCAGCCCAGGACTTCTCACATCTATCCACTGGAAAGCACATGACGTAGTAGTGACCATTTCCTTATCTTGCTGTCACTGCCCCAGCCTCAGGCGCACGGACGCCTGCCCAGATGGGCTTTGAACAAGGCATAATGGTGATCTTTCACCCCTGCTGTCGCCACTGAATCTCCCCCACATGGTAACATCGTTGTGATGGTTGAGCAGGTGACTAGCCCAATTGTTTCTGCATCAGAAAACGCTATCCCTCACTCTTTAGGGTGCCCAAGGTGTAAGGCAGTCCCTTGGTGGTCGCTGGAAGTCACTGAATCAATTAAGGAGCGTCGGCGAGCTCTACAGTAACATAAGTGGCACCCTTCCCTGAGGCACCTCATAGCCTTTAAACGGCTCCGTGCCCATGTTCACTACCTTATCAAACAATGGAAGAAGAAGTGTTGGGAGAGATACGTCTCCACCATTGGGTGCCACACGTCACCTTCCCAAGTCTGGGCAAAGGTCAAATGTCTTTTTGGGTACCAGGCCACAATAGCTGTCCCTGGTGTTACCATAAATGGTGAGTTATGTACCGACGCAAACTCAATTGCCGAGCATGAGCTCGAGCCTCTGCATCAGAGAATTACCTCCCAGCCTTTCACACTCTAAAACGGTGGCTGGAAGGGAACATCCTCTCATTCACTACACCCTGCAGTCAATCCTGTAATGCCCCATTTACAGAGCGGGAGCTCCTCAGTGCCCTTGCACATTGCCCTGACACAGCTCCTGGGCCTGATCGCATCCACAGCCAGATGATTAAACATCTCTCATCTGACTACAAGCGACATCTTCTCGTCATCTTCAATCAGATCTGGTGCAGTGGTGTCTTCCCATCGCAGTGGCGGGTGGGCATCATCATTCTGGTGCTCAAACCCTGTAAAAACCCGCTTGATGTGGATAGCTATTGGCCAGTCAGCCCACCAGGGTCGCTCTACCACTGATAATCTTGTGTCCAGCGAGTCTGCCATCCGAACAGCCTTTTCCAGACGGCAACACCTGATTGCCGTCTTTTTTGACTTAGTAAAGCATACAACATGACTTGGCGACATCGTATCCTTGCCACGTTGTGTGAGACCACTCTCGATTTTTATCCAAAACTTCCTGTCGCTCCGTACTTTCCTTGTCCAGGTTGGTGACTCCCATAGTTCCATCCATATCCAGGAGTCCCACAGAGCTCTGTATTTAGTGGGTCTCTATTTTTAGTGGCCATTAACGGTCTTGCAGCAACTGTGGGCCCTCCATCTCACCTTCTCTGTATGCAGACGACTTCTACATTTCGTACTGCTGCTCCAGTACTGTTGTTGCTGAGCAGCACGCCCAGGGAGCCATCCACAAGGTGCAATCATGGGCTCTTGCCCACGGCTTCCAGTTTTCAGCCGCAAAGTCATGTGTCGTGCACTTCTGTCGCCATCATACCTTTCATCCGGAACCCGCACTTTACCTTTATGATAATCCACTCACTCTAGTGGAGACATATTAATTCCTAGGACTGGTTTTCGACGCCCGATTGACTTGGCTTCCTCATCTTCGTCAGTTTAAGCAGAGGTGCTGGCAGCACCTCAATGCCCTATGTTGCCTGAGCAACACCAATTGGAGTGTAGATCGCCGTATGCTGCTGCAGCTCTACAGAGCCCTTGTCCAATCCTTAATTGACTGTGGGAGTGTGGTTTATGGTTCGGCAGCGCCTTCAGCATTGCTTTTACTCGAACATGTGTACCACTGTGGCATTTGATTAGTGACAGGCGCTTTTAGGACGAGTTCAGTGACCAGCGTACTGGTGGAGGCTGGTGTCCGCGCGCGGCAGTCCATGTCCTGTATCGGCGGCCCAGATCCAGGCTGACTATTGTGGTTCACGCGCGGCCCCTTCTCTCCAAACTGCAGTCCTTCCCTTTACCATCTCTACTTGCGCTCCGTTCACGTATGCATCCATGGCGTGCGCCTCACCTGCAGCTTTGTCTGGACCTTTTGCATTGCCCTAAGGACTTCGTTAACCCCACTGCTCTCTGCTGTCACTTCCTCTCTATTGTTGATGTGTTCTGGGGCTCTGAAGTGTTTTACACCGACGGCTCAATGGCTGATGGCCACGTAGGCTTCGCATATGTTCATGGAGGACATATTGAGCAGCACTCCTGGCCAATTGACTGCTGTGTTTTCACTGCAGAGCTGGCGGCCATATCTCATGCTCTTGAGTACAGCTGCTCATGGCCTGGGGAGTCATTTCTCCTGTGTACTCACTCATTGAGCAGCCTGCGAGCTGTCGACCAGTGCTACCCTCACCACTCTCTGGTAGCATCCATTCAGGAGTCCATCTATGCCCTGGATTAGTCCTGCCATTCCATGGTGTTATGTGTGGACTACGGGACATGTCAGAATCCCCGGCAATGAACTTGCCAACAGACTGGCCAAAGAGGTGACGCGGAGACCTCTTCTGGAGATAGGCCTCTGAAGCTATTGCAGGGTTTTCTGGCTTTGGGAGGCAGAATGGCATAACAGCACACACAACAAAGTGCATGTCTTTAAGGAGACTATGGATGTGTGGGACTCTTCCATGCAGGCCTCTCGCAGGGAATCAGTTGTCCTCTGCCGGATCTGGATTGGCCATATGTGGCTAACACATAGTTACTTACTCCGTTGCGAGGACCCACCTCAGTGTTGCTATGGCTCCCAAATGACAGTCGTCCACCTCTTGCTGGACTGCCCACTTTTAGCTGCTCTGCGGCAGACTTTTAACTTTCCCAGCACCCTGCCGTTGGTGTTGGGCGACAATGCCTCCACAGCAGCTTTAGTTTTACATTTTATCAGTGAGAGTGGGTTTTATACTTCTATGTAGGTTTTAGCGCATGTCCTTTGTCCCTCTGTGTCCTCCACCCTAATGCTTTTAGGGTGGAGGTTTTAATATTTTACAGAGTGGCTGGCTTTCTCTTTTTATTCTCGTGGTTGGCCAGCCACTGTAATCTGCTTTCATGTTTAATTCTTTTCTGTTTCTAGCATTCCTGTGTTGTTTTCTCGTCCTCTTTTGTTTCTTTTAGTGTTAATTGCCTTCCTTTCATCCTTGTGGCTTTTCCTTTCTTTCTGTTTTGTGTTATATGTTTTGTCTATTTTATTCCCACACTTGTGGCATTGTTTTATTAGGAACAAGGGACCTATGACCTCGTAGTTTGGTGCCTTCTCATGCCTTTAAACCAACCAACCATCTTCCGGAGGTATGGACATCCTAACAGAATTGTTTATACCTAGGGTAGGGGAGTACCCTCATAATTTTCTCTTTCAATCTGACATGCACAATCAAAACTATGTGACTGAATGACAGAATTTCTGCTGTTGGCTATGCGAACTACACAGACAGTGAACATGTGGGTAAGTATGAACACCATATTCACAACTCAACTCACTTCATACACTGCCTCAGTCATTCGCAGCTAAGTGATACTGACATTACAGTCAGTCTCCAAGTGGTCACCATCATAACAAAATTCCCACCTTCCAAATCCTTGAGAATAAATGAAGAAAAGTTAGATTATTGTTTCACTGAATTCTTAAACACATTCTAATGTGAACATATTTCCTCCTCCTCCTCTTCCTCCTCCTCTTGGCCTCATCCCATGCCTCCATGAGGTCAGGATGTTATTTCAGATTTGGAATTGTTAAGAGGTAGTATGTGGTTAGGTGCCCTCCCTGAGCCCACCAGTTCTACCTGAGACGCTGATTAAAATTACTTGTTATTTGACATTTATCACATTGAATTGCAGTAACTGCCAGCTACCCATTGTTTAAGACTTGAACAACAGGAAATTATATGCAGAAATGGGTAAAATGTCTGTCTGCTCTGCACAAAAAACAGAATCTGTCACTACTCGTTCACTTGACTGTCATGATTGGCATGTCAGTGGTAGATCTGGGCATCTTGTGCAGGGTTTACAGGGACCAGGCGGTCTCAGGGTGTTGTACTGATCCCCCTGACACAAGTTTGAGGTGCTATCTTTCACTGAAACTGAAGCTGAGCCAGTGGGACTTGTGCCATCTGTTTTGGGGAACCTTGTTTCATTCAGTGTCAAGAAAATACAAACACAAAGTGTTGGGGTCTGTTAATCACCGGCAGTTCAAACATATGGCGAATGATGGTGCCCCCTAGGGAAATGGCAGCAAGAGACAGGAAAGGACACTGGGTACACTCAATGTGTGTGCCTGGGGGCCTCATTTAACATGTTGAAGAGACTATTCCGGCAGCCCTTGAGGGAACAGGATGCAATCAGCTGCAGAGTATGGCGCATATTGGAACGAATGATGCCTGGAATCAGAACTCTTAGGTCATTCTCGGTTCATTCCAGCAATTGGCAGAGGAGGTCTAGAAGACCAGTGCATGGAGTATCAATGAAGCTCACTATTTGCAGCATTGTACCCAGAACTAATCTTGTCCTTTGGTTCTGAATCAACTGGAACGATGAAACTGAAGACTTCAGAGGTTCTGTGACAAGCTAGGCTACAACTTCCTGGACTTGCATCATAGAGTTGAGAACTGTAGGGTCCACCTAAATTTGTCAGGTGTGCACTACATGTCAGAGGCTGCTACTTAGGTAGCTGACTGTATGTGTGGTGTACACAAGAGTTTTTTTGGGTTAGGTGACTCCCCATCCAATCCAGAAAACATCTGTGTAAGATCAAAAGAAATGCCTTCCACAGGTGAGTATTAAAATCATAATGCGTAACTGCTGAAGCATTCAAAACAAAGTGCCTGAAAAGCAGTGGTGCTAGGTACAGCAAGCTGGTTGAAACTTGAAATTTATAGCAGTGAGATTTTTTGGGAAAATTTGAATGTATTGTGAAAGGATAGACAAATGATAAATGCAGGTGGTTTATTTATTGCAATAGACAAGAAACTCAGATTTGCCGAGATAGAAATTGAAACTGCATGTGAGATTGCTAAGACTCAGTATAAGGGGTGGACATGAAATGATAACTGAATCCTTCTGTCGTCCACCAGACTCATTTCCTGATGTAACTGAAAGCTTGAGAGAAATCCTCAACTCACTGGGATGTAAGTTCCCCAATCACCGTAATTATTGGTGGAGACCTTAATCGTCCAGCAATTAATTGGAAAAAATTACAATTTTGTCAGTAGCAGGTGTGATAACTAAAAGCTATCTCTGAAAACTACCAAGAAAAATAGTAAGGAAACCCACTTGATGAAAATGTATTGGATGCATGGCAACAAATAGACCTAACCTCTTTGAGGACGTCCATATCAAAACTGGTATCAGTGAACAGATGCAGTGGTGGCAACAGTGATTACCAAAGTGCAAACTAAAACAAGCAGAAATACAGATATGTTTGGTAAATGAGATAAAAAAAATCAGTAGCATCATACCCCAATGAGGAACTTGAAATCTTTGCATCAGGTCAATCAAATAGGTACAGTATTTCTTGATTTCCGAAAAGCATTTGATTCTGTGCCACACTTGTGCCTATTGTCAAAAGTATGATTAGATGGGGTATCAAGTGAAATTTGTGGCTGGATCGAGTACTTTTTGGTAGGGAGGACGTAGCATGTTATCTTGGATGTAGAGTCATCGCGTCTGATGTTGAAGGAAATTCAGGTGTGCATAAGGGAGTGTTTCAGATATTGTTGTTGTTGTAGTTGTTGTTGTGGTCTTCAGTCCTGAGACTGGTTTGATGCAGCCCTCCACGCTACTCTGTCCTGTGCAAGCTTCTTTATCTCCCAGTACCTACTGCAATCTACATCCTTCTGAATCTGCTTAGTGTATTCATCTCTTGGTCTCCCTCTACGATTTTCACCCTCCACACTGCCCTCCAATGCTAAATTTGTGATCCCTTGATACCTCAAAACATGTCCTACCAACCGATCCCTTCGTCTAGTCAAATTGTGCCACAAATTTCTCTTCTCCCCAATCCTATTCATCACCTCTTTAGTTACGTGATCTATCCACCTTATCTTCAGCATTCTTCTGTAGCACCACATTTCGAAAGCTTCTATTCTCTTCTTGTCCAAACTAGTTATAGTCCATGTTTCACTTCCATACATGGCTACACTCCATACAAATACTTTCAGAAATGACTTCCTGACACTTAAATCTATACTCGCTGTTAACAAATTTCTCTTCTTCAGAAACGCTTTCCTTGCCATTGCCAGTCTACATTTTATATCCTCTCTACTTTGACCATCATCTGTTATTTTACTTCCTAAATAGCAAAACTCCTTTACTACTTTAAGTGTCTCATTTCCTAGTCTAATTCCCTCAGCATCACCCGATTTAATTTGACTACATTCCATTATCCTCGTTTTGCTTTTGTTGATGTTCATCTTATATCCTCCTTTCAAGAAACTGTCCATTCCGTTCAACTGCTCTTCCAGGTCCTTTGCTGTCTCTGACAGAATTACAATGTCATCGGCAAACCTCAAGGTTTTTACTTCATCTCCATGAATTTTAATACCTACTCCGAATTGTTTCCTTTACCGCTTGCTCAATATACAGATTGAATAACATCGGGGAGAGGCTACAACCCTGTCTCACTCTTTCCCAACCACTGCTTCCCTTTCATGTCCCTTGACTCTTGTAACTGCCATCTGGTTTCTGTACAAATTGTAAATAGCCTTTCGCTCCCTGTATTTTACCCCTGCCACCTTTAGAATTTGAAAGAGAGTATTCCAGTCAACATTGTCAAAAGCTTTCTCCAAGTCTACACATGCTAGAAACGTAGGTTTGCCTTTTCTTAATCTTTCTTCTAAGATAAGTCGTAAGGTCAGTATTGCCACACATGTTCCAAAATTTCTACGGAATCCAAACTGATCCTCCCCGAGGTTGGCTTCTACCAGTTTTTCCTTTCGTCTGTAAAGAATTCGCGTTAGTATTTTGCAGTTGTGACTTATTAAACTGATAGTTCGGTAATTTTCACATCTGTCAGCACGTGCTTTCTTTGGAATTGGAATTATTATATTCTTCTTGAAGTCCGAGGGTATTTCGTCTGTCTCATACATCTTGCTGACCAGCTGGTAGAGTTTTGTCATGACTAGCTCTCCCAAGGCTGTCAGTAGTTCTAATGGAATGTTGTCTACTCCCGGGGCCTTGTTTCGACTCAGGTCTTTCAGTGCTCTGTCAAACTCTTCAAGCAGTATTGTATCTCCCATTTCATCTTCATCTACATCCTCTTCCATTTCCATAATATTGTCCTTGTATAAACCCACTATATACTCCTTCCACCTTTCTGCCTTCCCTTCTTTGCTTAGAACTGAGTTTCCATCTGAGCTCTTGATTTTCATACAAGTGGTTCTCTGTTCTCCAAAGGTCTCTTTAATTTTCCTGTAGGCAGTATCTATCTTACCCCTAGTGAGATAAGCCTCTACATCCTTACATTTGTCCTCGAGCCATCCCTGCTTAGCAATTTTGCACTTCCTGTTGATCTCATTTTTGAGACGTTTGTATTCCCTTTTGCCTGGTTCATTTACTGCATTTTTATATTTTCTCCTTTCATCAATTAAATTCAATATTTCTTCTGTTACCCAAGGATTTCTAGCAGCCCTCACCGAGCGAGGTGGCGCAGTGGTTAGAACACTGGACTCGCATTCGGCATCACGACGGTTCAATCCCGTCTCCGGCCACCCTGATTTAGGTTTTCCGTGATTTCCCTAAATCGCTTCAGGCAAATGCCGGGATGGTTCCTTTGAATGGGCACGGCCAATTTCCTTCCCCATCCTTCCCTCACCCGAGCTTGCACTCCGTCTCTAATGACCTCGTTGTCGATGGGACGTTAAACACTAATCTCCTCCTCCTCCTCTAGCAGCCCTCGTCTTTTTACCTACTTTATCCTCTGCAGCCTTCACTACTTCATCCCTCAGAGCTACACATTCTTTTTCTACTGTGTTTTTTTCCCCCATTCCTGTCAATTGTTCCCTTATGCTCTCCTTGAAACTGTACAACCTCTGGTTCTTTCAGCTTATCCAGATCCCATGTCCTTAAATTCCCACCTTATTGCAGTTTCTTCAGTTTTAATCTACAGGTCATAACCAAAAGATTGTGGTCAGAGTCCACATCTGCCCCTGGAAATGTCCTACAATTTAAAACCTAATTCCTAAATCTCTGTCTTACCATTAAATAATCTATCTGATACCTTTTAGTATCTCCAGGATTCTTCCATGTATACAACCTTCTTTTATGATTCTTGAACCAAGTGTTAGCTATGAATAAGTTATGCTCTGTGCAAAATTCTACCAGATTGGCTTCCTCTTTCATTTCTTAGCCCCAATCCATATTCACCCACTATGTTTCCTTCTCTCCCTTTTCCTACTGACAAATTCCTGTCACCCTTGGCTATTAAATTTTCGTCTCCCTTCACTACCTGAATAATTTCTTTTATCTCATCATACAGTTCATCAATTTCTTCTTCATCTGCAGAGCTAGTTGTCATGTAAACTTGTACTACTGTAGTAGGCATGGGCTTTGTGTCTATCTTGGCCACAATAATGCGTTCACTATGCTGGTTGTAGTAGCTTACCGGCACTCCTATTTTTTTATTCATTATTAAACCTACTCCTGCGTTACCCCTATTTGATTTTGTATTTATAACCCTGTATTCACCTGACCAAAAGTCTTGTTCCTCCTGCCACCGAACTTCACTAATTCCCACTATATCTAACTTTAACCTATCCATTTCCCTTTTTAAATTTTCTAACCTACCTGCCCGATTAAGGTATCTGACATTCCACGCTCCGATCCGTAGAACGCCAGATTTCTTTCTCTTGATAACGACGTCCTCTTGATTAGTCCCCTCCCGGAGATCCGAATGGGGGACTATTTTACCTCCGTAATATTTTACCCAAGAGGACGCCATCATCATTTAATCATACAGTAAAGCTGCATGTCCTCGGGAAAAATTACGGCTGTAGTTTCCTCTTGCTTTTAGCCGTTTGCAGTACCAGCACAGCAAGGCCGTTTTGGTTAATGTTGCAAGGCCAGATCAGTCAATCATCCAGACTGTTGCCCCTGCAACTACGGAAAAGGGTGCTGCCCCTCTTCAGGAACCACATGTTTGTCTGGCCTCTCAACAGTTACCCCTCCTTTGTGGTTGAACCTACGATACGGCCATCTGTATCGCTGAGGCACGCAAGCCTCCCCACCAACGGCAAGGTCCATGGTTCATGGGGGGGGGGGGGGGGGGGGGGTTTAGATATTAGATATCTGCACAATTTACATCTATCTTCAAGAGTGTTCCAGTTCAGTTCCGTTTTAGATATTAATGGAACTGAACTGGAAAACTCGTGAAGATAGATGTAAATTGTTCTGAGAAACTCTATTAACCAGGTTTCAAGAATCTGCTTTAATGATGACTCTAGGACTATATCACAAACCTCAACGTATTGCTCATAAAAGGATTGTGAGGATAAGATTAGTACAATTGCTGCACGCATAGAGGCATTCTCCATACATGAATGGAACGGGGAAAATATGTAATAACTGGTACAATGGGATGTAGCCTCTGCCATGCACAGTTTGTAGAGTACAGATGCAGTCGTGAACGTGATTTCTTGTGCTGCATGTGGTGGCAGATATGTGGACTGCTGACAGTGACTGATAACTCACTACATATTTACACCACACTCTTCAGAGACTGCAGTTGAAATGGTGCTTTGTTGTGGTACACTTGCAACAGAAGACAGTGTTGGGATGAGCTCTGATTGTAAGAACTAAGTTCCAAGATGTGAAGTCTCAATTAACAAGTAATTCTAATCAGACCATAGTTCAGTTTGGTCATTTCTTTAGACATGAAGAAACTCAGATTTTCTTCACTGTCTTATCTTCACACCTGCAGACAACATGGACTTTTTGTGAGGAGTACAAATGTTGCACTCATTGTTATATGTGTTTTCTGTGTGATGAGTGCTTGTTTAACAATATATGAAAATACCTCTGCACTGTCTATCATCTAAGCTGCTTTCTTGTGCTCTGAGGTTGACAATATTTAAACGTCAACAACAATGCTTCTGGTGTTCAATGGATGAAGTACAGTAGTCATCACAACAGGTGGATCCCTCTCAGTGTGGTGTCTGGGTGACTGGTCTCTCCTTCTCAATCTTCTCTAACCAATTATTTTTCACTCCCGAGGAAGGAAAAATAAGCTAAGAATAATATTTTGAATTTTTTAGTATTTCTGTCGGTTGTATGTGGAATTTCACATCTTAGAAGGTAATTTACTGGGGCAGCCATATGGCCTCCTTGTAATTTACTTATGAATAATATATTTATGGGAGATTTACATCAATGCATATCATTGTGTGTGCCATTAAAATAAGGAATAAATCAGCTTGACTTTTGCATCATACTTTTTGCTAACTTATCATACTCGTATTGTTGTATTTCGGAAAAAAAAAACAGCTAATTAATTATTTAAATGTTTCTGTGTTCATTCATGTGTTTATACTTCTACATTCTATAAGAAATATGTTGTCATAATTGTCTGGACTATTGCACATGGTCCCGGCAGAGGTTCGAGTCCTCCCTCAAGCATGGGTGTTTGTGTGTGTGTGTGTGTGTGTGTGTGTGTGTGTGTGTGTGTTTGTCCTTAGGACAATTTAGGTTAAGTAGTGTGTAAGCTTAGGGGCTGATGACGTTAGCAGTTAAGTCCCCTAAGATTTCACACACATTTTAACATTTTTATTGTACATGAGCAACTTATGATTAAAGAAGTAATTGATTTCTGAAAAATAATTTATTCTGTTTGCAAAATTCTACATTGCAGGAGTGGTTTCTGATGTTGCATATTTGTTTCTCAGATGGTGTCAGCACTAAAATGGCTCGCGAGTAAAAGGCCACGTACACTACCTGTTTACATATGCTATCTGCCGCAGTTGTGGGAAACCTGTTTTACTGAGAAATTCTGGTCCAAAATTGAATGGTCTCTAGCAGACAATTCAGTTTTTGTAATGCAGCAGGTAAGTTTGTAAAAAGAAATAAAACAAACCTTGGAACTGGTATTTGTGATGTTATGTTCTCTGGAACAAATTTACTTGCTGCAATGTTTTCATCAAATATCATCCAATGTTCAGTCCTTCGAACACTTTAATTTTTCTTAATATTGCTGAAGAAAAATTGCAACCAGCCATACTTTTTCATGAATGATTTATTTTCCTGTGACTAGTTTAGGCTCAAGCCCGTCTTCAAACAGCAGGGAGGATGGCTAGTACAGATTACACATTTCTTAGTTCTGTAATAAAATGGAATATTTATAATTTCCATATATATAATAGCTTTTATATAGAGGTGCATTCAAGTTCTAAGGCCTCCAATTTTTTTTTCTAATTAACTACTCACCTGAAATTGATGAAACTGGCGCTACTTCTCGCCGTAATCGCCCTGTAGACGTACACATTTTTCACAACGCTGACGCCATGATTCCATGGCAGTGGCGAAGGCTTCTTTAGGAGTCTGTTTTGACCACTGGAAAACCGCTGAGGCAATAGCAGCACGGCTGGTGAATGTGCGGCCACGGAGAGTGTCTTTCATTGTTGGAAAAAGCCAAAAGTCACTAGGAGCCAGGTCAGGTGAGTAGGGAGCAAGAGGAATCACTTCAAAGTTGTTATCACGAAGAAACTGTTGCGTAACGTTAGCTCGATGTGCGGGTGCATTGTCTTGGTGAAACAGCACACGCGCAGCCCTCCCCAACGTTTTTGATGAAGGAATTTGTTCTTCAAAACATTTTCATAGGATGCACCTGTTACCGTAGTGCCCTTTGGAACGCAATGGGTAAGGATTACGCCCTCGCTGTCCCAGAACATGGACATCATCATTTTTTCAGCACTGGCGGTAACCCGAAATTTTTTTGGTGGCGGTGAATCTGTGTGCTTCCATTGAGCTGACTGGCGCTTTGTATGTGGATTGAAAAATGGCATCCACGTCTCATCCATTGTCACAGTCGACGAAAAGAAAGTCCCATTCATGCTGTTGTTGCGCGTCAACATTGCTTGGCAACAAGCCACACGGGCAACCAAGTGGTCATCCGTCAGCATTTGTGGCACCCACCTGGATGATACTTTTCGCATTTTCAGGTCGTCATGCAGGATTGTGTCCACAGAACCCACAGAAATGCCAACTCTGGAGGCAATCTGTTCAAGTCATTCAGCGATCCCCCAAAACAATTCTCTCCACTTTCTCGGTCATGTCGTCAGACTGGCTTGTGCGAGCCCGAGGTTGTTTCGGTTTGTTGTCAGATGATGATCTGCCTTCATTAAACTGTCGCACCCACGAACGCACTTTCGACACCACTCCATCACCACATGTCTCCTTCAACTGTCAATGAATTTCAATTGGTTTCACACCACGCAAATTCAGAAAACAAATGATTGCACACTGTTCAAGTAAGGAAAATGTCGCCATTTTAAGTATTTAAAACAGTTCTCATTCTCGCCGCTGGCGGTAAAATTCCATCTGCTGTATGGTGCTGCCATCTGTGGGACGTATTGACAATGAATGCGGCCTCATTTTAAAACAATGTGCATGTTTCTATCTCTTTCCAGTCCGGAAAAAAAAAAAAAATCGGAGGCCTTAGAACTTGAATGCACCTCATACAAGAAATTTACATTTTAATTATTTGAGGAAAGGTTTTTCTTTATGTATTTCAGCATAGGAGTCTGCATCATTGATAAGGAGCATGCTGAACACGAACATGACTAATGGCAAGATGGTGGACACTTGTCGTTACACCTCATGTTGTGTCAGTTTCTGATTTGATTGATGCAAAAAAGCTGTACTCTGACAAAAGTCTAGGCGTTGAGCTTGTCTATGAGAGGTCTTGTTGAAAACTGCTTATCATTTGAAAAATTCCTGGACAGGGCCCAGAGCATCGTATTAGAGGAGTTTGAAGAGAGGCTCACTGCTGCCCCAAAGAAGCTTAAATAATACAATGTCTAGTACCAGCTTAAGCCAAATCCCACAAAACCCATTTAAACATCTGCAAATGGTGCACATTCATAGGGTACAGGTTACATGGAGAACAATATTGTTGGAGCATTGCCCTACTCTTAAATACCTGGGTATTACACTGGACTGGGCTCTGGCATGTAAGCAGTACTGTGCAAACATCAAAATGAAAGTGAAAGGTGCAGAAGAAACAGTATCCTCCACACCTTTTAGGCTCAGACTGGTGTGGCAAGTGACACATGGTAAAAACACAGCAGTGGCAGTGTGCTACGCCATCAGAGATTATACCTCTTCCATCTGATGCAAATCCCCCCCTGCTAAGCTAGTTAGTATCATTTAACAATACTTACAGTGTCATAACAAGCCATCTGAAATCAACTTCCACATATGAGATCTAGCACCTGGTTGGAAACCCTCCACTGACAATATAACAGCAGGCAACTGCTTACAAAGAGTGAATGAAGCATTTCACATCTGAACAACACACCTTATGTAGCAGTCAACCAGAGAGAAATGGTTAACTTCAAAAGACTACCTCTTGATGAAAGCACACAATTCGTTCTTGTAAGTGCTGTAAGTGTACTTAAAACATTCATTTCTCATAACTTGTACTCCCTTTTTTATTTTACATTTTAATATGATTTTTCTGACACAAAAAGTGCAAAAGCCACGTACACATTTGATTAATACTGGAATTGAGGCTGAGTGTAGTGTGAAGAGAATAGTCTACTCTTCATTTGTGCATCATAACTGCTTTATTAATGTAAGTACTGTCCAGGTACTTAGGAGTACTGCCTCACTTTGATTCTCACACCACAGCAAAAATGAGTAATATAGATGTTAGTATCAGCAAGATTGAGAAATGATTGAAATCGCTAAATCAGAACAGAGCTCCAGTGCCCCATTGAATCCCCGTCATATTCAGTACAG
This sequence comes from Schistocerca gregaria, assembly GCF_023897955.1. NCBI lineage: Eukaryota > Metazoa > Arthropoda > Insecta > Orthoptera > Acrididae > Schistocerca > Schistocerca gregaria. The sequence goes on from NC_064920.1 coordinate 727,653,809, forward strand.
AAATTATAGCTGAACTAGCCCCTCTTTTAACCACAACATACCATAAATCTCTCAAATAAAAAACTTTGCCTAGTAGGTGGAAGAAAACACAGACCACATGCACTTGCAAGAAGGACTGAAGAAGTGGTCCATGAAACTACTGTGTCATTGATGTACAGCTGTTGAAGAATATTACAACAAATGCTGAGTTTAAATGTAATGAGGTATCTCAAACAGATTCTCCATGACAACCAGCATGCATTTTTAAAACATCAGATAAGTGAAACCCAACTTGCACTTTTTTCACAAAACATCCTGAAAGCCAAGGATCAAGATGGAGCCTTTCTCAGCTTCCAAAAACCATTTGACGAAGTACCACACTGACCCGTATGAACAAAAATTAAATCATATGCGACAGGAATCAAAATTTTGGCTGGCTTGGCTTGAGGAACTCATAGTAGGGAGAATATGGCTTGGTAACTTAGGTGGAGAATCATAAATTAGAAGTCTTTTCTGGCATAACCCAAGGAAGTGTGTTATATATACTGATGAGTTGGTGGACTGTATAGTGACTTTTAACAGATGATATATGAGGTTTGTCTGGAAAATAATTATAAAAGTTGAATAATGTCTGTATGTTACAAGTTGCAGTCACTGCCAGGTGGGACTACTACTGTAATCAATCCCATCAATGCTCAGTTCGAGTCAGAGCACTCTGCGTGAAGGTGGGAGTGTGTGGCAGCTTGTTGACAGTTACCCTTTCTCACCTGCCGTCGGCATGGAGCTCTCTCTGATTGAGGAACAGCGTGTCAACATCAAGTTTCTTGCAAAGCTAGGCAAGAAAGGGCGTGAAATTTTTGAGTGTTTGAAACAGGTTTACGGAGACAATTCTCTGAAGGAACCAACTGTGAACAAGTGGTTAAAAAGGTTCCGGGGTGGCCGAGAAGAAGTGAACGATGATCCTTGCCCAGGATGCCCATTGACATCGAGTTCCGATGCAAATGTTGAATGAATTCAGGCTTGTGTTCTTAAAGACCATAGATTGACAGTCAGAATGATTGCTGACAAGCTGTCAATCCCCAAAACAGTAGTTCACGAAATCCTGACACAAAAATTTGAAATGAAGAAATTGTGTGCGAAAATCGTACCAAAGCTCTTGACGCCAGAACAGAAAGCAAAGAGGGTTGAGTGCTGTGAGGATTGGTTGGAAGCAGAGGAACGAGGGGACTTTCTCAACCGAGTCATCACTGGAGAAGAGTCCTGGTTTTACGAATTTGATGTGGAGCTCAAATCTCAAAGCAAGGAATGGAAACTAGCAGGAGAACCAAGAACAAAGTCGTGAAAATCAAGGTCCAATGTGAAGACAATGTTGATCGTTTTCTTTGATTCTAGAGGCATTGTTCACAAGGAATTTGTCCCTCCCGGCCAGAGACTGAACGGAAATTTTTACGTTGAAGTTCTGACACGTCTCAGAGCTCGTGTGGCTCAAGTTCGACCAGAGTTGGCAAAAGGGGGCAGGTGGATCCTTCATCACGACAATGTGCCTGCTCACACATCGCTCGTTGTGTGCGAGGTTTTGGCCCGAAGCTCAATCACCGTGACAGACCACCCGCCTTATTCACCCGGTTTAGCCCCGTGTTCCCGAAATGCAAAATGGTGCTTCGTGGGTGGCACTTGGGAGATGTGGAAGTCATCAAGGCGGAAACGACACGGCAACTGAACATCATCACAACTGAAGACTTTCAGCAATGTTATCAACAGTGAAAACGGTGTTGGCACATGTGTATCACATCTCAGGGCGAGTACTTTGAAGGAGACCATATCGTAATACCTGAATAATTGTAAAATAAAGTTATTATTCAACTTTTATACGTATTTTCTGGACAAACCTCGTAGTTATCTATAATAATATACAGTACTATTTGAAAAGAGCTGCATGCATATCCTGTCAGATCTTGATAAAATTTAAGAGTTTTGCAAAGATTGTCAGCTCGTTAAGCATCTCTGCTATATGGTGAGTAGCCACTTTCCTTTTCATAATATTGTTACATTCCACCCTGGATTTTCCATTGTTTGAAAATTGTTATAGGTTACATTTAAAGATATCCCATAACATATTTTTCTGTTCATGTACCTTTTACCTTTACAAATGTCTGCTTGGGTCTGTGTGTGTGTGTGGTGTGTGTGTGTGTGTGTGTGTGTGTACCTGTCCTTTTTTCCCCCTAAGGTAAGTCTTTCCGCTCCCGGGATTGGAATGACTCCTTACCCTCTCCTTTAAAACCCACATCCTTTCGTCTTTCCCTCTCCTTCCCTCTTTCCTGATGAAGCAACCGTTGGTTGTGAAAGCTTGAATTTTGTGTGTATTTTTGTGTTTTTTTTTGTGTATCTATCAACATGCCAGCACTTTCGTTTGGTAAGTCACATCGTCTTTGTTTTTAGATATATTTTTCTCACGTGGAATGTTTCCTTCTATTATATTTGTATACAAAATGTGATTTACATATAAATTCTGCTGGTGTGGTAATACATAGGGAAACACAATCTGATTGTCACAGAAGAAGAATATGAGGGTTGTTCAATAAGTAATGCTCCACATTTTTTTTTTCAATAGCCATTAATGTACATAGATAAACATCCTTGTTGGTGCTTCACATTTGGTGTTTGTTCTGTGCGCCGATGAAGTTTCGAACCATTCTGGCATATAGCAGAGCCGTAGTAGTGTCATAATGGCATCTACAAATGACTTGCGGTGCAAGTAGTGTGCTGTTATTGAATTCTTGTGTACAGAAAAAGAAACTGTGGTGAATATCCATAAACATTTGTGTGCAGTGTATTGTGATGCTGCAGTTGATAGGAGTACAGTTGGACGACGAGTAATAATGTTACAGCCTCAGCAAATGCAGAAACAGAGCTCCATAATCGGCCATGCTCGGGGCGTCCTGTCACAGTCACTGTTCCAGACACGCTGAATCATGCAGATGCCATTATTTGTGCCAACTGGCACATCACAACTCATCAATAGACTCTACAGTTGTTGGTCAGCATTGGCTGTTCATCTGCAAGGACCGAGACTCTCGGATCTTCAAAGAAGTGCTCACAATGTGTTCAACAAATGCTCACAGCGGACCACAAAATTCAAAGACCTGGCACACTCGGACTTTCATCTCTTTGGGCAATTTAAAGATTTTCTATGGGGAACACACTTTGAAGATGATGAGAGTGTCAGTAACACAATGAAAACAGGATAAGAGCTTTTACCAGCAGGAAATACAGGCTCTTCCACAATTTTGGCATTTGGCCATAGAATGTGATGGAGACTACATAGAAAAATAGGACATGGACAACACACGTTGATGTATATTGTCACCAAATTCTGACTCTTAACAATTAATACGTTCTGAGAAAGAAATGTCAGGCATTACTTATTGAATGACCCTCCTACATAGTCAATATGTGTAATCAGTGAGATTTTAGTCAACTTGTCATTCGGAGACAGCAGATAACTGCATATTTGAGAGTAGAATAGGTTTTGGTGCTATGGTGATGGAGCAATTGAGGTAGCTAATGTGTACATCAGAAGGAAGGAAAGGAACTTTGGATTGAGAGGCAAACTCTTACATTAGAACATATGTAAGCAAGTTGACTTCTCTGAAAATAAGTTAATTTTTGAAATTAGATGTTTCACACTATGCCAACCACAAATGTAGCTGCAAAACATCGCCAGCCAAGTGTTCTTTTGCTCATCCACAGTAAGCAGTAACATTTTCAATGCCTACTATAATGTTATAATTTGTTTTCTTGATATTTCATTGTACTTTTTTTCTTTTCCTTCATTTTTGGACATAGAATCCCAAGACTTTTATTCATCTATATAATGCAGCAATTGATAGACTGCTGTTTGCTTGTCTGGATGAGGATCTCTTAGAATACTCATTTGGACCACCAGAATTTGAGGATCATTTAGATGATCCCTCACGACACACAAGTGGATTCCAAGTGTGCCCAAAGTACTGGGGATCTCCACACTACTGCAAATTTTTGTTTGATGTAAGTTGAACGGTATTTGTGGTTTGCTCTTTATTATTTAACTGTTTGAAATAATTACAGTTGCTCAGATTGTGATGATGAAATAGAAATAAAGAAGACAAATATAGAAGACAAACAAAAAGAAATATTCTGTGTTCACAGAAATGTAGCTATGGCATTTAAATGAAGGCTTGCCCAATGTTTCACCTAATATTAAGTTGAATGTAATGCAGTTTTTAAGCTTCTGTGTATCATATGTCTTCTGTTCTCAGTTAACATTGATGAGATTTTAATATGTTGGAAAGCAGCTATTTCATACTCTGAGTTGCATGATGTGTCAGCAAGAAGGAACTGTCTTTTAACTCTTAGTCTCAATATGTACACTATGTGATTGAAAGTATCTGGACACCTGGCTGAAAATGACTTACACATTTGTGGTGCCCTCCATCAGTAATGCTGGAATTCAATATGGTACTGGCCCACCCTTAGTCTTGATGACAGCCTCCACTCTTGCAAGCATATGTTCAGTCAGGTGCTGGAAGGTTTCTTGGGGAATGACAGCCCACTCTTCACAGAGTGGTGCACTGAGGAGAGGTATTGATGTTGGTTGGTGAGGCCAGGCGCGAAATCCGCATTCCAAAACATCCCGAAGCTGTTCTATAGGATCCAGGTCAGAACTCGGGTGTGTAGGCTAGTCCATTACAGGGACGTTATTGTCATGTAACCACTCTGCCACAGGCCGTGCATTATGAACAGGTGCTTCATCATGTTGAAAGATGAAGCCACCATCCCCGAATTGCTCTTCAACACTGAGAAGCAAGAATGTGCTTAAAACATCAATGTAGGCATGTGCTGTGATAGTACAATGCAAAACAACAAGGGGTGCAAGCCCCCCTCCATGAAAAACACAACCACACCATAACACCACCACCTCCGAATTTTAGTGTTGGCGCTACACACGCTGGCCGATGATGTTCACCAGGCATTTGCCATATGCACACCTTGCCATCGGATTGCCACATTGTGTACCATGATTTGTCACTCCACCTAATGTTTTTCCACTGTTCAATCATCCATTGTTTACACTCCTTACACCAAGCGAGGTGACGTTTGCCATTGACCGGCGTGATGTGTGGCTTATCAGCAGCCGCTCGACCATGAAATCCAAGTTTTCTCACCTCCTGCCTAAGCGTCATAGTACTTGCAGTGGATCCTGATGCAATTTGGAATTCCTGTGTGATGGTCTGGATAGATGTCTGCCTATTACACATCGTGACCCTCTTCAACTGTAGGTGGTCTCTGTTAGCCAACAGACAAGATTGGCCTGTACGCTTTTGTGCTGTATGTGTCCCTTCATGTTTCCACTTGACTATCACATTGGAAACAGTTGATCTAGGGATGTTTAGGAGTGTGGCAATCTCGCATTCAGACGTATGATGCAAGTGACATCCAATCACCTGACCACGTTTGAAGTCTGGTGTGTTCCACGGAGTGCCCCATTCTGCTCTCTCACAATGTCTAATGAGTACTGAGGTCGTTGATATGGAGTACCTGGCAGCGCGATGCACCGAATATGAGAAACATATGTTTTTGGGGGTGCCGGATACTTTTGATCACATAGTGTATGTCTAAGGAAGGCCATAAAGTCAAGCACTGTTCAAATTTTTGAAACTGCTGTAGTATGTATGTATATTTAATGTATGTCAATTAGGCAAATATACACAGTGTGTCCCAGTTCTGTTAGGACTGCTTATATACACTGGACTCGCATTCGGGAGGACAACGGTTCAATCCCGTCTCCAGCCATCCTGATTTAGGTTTTCCGTGATTTCCCTAAATCGTTTCAGGCAAATGCCGGGATGGTTCCTTTGAAAGGACACGGCCGATTTCCTTCCGCATCCTTCCCTAACCCGAGCTTGCGCTCCGTCTCTAATGACCTCGTTGTCGACGGGACGTTAAACAACACTAACCTAACCTAACCTAACCTAACTGCTTATATGATATTTCGAACTCTAATGCTCCCTCATTGTGACTTCTGGTGTTATGATCCTTGTAGTTTCAGCAACAGCCATGTAGAAGGTCAAAGTGCTAACATCATTGCAGTAGGTGTCCTGTCTGCAAATGTATGTGTCTGACATTTGTCGGAAAACGATGGTGGAGCAGTGAGGCAACATAAAGTTTTGTGTTTGTGGGTTAGAACTCGCTGAATTTGACCCGAATACTGAGAAGCTGGTTGCTCATCCATGACAATGTCCCAGCCCACAAGATGAAGATTGTGTGCAATTTTGGACAGCATACAGATCACAGTCCTGGATCAGCTGCTGTATTCACTGCTAAATACAGTTCTGAACAAGCACTACAATTACTATTACAAAACAATTTTAAAACAATTTCAGCGCTGTATTGATTCAGTGGGGGGCTGTAATCCATTAATCCATGACTTCCATATTTTGTAGCCACAGTCCTAATCGATCTGGGATACATGGTGTAAATGCTACAGTTGTCTGGTACAGTTACATGTTTTCCTAGAGATTCCTGAAATTTTGATTTCTAGGTTTTACAGTAGATGAAAAATATTCATTAAACAGACTTGCAATTTCATACTGGCATTCTATGATATTCCCATGTTAGTTAATGTGGAGAGTGTTAAATAACTCCCATTTTGCAATTATAAAATATTTCTTCTCTCTCTCTCTCTCTCTCTCTCTCTCTCTCTCTCTCTCTCTCTCTCTCTCTCTCTCTCTCTTGTCATAAGACCAGAATAATGAAATTAAAGGTCTAAACAAACAAAAAATCATATTTTTTTCTAATTTAATGTTTATGGGAAAATTATTCTACTTCTAATAACTTTCGACTTTGCCAATTCTTTTTACTTCCCCCCCTCCCACCTGCCTCTCCCTCTGTACTGCTTTAGGTTGGTATGAAGAATTGGTATAATAATTGCATGTGTAACAGACTCTTTAAAATATGAAAATATTAAACTTTTTAAAATTTCTTTTGCAGCTGATGCATAGTCTCCAATTGTCAGAAGACATTAGTTGGCCACCTGTAAATTACGTTGATCTCCTTAAGTCTCTTGAACAGTATTGTACAGAAAATCAGCTGCAGTATGCAGTGTGGGACATAAACAGGTGGGCTATGAAAAACTAATTGTAAAGGCACTGCAATTTCTTGCATTGGAGTTGTTAAAAAACTCATTGGTCAATATAATTATATCATTTTTAAGTATACAGCACAAGTTCTGTTTGATGCATTCTGTATGCACTGCAACTAACAACACAATGAACCCACAAGATAGATTCAACTGTCTACATGTGTCCGCAAATCTTAACAATGTGTTAGCAGTTTAAGTAATTTATTGTTTGTAGAAGGTATTTTAATTAATTATAAAGTGTTATTAGAAGGGAAAAATTACATAAAACTACTAAAAAATACTGTTTCGTTAAACTATGATATAACTTTCTCCTGATAACATTATCAGGAGAAAGAAAACTGGTGTTCTATTCGGAACGTGGAATGTCAGATCCCTTAATCGGGCAGGTAGGTTAGAAAATTTAAAAAGGGAAATGGATAGGTTAAAGTTAGATATAGTGGGAATTAGTGAAGTTCGGTGGCAGGAGGAACAAGACCTCTGGTCAGGTGACTACAGGCTTATAAACACGAAATCAGATAAGGGTAATGCAGGAGTAGGTTTAATAATGAATAGTAAAATAGGAGTGTGGGTAAGCTGCTACAAACAGCATAGTGAATGCATTATTGTGGCCAAGACAGACACGAAGCCCACGCCTACTACAGTAGTACAAGTTTATATGCCAACTAGCTCTGCAGATGGTGAAGAAATTGATGAAATGTATGATGAGATAAAAGAAATTATTCAGGTAGTGAAGGGAGACGAAAATTTAATACTCATGGGTGACTGGAATTCAACAGCAGGAAAGGAAGAGATGGAAACGTAGTAGGTAAATTTGGATTGGGGCTAAGGAACGAAAGAGGAAGCCGCCTGGTAGAGCATAACTTAACCATAGCTAACACTTGGTTCAAGAATCATGAAAGAAGGTTGTATACATGAAAGAACCCTGGAGATACTACAATGTTTTAGATAGGTTATATAATGGTAAGACAGAGATTTAGGAACCAGGTTCTAAATTGTAAGACATTTCCAGGGGCAGATGTGGACTCTGACCACAATCTGTTGGTTATGAACTGTAGATTAAAACTGAAGAAACTGCAAATAGGTGGGCATTTAAGGAGATGGGACCTGGATAAACTGAAAGAACCAGAGGTTGTACAGAGTTTCAGGAAGAGCACAAGGGAACAATTGACAGGAATGGGGGAAAGAAATACAGTAGTAGAAGAATGGGTAGTTTTGAGGGATGAAGTAGTGAAGGCAGCAGAGGGTCAAGAAGGTAAAAAGACGAGGGCTAGTAGAAATCCTTGGGTAACAGAAGAGATACTGAATTTAGTTGATGAAAGGAGAAAATACAAAAATGCAGTAAGTGAAGCAGGCAAAAAGGAATATAAACGTCTCAAAAATGAGATCGACAGGAAGTGCAAAATGGCTCAGCAGGGTTGGCTAGAGGACAAATGTAAGGATGTAGAGGCTTATCTCACTAGGGGTAAGATAGATACGGCCTACAGGAAAATTAAAGAGACCTTTGGAGAAAAGAGAACCACTTGTATGAATATCAAGAGCTCAGACGGAAACCCAGTTCTAAGCAAAGAAGGGAAAGCAGAAAGGTGGAAGGAGTATATATATAGATGGTCTATACAGGGGTGATGTTCTTGAGGACAATATTATGGAAAGGGAAGAGGATGTAGATGAAGATGAAATGGGAGATATGATACTGCAGGAAGAGTTTGACAGAGCACTGAAAGACCTAAGTCGAAACAAGGCCCCAGGAGTAGACAACATTCCATTAAAACTACTGACAGCCTTGGGAGAGCCGGTCCTCACAAAACTCAACCATCTGATGAGCGAGATGTATGAGACAGGCGAAATTCCCTCAGACTTCAAGAAGAACATAATAATTCCAATCCCAAAGAAAGCAGGTGTTGAGATGTGAAAATTACTGAACAATCAGTTTAATAAGCCACAGCTGCACAATACTAACGCGAGTTCTTTACAGACGAATGGAAAAACTGGTAGAAGCCAACTTCAGGGAAGATCAGTTTGGATTCTGTAGAATTGGAACACATGAGGCAATAATGACCCTACGACTTATCTTTGAAAAATTAAGGTAAGGCAAACCTATGTTTCTAGCATTTGTAAACTTAGAGAAAGCTTTTGACAATGTTGACTGGAATACTGTCTTTCAAATTCTAAAGGTGGCAGGGGTAAAATACAGGGAGCGAAAAGCTATTTACAATTTGTACAGAAACCAGATGGCAGTTATAACAGTCGAGGGACATAAAGGGAAGCAGTGGTTGGGAAGGGAGTGAGACAGGGTTGTAGCCTCTCCCTGATGCTATTCAGTCTGTATATTGAGCAAGCAGTAAGGGAAACAAAAGAAAAGTTTGGAGTAGGTATTAAAATCCATGGAGAAGAAATAAGAACATTGAGGTTCACCGATGACATTGTAATTCTGTCAGAGACAGCAAAGGACTTGGAAGAGTAGGTGAACGGAATGGACAGTGTCTTGAAAGAAGGGTATAAGATGAACATCAACAAAAGCAAAACAAGGATAATGGAATGTAGTCGAATTAAGTCGGGTGATGCTGAGGGAATTATATTAGGAAATGAGACACTTAAAGTAGTAAAGGAGTTTTGCTATTTGGGGAGCAAAATAACTGATGATGGTCGAAGTAGAGAGGATATAAAATGTAGACTGGCAATGGCAAGGAAAGTGTTTCTGAAGAAGAGAAATTTGTTAACATCAAGTATTGATTTAAGTGTTAGGAAGTAGTTTCTGAAAGTATTTGAATGGAGTGTAGCCATGTATGGAAGTGAAACGTGGACAATAAATTGTTTAGACAAGAAGAGATTGGAAGCTTTCGAAATGTGGTGCTACAGAAGAATGCTGAAGATTAGATGGGTAGATCACATAACTTATGAGGAGGTATTGAATAGAATTGGGGCGAAGAGTAGTTTGTGGCACAAATTGACTAGAAGAAGGGATCGGTTGGTAGGACATGTTCTGAGGCATCAAGGGATCACCAATTTAGTACTGGAGGGCAGCGTGGAGGGTAAAAATCGTAGAGGGGGACCAAGAGATGAATACACTAATCAGATTCAGAAGGATGTAGGCTGCAGTAGGTACTGGGAGATGAAGAAGCTAGCACAGGATAGAGTAGCATGGAGAGCTGCATCAAACCAGTCTCAGGACTGAAGACAACAACAACAACAACAACAACAACAACAACACGATATAACTTCAGTACATCATAATTCAATGGACTAAATAATACTGATTCTACTCTTAGCTAAAGAGCACAAAGTATGAATTGCCATGAGAAAAGTGCAATTAAACATTTGCATAATATATGCTAATCCTGGTTTACTTAACATATTCAGAGTCATGTGCTATAATAATACTAATTTAGTAATTGCCATTGATCCTCGACTTCATACTCATCTACTGCTTCAGTACATGCAGAAAGATTTTAACAGGAGTACCCTCATGACAACAGCAATGTCTAATACACAATTTTGTATTCATTGTAGAGGATGACAATCCTGAAAAAACTGTCAATATAAAAACAAGGAATCCTGAAAGATATTCTTGCAAAAAATAAAAGGCGAAGTTATATATACAAAAGATCTTAGCAACATGTCATGATCATTTGCCATTGTCTGCTGTATGTTGTCATCAAGTTTGTCAAGTGGAATTGCACATGCCACCACAGATGATGTTGCAGTGACAGTGCTCTTTATTCCTTATTTTTCACTACATATAACATGATTATTGACTCATCTTTAACTCGTGTAAAGCATTTCCAAACTGGTCATAAGCTTGGAAGATACAAGCATATCAAAGTTGAACAGTCCTAATCACAACTCTACAGACAACTGGTGACCCCTACGTGATCCAGACCTAAAGAACTACACAAGAAGACCATTACATGATGTAAGAAGAATCCAGAGTATCAAGCTTAGCCACCCTTCTGGCCATGCGATCCTGTACTGTATTTTGCTCAAGTGCAGGCAGATATTCATTATTCTGGAATTACTGCCAATTAAACATGTTTTTCCTTATTATTGAGCCAACTTGTCCATCAGTGTGCCGTGGAAGATCAGGATATTATAATTGCGCTGCTGGTGGATGCATCTTATAGGAAGCTAAAAATTGGACTCATCCAAAGACCGCTTCACAAGAAGACATTGGGATTGTTATCCACCCCAGCACCTTCAGCACTTGAGGGTCAAGGTGGACATCGGTACTATTCCTGACAACCTGTTATGTACAATATGGAGCCTACCACCACAAGCTAGGACAATTATAGTATTCCAAATGGAGATGTCGCTGGACACCATTGTGGAACTTGCAGACGGCATACAAGAGGCTATTACTCCCGTACGAGTTAGCACCATGGCAGAAGCGTGCAGTACAGACAGCAGCAGCAGCAGCAGCAGCAGCAGCAGTCCCACACACTGATTATGACATCATGTTGTTGTTGTTTTCAGTCCTGAGACTGGTTTGATGCAGCTCTCCATGCTACTCTATTCTGTGCAAGCTGCTTCATCTCCCAGTACCTACTGCAACCTACATCCTTCTGAATCTGCTTAGTGTACTCATCTCTCGGTCTCCCTCTACGATTTTTACCCTCCACGCTGCCCTCCAATGCTAAATTTGTGATCCCTTGATGCCTCAAAACATGTCCTACCAACCGATCCCTTCTTCTAGTCAAGTTGTGCCACAAACTTCTCTTCTCCCCAATCCTATTCAATACCTCCTCATTAGTTACGTGATCTATCCACCTTATCTTCAGTATTCTTCTGTAGCACCACATTTCGAAAGCTTCTATTCTCTTCTTGTCCAAACTAGTAATCGTCCATGTTTCACTTCCATACATGGCTACACTCCAAACAAATACTTTCAGAAACGACTTCCTGATAGATAAATCTATATTCGATGTTAACAAATTTCTCTTCTTCAGAAACGCTTTCCTTGCCATTGCCAGTCTACATTTTATATCCTCTCTACTTCGACCATCATCAGTTATTTTACTTCCTAAATAGCAAAACTCCTTTACTACTTTAAGTGTCTCATTTCCTAATCTAATTCCCTCAGCATCACCCGATTTAATTTGACTACATTCCATTATCCTCGTTTTGCTTTTGTTAATGTTCATCTTATATCCTCCTTTCAAGACACTGTCCATTCCATTCAACTGCTCTTCCAAGTCCTTTGCCGTCTCTGACAGAATTACAATGTCATCGGCGAACCTCAAAGTTTTTACTTCGTCTCCATGAATTTTAATACCTACTCCAAACTTTTCTTTTGTTTCCTTTACTGCTTGCTCAATATACAGATTGAATAACATCGGGGAGAGGCTACAACCCTGTCTCACTCCTTTCCCAACCACTGCTTCCCTTTCATGCCCCTCGACTCTTATTACTGCCATCTGGTTTCTGTACAAATTATAAATAGCCTTTCGCTCCCTGTATTTTACCCCTGTCACCTTTAGAATTTGAAAAAGTGTATTCCAGTCAACATTGTCAAAAGCTTTCTCTAAGTCTACAAATGCTAGAAACGTAGGTTTGCCTTTTCTTAATCTTTCTTCTAAGATAAGTCGTAAGGTCAGTATTGCCTCACGTGTTCCAACATTTCGACGGAATCCAAACTGATCCTCCCCGAGGTCTGCATTTACCAGTTTTTCCATTCGTCTGTAAAGAATTCGCGTTAGTATTTTGCAGCCGTGGCTTATTAAACTGATAGTTCGGTAATTTTCACATCTGTCAGCACCTGCTTTCTTTGGGATTGGAATTATTATATTCTTCTTGAAGTCTGAGGGTATTTCGCCTGTCTCATACATCTTGCTCACCAGCTGGTAGAGTTTTGTCATGACTGGCTCTCCCAAGGCCGTCAGTAGTTCTAATGGAATGTTGTCAACTCCGGGGGCCTTGTTTCGACTCAGGTCTTTCAGTGCTCTGTCAAACTCTTCACGCAGTATCGTATCTCCCATTTCGTCTTCATCTACATCCTCTTCTATTTCCATAATATTGTCCTCAAGTACATCGCCCTTGTATAAACCTTCTATATACTCCTTCCACCTTTCTGCCTTCCCTTCTTTGCTTAGAACTGGGCTGCCATCTGAGCTCTTGATATTCATACACGTGGTTCTCTTCTCTCCAAAGGTCTCTTTAATTTTCCTGTAGGCCGTATCTATCTTACCTAGTGAGATAAGCTTCTACATCCTTACATTTGTCCTCTAGCCATCCCTGTTGAGCCATTTTGCACTTCCTGTCGATCTCATTTTTGAGACGTCTGTATTCCTTTTTGCCTGCTTCATTTATTGCATTTTTATATTTTCTCCTTTCATCAATTAAATTCAATATTTCTTCTGTTACCCAAGGATTTCTAGCAGCCCTCGTCTTTGTACCTACTTTATCCTCTGCTGCCTTCACTACTACATCCCTCAGAGCTACCCATTCTTCTTCTACTGTATTTCTTTCCCCTATTCCTGTCAATTGTTCCCTTATGCTCTCTCTGAAACTCTGTACAACCTCTGGTTCTTTCAGTTTATCCAGGTCCCATCTCCTTAATTTCTCACATTTTTGCAGTTTCTTCAGTTTTAATCTACAGGTCATAACCAATAGATTGTGGTCAGAGTCCACATCTGCCCCTGGAAATGTCTTTGAATTTAAAACCTGGTTCCTAAATCTCTGTCTTACCATTATATAATCTATCTGATACCTTTTAGTATCTCCAGGGTTCTTCCACGTATACAACCTTCTTTCATGATTCTTAAACCAAGTGTTAGCTATGATTAAGTTGTGCTCTGTGCAAAATTCTACTAGGCGGCTTCCTCTTTCATTTCTTAGCCCCAATCCATATTCACCTACTATGTTTCCTTCTCTCCCTTTTCCTACACTCGAATTCCAGTCACCCATTACTATTAAATTTTCGTCTCCCTTCACTACCTGAATAATTTCTTTTATTTCATCATACATTTCTTCAATTTCTTCATCATCTGCAGAGCTAGTTGGCATATAAACTTGTACTACTGTAGTAAGAAGCATCCTTCTTCATCTTAGACTTATTAATTCCGTTACTGAATGAGCTTCTTATTGTTGCACACACAAATTGGTTTGAAATTACTTTGGCAACCTATATGCTGTCATTCAAAGTAATTTGGCATCATTTGGAACTTAAGCAGATCATGTGTACAAGAGAAAAATGAACATTTTAATGTAAAATTTTAGGCTTTAAATATGCAGTCGAAATTTTTACCCTGCAGTTTTTTTTTTTTTTTTGGAAAAAACACTGTAACAGGCATATATATGCTTGGAGAAGCAGATATCAATTTTTGCTCATTCCAGACACAACATTTAAAGTATTTCTTTGTCCACACTGCCAACAGATTCTCATAAATGCAATCGTGTTTATGTACATGAATACAGCATAAGAAAGCCATGAATCTTGATTTTCAGGCTGGAGACTGGTTTGGTGCAGCTCTCCATCCTAGTTTAAACTATGCAACTCTCTTGGTCGGTGAGAACCTGTGAGAACCTCTAGAATATTTTACCTAGTCTGATGCCATCATCATTAAATAATGCAGAAGAGATGCATCTTTTTGGAAAGTATAGCAGCTGCAATTTCCTTTTGCTTTCAGCCATTTACAATATCAATATAGCAAGAGCATGGTGGCAAAATGTGCAAGATAAGTCAACCAACCATATCATAGCCCCTGCAAGGATTAGAAGACTGCTGCCCATCTTCAGGAATCATATGGTAGTCTGCTCTCATAGGTACTCCTCTGATGCGGTTGCTCATACGGTACAGCTATCTTTATATGCACGCAAACCACCCTATCACATTAATATCCATGGTTGGTGGGGGAGGCATGATAATATATAAGCAACAAACATCATGGCAGTAGTATCACACAAGCAGTTTGGGAAGGTATAACATTTCCACTATTTTATTGGTAAGATTTTAAAAAAAGGAAATCATTTAATTAAAGGAAAATCCCATACTAACTTGATGTATAAATGAACAAGCGTACTTAGTTGGGTGTTTTGGTAAAATTGAGTAGGAGGGTCATTTCGATAGTTGGAACTATCTTTATTATGTGTGAAGGTCTATAATGGGGCATGTTCTGGCATGGTTATTCTGTTTATTTACATTTACATATTTCGGTCAGTAAGATTGCAACTTTAATTGTAGTCCATGAAGGTATCCACTCGTTTCTCTCCATTTCTGGCAACCAGTCAGGTAACAAATTACAAATTTCATTTTGCTCATCTTAAGAAAAAGTAGGTGCAAGACTGAAAATAGTGTATTAAAGTTGCATTGTCAGTTAGTACCACCCTGATGAAGACCACCTGTAACAGTTGTTGAAACTGTAGTACATAATTTTATAATATGACTGGTCTATAACTCAGACCAATTTTACAAAGAATGAAAAAACAAAAGGAAAAGTAATTTTTATATTAACTTGCTGTTCTCGTCTAGTGTTCTGAGCTGACATTCTGCATTCTGTTATAAAGTCAACTCAAAAATTTGTCGTTCCAAATCAGTCCCAGCCCGTTCAGAGGCATCAGCATCAACAGTCTCAATAGCTGCTCCTATTCTTACCATCAATTGGCACTTTTGTTTTGCTACCTGACTTGATTTCCTGTAATAATTGCAGTCTGTATGAAAACAGGTGAAGATGTTTTTGGAATACCAGCTGCACAGTTGTACGAGGGATTCACAGCTCTTTAGGTGCCTTGCGAACAGACTTCTTTGATGACTGCTGGAAAGCTTGTCAAATTCTCTTTGTATCTTCATCACCTCACCTTAGCCTGCATATATTGTGCTTCAAGTCTATACTCTCTGTTTTCATTAAGTTCCTGTGCAATTTTCTTATGGATAGCTGAGAGGGCTGTAGTTTCTCATATCGCATTCTGAAATTTCTCTAAACTTGGGTGTCTCACTTTGATTTTCAAAAAACCAAGCCACACACTGTGCATTTTCCTGCGTAGACTCCATTCTTCAATTCACTTACGGTGTTGCTTTTATGTGTTGTAGCAAGCCTAGATGACAATTATATGGTTTTAACTTCTGGAGGAGGTCGAGTAGCTTGTACAACATTTGGATAACATTAGATCAATATCAGTAAAACACTTTAATAATGAATACTAGAAAACATCCATATCCGTATTTGGGACGTAATACATAATACAACAACAGAACACACTCAATGGTGAATTGTTCATAACATTACTGTTATTTAATGTTGTTGTCACAACTTTTTGTAGTTCTTGTGCTGAATAAGTGTTCTACGCGCAGAAGTGTTCCCAGCCTAACATGACAGTCAAATGTTGCTCGTAACATAAGTCTGAAATTTGGTATACTGTTCTGACCAATGACACTAGCTCACTGCCGGATCGAAAGTGTGTGAGTGTGTGAGTAGCACTGCACTCTGATGTAAGTAGACTTCCATGCAGGGACATATGGAACTTCTTGAGGGCATGTCTTCATGGAAAAATAGCAGGGGATGAAGCACATCTAGATGGTAGTGTCTGAAACTGGAACAATCACAGGTGAGTATTGATCACAAAAAATTGCTTAGTTGCTCATCCAGAGATAACTGTAAATATGCCTCACATAACTCAATCTTCGAGTAGAGTCTGACATGTCCCACCCTGTCCATTAATTCCTCCAGTCATGGGAGGAAAAAAGAACTCATGGCAGTTCATGGGCTTACTGTGTTTTTTAATTATCACCAGGGGTGATGTCCACTGTCTTACAGAAATGGTTTGTATCACCCAATTGCCTTTCTATTGTTGGAGTTCCCTTGCAACCTGCTCACATAAAGCATGGAGGTCAGGCCTAGCATTATAAAATCATGGTTGGACATTATCTTTAACTGTAATGTTCACTACAAAATTTTTAGCCATTCCTAATCGCGAGTCAAACTGTTCACTGTATTTATTTCACAACTGAGAAACATATGTATTGTGGGGAGGGGAGGGGGGGGGGGGGGGAGCACTGAAACACTGATTTGCCACACAGTCTTGTCTGTACAGGTTAAGCAAATCAAACCAGTCAAACCAGAAATGTTTGCACTATTTCTAGATGATAGCACATGGAACAAAACTCACTTTGTGATGTCACAAAAAGTTGCTGGAAAACTGCACACACCTGGTACTGGTATTTTGTGCCCATTACAAACAGATAAAATAGAAGGAGGCTTTTGCACCTGTGGACTATTGAACATGTCATAGATGTGTGTATTGATTAAGGTAATAGACACACTTGCGTCCATTTGAAATTTAACTTCGTTGTGAGCCACTCTTAAGTGGACAAAAAGTTTATTCTTCTGTCTGTGGATGACAGTAGAAGGTGTCCACAAAACAAAAAAAGTGAGACTTCGTTTGTGCCTGCTGTACTGGCTTGACCGTTTCATCATTAACTTGCTGATAGCTACTCTGTGGTTGTGGAGTCGTAAAATAGGTGGTCTGGATATGACAGCCCTTGCCACACTTTAAACAAAAACACAGTGGACAAGACATCTGCACCTTATTCTTAATTACAACTTGTGTGCAATGTGACAAATATGTTATGTTTACCTTTAGTCTGAGCCCTATTTTTATTCACTTTAACACAAACTGTAGACTGAGTGCCTGGTGCACCACAAACAAAACCAATAGACGGAGCCTCAAAATTAATTTCAGTTGTATCTACAGTACAATTGAAAGAACTGTTTACAAATTCAGATCTGGCAATTTTAGGATAGCAGCAAATATGAGTGCATCCGACACATTTTTCACGATTGCATCGTGTAGCATAGCTCTTTAAGTTCGTCAATCAACTATTTCAGTGACTGTTCAGGTTGCTTCTTAACATGAAAAAACTTAAATCTTGCCACAGTGACAAGAATCTATGCCTTGTAATTCTCCAGTGTTCTGACAATTTCCTCATATTCGACATCTTCTAGCCATGGGTCAGGATACAGTTTAAGACGTAAACAATGAACGTTGGCTCCGACGGTGGACAGAAAGAATGCAATGCACACTGTACCTTTAATGCTGTAGGCTAAAAATGCGCTTCCAGCTGAGAAAGATGTTCCAACCGATCCTCTTCCTTGCCGTTAAATGCACGAAATTTGGGTGCAGTGCCACAGGATGCTGCTTGTTGCAACAGTAACTTTGTCATTTTGGAACACTGAACAGCAATTGTTCGATCTGCTGCACGTGAAATTGAACAACTTCTGTTAATGATAGTTTGTGTGAGAGCTCAAACATGGTTAAGCACTTTAGATTAGACATAAAAACACAGAAAAATTATTGCTATTGTGACTAGCAGAATTCCAAGCATGTCAACAGAGGTAGGTGAAGGTGGAATTAGAGTGAAAGACTTCTTGTCACCGTTTTTATATGTCGTAACAAGCCTAGAGGACAGTTGTATGGTTTTTACTTTTGGAGGAGGTCGAGAAGCTTCTAAAATATGTAAATATCTTTAGATCATTACAAATACTTATCTTAGAAGGTATCTGCGTTCAATTGTGGTATGTTAAGTACATAATACAACCTTAGAACACACTCACTGTTAGAGACATTACATCGAATGATAATACTGCTATTGTCGCAACTGTTTTTAACTCTTGTACTGAATAATTGTTCTACACAGAAATGTTCTCAGCCAACATGACAGTCAAAATCACTTGTTACATTTAACTCTGAACTTTAGTACACTGTTCTAATTACACTATCTTGCTGAACTTTAGTACACTGCTCTAATGACACTATCTTGCTGCTGAATCTAAAGTATGATGAGGCTACTATCAGAGTGGGTGAGTGACACTGCTCTCTGACGCAGCAGCAGTGTGTGGAACTTCTTGAGGACCTGTTTTCTTTTATGTCTTTCGATCGTGGCTGTGTGTGCCATTGACTGCTTTGGTATGTGGTTCCATTGTGAGGTACCAACTTTACCACCTGATGTCACTCTTCTGATGACACCACACTCTTACCACCCTGGAACAAAACAGAAAAACCTTTTTTGGCATCTGGAAAGGTAAAACATTTATTACTTACTTTAGTAATTCTACACACATGTAAGAACACACATAAAGTTCTAAACATTTTAATGTGAACACATTTACAATACTCCATATAAATCTAAGTCCAAAGGAATGTAAGATACAAATCCCAATTCATATCAAGAGCAGAGTCCAGGTTACAATGAGGAAGTACAGTAGTGAAGTGGGAGCAAAGGGCTTTCCTTTCCAGGGTTATATAAACTTAGTTTGGTTGTCAATGTGTCGAGGTGGCCCTGAACATCAGCAGCATGCCCAGGCCCCAATGCGGTGCCGTCTTCTTATTTGTTTGATTGTGGTGCCATCTGGTGGCCGGTGCTGTGTCGCCTGATGGCCACTTGCATGCCACTTGGCACTGTCACAGGTTAGTTGAATAACAATGGCTTCATCAGCATCTCACAAAATGTTTTGGTAGCAAAAGTGCTGACACCGTTACTAGACGAGTGATAACACGGACTGTGACCACAGTCCTCGCCATTGGGAGGGGGAGGAGGTGGAGTTGTGAGTTGCTGCAACCCCATCATCTCTTACCCATACGGTGGGCTGTTCTGCGGTACAGTGGAAGGTGAGGTGATGTCAATAGCCTTCTGGGCTTAGAGACTGCAGCTGACATTGAGAGAAGCTTCCTGTTTACAGCAACCAGAGAGTAGGGGTGGAAGCAACCAACCCAGGCAATGATGTCTCCGGTGTGGGCAGACGTCCCGTTTTGTGACACCAGCCAGTGGGAGCACCAGTGCCAGAGTGGGAGTAATTTGGATGTCTGGCTCTGTGTGGGAGTGGGAATGTGATGTGACAGCTCCTGCAGTCCACCTGGCAGCTCTGCTTGCTAAAGGATCTCCTCTGCTACAGGCCCTGCACGATCTGCCAGGGTGTAAAATATAACAGATGAGGGGGCTCTGGACAAGAGGGAGCACAGCACAGGAGGCTGAACCAAAGGCGGATGTGGTTCCCTGAGAGGTGTTAGATATAATGGAAAACCATGCTTCTGTAGGTGGGGTGACTCAGGAGGTAAGCTCGGAGGCAGTGGTGGTGGTCCACCAAGGATGTAATTAGTTGTGATGGTGAGCCAGGAGCTTGTCATCCATTTGTAACATGAAGACGTGCTGAACCCACTGTCTCTGGAAGACCACCAGATTCCAACATTCACAGCATCCCAGGTAGAGGTCTCTGGCACATAGCACAGTGACACAGTGAGTGAGGTGTACGAAGCACGTGAGGGATCAGCAGCAGGAGGTGCTCCACTGTGCATGGCTAGCACTCATGCAGAAACCTCACCAGGCTCTTCTCACCAATACGAATGGACCTGTATGAATTAAGAAAACATGTGAGCAACTCTTCTGCTGGGGCATCCTCGATGTACTTCTTAATCTGCATTTGAAAGATCCGAATGAGGCATTCTGCCTCCCTGTTGGACTGCAGGTGAAGCAGGGGTGCCTGTCATGGTAGATGTAGTGCTGAGCACAAAAGTCTTAAAATGTATGAGACTTGAATTGCGGGCCTGCTGTACATAATCAGGGTGTGGTGGAAGAGGCCTTTAGTGGAGAGGTTGTGGGTGAGGGCATGCACAGTAGACTCTGTTGTTGGCGAGTGGCAGTTGATAATGTACTGGAACTGGGAGTATGCATCAATGGTGAGCCACCGAAATGCATCCAAGAAGAGGCCCACGAAATCCATATCATAACTATAGACGAGTCAGTCTGTAGAACGACAAAAATTAATTACGGACAGGGTCCAATGGCTGGAATGGAGGTTATTCTGGCCATCCCTGCTGGATATGTTACCACACCTGGTGGAGAACGGTATCTGTGCTGATAACACGAGTGAAACGTGTCCTCATAATAGGAAAGCTGTCCACTGCTTGCTCAGTTTCCTCGTCAAGATAAAAGCAAAGGGTTTCCTCTAGGTTGAAGCTGGGGTGAGGACCCATAGGAAGACACGAGATAGAATCCATGTTGGAGTGCTGAACTATTAGGTGCAAATGAATCTCTTAATGGTAATAGCTGAGGAACAGGGTGTACCATTGCAGTCTGCACACTGTCTTATCTGACAGGTGCACTGCTAGGCTAAAGAGGAAGACAGTTGCTTGTGGTCTGTGCCTATGTGAAATTTCACACTATATAAAAACACATGATACTTCTTGATCACTTAATTAATAGTGAAGGCCTCCTCCTCAATTTGGGAATAAACCTTCTGCGGCATGTTGAGCATCTTGAAGGCAAAAACGTTGTGTAATATGGGATTCTTCGGAATAACAAGTTCCACCTTTATCCTCTCAGGCCGATGAAAGATGTTTGTGGTAACTGAAAACATAGTGAAGGCTGTTTGTAAATGTCGGGAGACCTCAGTGTGTGAGATATTATTAACGTACGTACAGATGGGGTTTGTAAAGGGACAGTTCTGGACATTGGCAAGTTGCAGTAGCAATTGTGAGTCTCCACCTGCTGTGGAGGCTTGCTTGTTCTTTGGACATCGTGGCTGGGCTGTGCCTCAAAAATCCAGAAACAAAAAAGATGAGTGAAAGAATGCGAACAATCATAAACAACTGAAAGATCATTACAAGAGCTGTCGTTGATTCAATGGCTATTGTCAAAGCAATACACATAAGTGTTGCAATCTGTCAAGAGTTAAGGCTAAAGATAGATTGGTTCACCCATTATTGTAACTGAGGCTGTACAAGGAAAACATTGAGTGTAAAACATGGAACAGTTGATGTAATACTATTTGCATCATTTAGTAGCAGTGACAGATTGGAGCTCTGTTCAAGTGCCCACACATTGCAACATTGTTTAGGAGTCCAATGGCACTGCTGCTTGGTGCTACATAGCAGGACCACAAAAGTAGCTAACTTTAAGAATGGTGACCTGAAATTACTAAGTTAAGTTGACGTACATGCGTCAGGGTGATACATTGTACATGGAGCATATCCACACAACCAGCCATCAAGCATAACACTTGATGCTGTTGGCTGTTCCAAATTGCTAGGATTGAAATAGGCCAGCACAGCTCCTAGAACAGACTAGGAGGATCAGTAGTTAAGACAAGCTGTTTATCTGACTTAGATGTGGTTAGGCAAGGGGCTGAACAAATAGCAATGGCTCGCATCAGTGCCTCACAAAATGTTGTGGCAGCCATGGTAGTGATGCTGGTACAAGACAAGCGGTAACACAGTGGATTAGCACAATTGCCTTACATAAAAAAGCTTTGAGTTGGTGAATCTGACAAACATTACTTTTTTCTCTAAGTTAATTACAAGTTGAGTTATATGACATTGAAATCGTGAAGTACCATTTGGGAGACTGTAAAATATAAACAGCAGCTGAACACTTCAAGAGTGAAAAACAGTTTTTAGTGATGACACTACTCCCTGAGATTTGTGATTCTAAAAGATGACATTTTCATTTGGAAAGATTAACTGTAATTTTATATGTTTATATTTGTTGTTGTTGTGGTCTTCAGTCCAAACACTTGTTTAATGCAGCTCTCCACATTCGTTGATCCTGTACAAGCCTCTATCTATGAATAACTGCTGCAAGCTACATCCATTTAAAACTGCTTACTGTATTCCTATCTTGATATACCTCTACATTTTTTGCCTCCCACGCTTCCCTCTAACACTAAATTGATAATTTCTTAATGTCTCAGAATGTGTCCTATGAAGTGGTCCATTCTTTGTTGTGCCTCATATTTCTTTTCTCATTAGCTACACATTCTGTGCATCTAATCTTGAACATTTTTCTGTCATTACAGTGTGCATATTTTTCATATTCCTGCGGACATGTTCCCTATTCCGAATGGTTTCCTAGATAGAACACTTATTTTCTGTATAATTCATTGTCATTATTAACAGCGTACCACAGTAGTGTAGAGGAAGTTGAGACAAAATTTTTGATGCGGGACGCCTGTGGTCTATAAAGTCGAAAAACTACCTTGAGGCCTACAAAAAGTACTTAATTTACAGCGCATGCTCGTTGCGCGAGGTTTCTAATATTCTTGGGATCTCTTCACACATACTGTTAGCCCTAGACAAAAAATAAATAGGACCATTTGTTTGGTTGCAAATTTAATTTGCTCTAATTGTGTACATAGACATGTTGTCATTGGACTGTGTGGATTTCGAGTTATTAAAGAAAAATGTACAAAAGTGATATTACACGTGTTCTATCTCGGAAACCATTTGCAATAGGGCATTTGTCAATGTGAAGCTTTTTGTTCGGAATCACTAATACTATCGTGTCTCAAAGCATATACCTTTCCTTGTGACTCACACTGTGTGTGTGTGTGTGTGTGTGTGTGTGTGTGTGTGTGTGTGTGTGTGTGTTTATTGTAAGGTACTTTGCATTTCAAATTATTGTTGTTCCACATTTATAAGGTACTGTTATATTTTTGCTCCAAGCAATATATTTTTTGCATTATTTTCATCAGTGCAGATAGTATCTATTATGTGTGCTAGTGAACTATATTAAGAATATGAGAACATCCGATACTTCTATTTAGTTCTCGTTGCCAGCCTGACCTTACATTTCAGTGCCTTGGAACATGAAATTTTTAAATAGCTTTCCAGATTGCATTCCACAGAGTGAGGTGATGTGTGAATGTTGACAAGATTTCTTTAAACAAAGAACATGGTAATTTTATTCTTGCCCTTGTCCAATACAAGCTTGCTCGCTGTGCGAATAAACACTAATCTCCTTCCTTCATTCTAGGAACTATTGTACCTAGGATTACTTTCTCCCTGGCTTGCATATTTAACATCAGTACATACTTGTCTGTTAAAACCTGCACTGCCTGACAAAAAAGGGAAGCACCCAGAGGATGCGGTCAGATGTCAATGTAGGGTACATAAGGGCTTGAACAGCACGAGATGTGTGATCACTGTGAAGACACGAAGATGCTGCATGGTCAGGCGAGACAGCATTATGAGCAACTGACAGAGTTTGGAAAGGGCCTCATTGTGGGTCTCCATTCAGCCAGCTGGTCAAATTGTGCTGTATCCAGATTTGTGGTGCATTCGAATCTGACAGTGGTCTGATGTTGGACTGCATGGTAATGTGAGAGCACATCTGAACACCGCAAGGGAGGACCATTGATATCGTACAACAAGCACCATGTAACCCTTTCCCACCTATGCCTGCTATCTGAGAACATGTAATGGACTCCCAGCAGCATCCTGTGTTATCCTGCATCATTGGTTGGAGACTAGCACTAGCCGGACTGGGAATAACCATCCTTTGTGGAGTGATACTATGAAGCATGGACTGCCAAGGAATGGTGTCACATTGCATTCAGCATTGAATCACGATTCTGCAGTACCCCAGATGACCATCGTCAGTGACTGTGGTAGCAACTTAGGAAGAGATCCGTTTCTTCCAACGTTTTGGACAGGCACTGTGGTGTTAGTCGTGTCGCCTAGGTACAGGGACTTTTTGAGTATCGCCTCTGGTCACAACAGCTAGTGTCTGTAGGAACTCTAAGGCACAGTGAAAGTGAGAGTGAAAGTGAAAGTGAATTACATGATCTGCTGAATGGTATGTACAGTATAGTGAGTACAGAATATGGATTGAGGGTTATTTGAAGAAAGGCATGAAAAGAGCAAGAAACTTAACATCAGGATTTATGGTCATGAAGTTAAGGAGTGCTTCTACCTAGGCAGTAAAATAACCCCTGACAAACAGATAAAGGAGGAGATCGAAAGCAGACTAGCACTGGCAAAAAGGCTGTTCCTGGTCAAGAAACGTCTAGAAGTACCAAACATAGGCCTTAATTCGAAGAAGTAATTTCTGAGGATGTACATTTGGAGCACAGCATTGTATGGTAGTGAAACATGGACTGTGGAAAAACTCGAACAGAAGAGAATCGAAGCATTTGAGATGAGCTGCTACAGAAGAATATTGAAAATTGGGTGGACTTTTAAGGTAAAGAATGAGGAGGTTATGCACAGGAGTAGAGATGAAAGGAATATGTGAAAAAAGCCGACAAGGAGAAGAGACAGGGTGATAGGACGTATGTTAAGACATAAGGGAATAACTTCCATGGTACTAGTGGGAGTTGTAGAGGGTAAAAACTGTAGAGGAAGACAGAAGTTGGAATACATCTAGCAAATAATTGAGGATGTATGTTGCAAGTGCTACTCTGAGATGAAGAGATTGGCACAGGAGAGGAATTCGTGGCGGGCTGCATCAGACTAGTCAGAAGACTGATGACTCAAAGGGGGAAGGGGGGGGGGGGGGGGGGCACAATGGTACGTTACAGACGTCTTGCATCCTCATGTGTAACCTCTCATCTAACAGTATTGCGGTGCCATTTTTTTAGTAGGACAGTCCCGTGTCACACATTGCACATGCCTCTCTGAACTCTCTGCATGATGTTGAGGTACTCTCTGCATGATGTTGAGGTACTCTCTGCATGATGTTGAGGTACTCTCTGCATGATGTTGAGGTACTCTCTGCATGATGTTGAGGTACTCTCTGCATGATGTTGAGGTACTCTTTGCATGATGTTGAGGTACTCTCTGCATGATGTTGAGGTACTCTCTGCATGATGTTGAGGTACTCCCTGCATGATGTTGAGGTACTCCGGTGGCCAGTGAGGTTCCCAGATCTTTTTACAATAGAAGATGTGAGAAACAAATTGGACATCAGCTCCCTTCCAGTGCCAATATCCAGTGTACCAGTTACAACAGTTGTGGGCCAGGTTGCCTCAGGACTTTGACCCACTTCCCAACCAATTCAGTGCATTTAACCAGACTAGATACGGTGCAGTGTCATAATGATAAATGGTCTCATACAGCCAAGTTCTTTGCAATTTGGACTCAGTTTTGTTGTGACTGAAATATGACTGTAATAACCTTTTCAAACCCATGATGTTTCATTTTGTTTCCTCCTGTCCTTCTGGATACTTCACTTTTTTGCTCAGACAGTGTATTTTGTACCTTTAACAGTGGTGCTCTGAAAAATATTAATAAAGTAACATTTTTTTCACTGTAATTTGAACTCATTTTTGTATAACATAGTATATTTATTTCTTGTGATACCACTTTCATGTCAGTGTTGGCTCTTTTTATTCTTCTTCTTCTTCTTCTTCTTCTTCTTCTTCCTCCTCGACCACCACTTTTGTTGGAGCTAATCCTTGCCTTGGTAACCACTTTAAAAGTTCTGTCTGCAAGCGTATTATCAGTGAGGAGGATGTTATAGCTGCATGGAATTATCCAGAATAGTTTGTATAACAGCTCATGTCTGCTAACAGCGTCTTGATCTGCACTCAAATCTCTGAAAGAAATCTAATGTTTTTTTGGTAGATTGCCTTTATATGAGTTGTCAGAGAGGGTACTTGGTCTGTGTAGCCTCTAGCAGGTTGAAACCCTGCTTGCTCATCTGGCATTGATTCCAGTATTTTAGGCTCAATCTTTTGTGTAGAAGCCTCTCAAGCCACTTGTATATGGTGCTGAGCAACGATTGGTCTATAGTTCTTTGGCTAGTCAGTTGGTTTTCGCAGCTTAAGCAATGAAACCCTCAATTACAGTGAAAAATTATCAATAACCTTATGACATACTACCAAGTCTTTTTCAAAGGATTTATTTAATTTGTTTTCGATGATAACTATAAGCATTGCCACATTTTAATATGAGTGTAAATTGAACTGTAACTGTTTTGTTACCACTTATTGAAATATGTTTATGGTTTAGTGATATATATGTTGCTGATTTGCATAGTTTTTTAGAGATATCATTTGATATGAAACTTTATTGTGTGTCAAAAAGCAAGCCTCTCATATGTTTATATTGAATTAAAGAACATATGGTTTGTTTTCAGGCTTTTTGAACATTACCTTAGGGATATTATCAAGGAAGGCCATGAAGATTTAGATTTCAAACAGTTTTTAGCTGATTTCCCATGGATAAGGATGGTAGAGGTAAGTAAATCTCCATCTTATCTGTCAACCTGTCAAATTCGTGTGGTTTTTTTAAAAGCAATATCTAAAAATGTAGACACATGGGATGTGTTACATTAATGCTTATTTTTACTTCAAAAGGACTGCCCAGCAATGATTCATGAATAACGAGGATAAGCTCAATAACTGGGAGAAATTTTCATGTAGAATTTGAGAGAAAAGCACTGACCTCAGTGTCAAGAGGAGGCAACACAGTTGTTTATATAGTTGATATTAAAAAGTGCTAGAGTGAATACAAATAAAGGAATGAGTTAAAGTGACCACTCAACATACTGTTGAGTCTCCAACAGGGCTTCAGCAACAGTGCAGTGTAGTTGGCCAGAATATTGTAGTTGCTCATGCTTATGATTGTATGTCTGAGGGTAACAACAATATGGAAAGGATATATTGCTACTCACCAAGTAGAGTTGCAGACAAGCACAATGAAAAAGAATGCTAGATATAGTCAGCTATTGAACTAAGCCCTTCAACCAACATAGAAAACACACACACTCTCTCTCTCTCTCTCTCTCTCTCTCTCTCTCTCTCTCTCTCTCTCTCTCTCACACACACACACACACACACACACACACACACACACAGTTGTCTCCAGGTGCTAATCCTGACTGCAACTGCTTCTGAGGTAAGCAGCAATATTTGCTGAGGTGGAGAGTGGGGGTGCAGAAGAAGCGTTGGGTGCGAAGGGGAAGGGATAGCAGAGTAGATGTGGGAGAGGATATTGGTGCTGCCTATGAGGATGTGTAGGGTTTGTGGTAGGGATGGGACAGGGCTTCAGTGTACTGCATGCAGCATCTGGAGACTGTCCTTGGGGAGAGGGGGAGGGGTTCAAAGAGAGAAGGGAAGGGTATGCTCAGGGAGAGTTGGATTTTAGAATGACCTCATTGTTTTTCTTTAAATCAGCCTTCATATATTTTCTCAGTATTTTACATAGTTCAGATACTCCATAACATCACATCAGATTAAATTATAAATTCCCTTCTCAGTTGAAGTAAATTACTAGTTTTATTACAAAAGTTTCCTAGTTGACCTTTATTTTAATTTGAGCCACCAGCCTCTTATGCAGTTGAAACGATTGTTTCTGCAAGATTTTTATCCACTGAATTTTGAAATTTTTGCTTGAAGACATACTGGAAGCTTTCTTTGTTTTCTTCAGATTTTAAGAGGTAAATGTTATGAAATTGTTCATCAGCAATGAGTGTCGGTTATTTCCCCACCGATGCAGGTCTGCTCACTTTTATTGATAATAATATTTGTTAACCATTTGATCTTGTGGGTATGTAAATACAAACACAGTTTGGGGAATTATTGCGACAACAAGAGGTTGGAGATGAACAGTAGACAATGATTGAGATGAGAGATTAACACATCTTTAAAATGAACTTACTTCTTCATTTAAAGTTGAGTGGTGGTCTAGTCTCTCAGCCATTTTGTTCACTTATCCAAATAATTGTAAGTCCCCTGCACTCTTCATTTGTTACACTATCTTCATATCATATCACAATGCTACATCTTGTCACTATTTACACTAACAATACATGATTTGCATCTAGGTATCACTGTCATTCTGAAGTTTCCTGGTATGCCCTTTGAAAAGCTGGTTTACTTTAAAGCAGAATGGACATTTCACTCTGTTCTCTGTGATATGCTGTTATCATTGCCTCCATGTGTAAGCTAATCTGTCAACTGTGATATGTCATCAGCTTAGTATTTTAAGTGCTGAACGTCTCGAACTTGTGCACAAGCAAATGTTACATAAAATATAATGCTGTAACAGTAATAAGTTTTTTGGCAGGAAGGGGGAAAACTAACGATTTAACATTTACCAAGCTATTATCATATATATATATCCACCTCCACCATTTTTCAGTAATAAAATTCAGTTGAAGTGGGTGCAATATGAGGTACAGTACACTTCTGTGTTGAAAGTATTGAAGTATGTTGTGTGTGTGTGTTTTTATTGAAGAGTGAAGGACAATTTCATATGTAAAAATGTCATTCTTATGTACTAAACTTTTTATTTCCAGATTTTGGCTGAACATAAACTGAGGAGTATTGATTACACAGATCCATTTGTCAAAGGATATAGTAAGAGACCAATTGTAGTGATTGTAAGGAAATCATTTTTGGAGGTATTTCTAACAACACCATGGTGGTTATCAGAGGCAGAATCATTACAGTCAGGTGAGCTGTTAAATGGTTTCAAGGTTTAATTCTGTTAGTATAAGATGGTTAAAGAAGTTCTGGGTCAATACGGAGATTGTTGTGCAGCCTGTGGTGCAGTTGTCATTTGTTTGTTTTGAGCAGCCAGTGATCATTCATTTCAACGTAGTTAGTTTCCAGCTCCTATCTGTGATGCACCAGTAGAGCAGCAAGTTACATACTTAGCTTTTTATGTTTTTCGTAGATTACTTTTTAAATGGTGTGTGTTTTTTTTATATTTAAGAAGTGTAATCTCGCATTTTAGTAACTGTAAAGTGTAGATAATGCAGTCTGTAGCATAGTTGTCATTTCTATTAAGCAGCCAGCTACACAGCTCAATAAGGCATCAGCCACGTTGGTGACATTTGAGAAAAGTAGTAAGATACATATTTAGAATGAAAATAGACGTAAAAAACTTCAAACAATGAAGATAGCTACTTTACAGTATTTATTTAGATTGCATAAAAACAAAGAAGCTGTAACTTACCAAATGAAAGCGTTGGTATGTTTATAGAGACAATATAACCAATAAAAAAAACACACACACACACACACACACACACACACACACACACACAAACACACACAAATTTCAAGCTTTTGCAACCCAAGTTCGCTTCATCAGGAAAGAGGGAATGAGAGGGAAAGACGAAAGGATGTGGGTCTTAAGGGAGAGGATAAGGAGTCATTCCAATCCCGGGAGCAGAAAGACTTACCTTAGGGGGGAAAAAGGACAGATACACACACACACACACACACACACACACACACACACACACACACAGGCAGACATATGTAAATGCAGTGTGGTGTTCCAGACCATGCATCATCGGCTAACGACACCCATCCTTCCCTGAAGCGCTTGTGACGTGCCTTAACCCTTGCAAGAGACATTCAGCGTTCATCTCACACTTGTGACATTTGTCGATGAATGTCCGTTCCTCCTCCTCCTTCCGCTGTCAGAAAACGAACACCACGTCTTTGCTCCTCTTTTGATGCCTTCGTGTCACTGTTTGCTATGCAGTGTTATATTATTGGTGCATGCTACTGCTAGCTCTGTATAGTCACATGATGTGCAACTGTGCCCTCTACTGACAGGCTGTGATCTTCCACGCTCTGGTCGGAACCACCCCTTTTTACACACGCCACAATATTACCCTCCTGTCACTGGTTTTGTGCGTTCCAGACTTCAGCTTGTTTCTTTTTGAATGCCCCTTAATATTATGTATTTAGCTTTTTGTATGTGTTTTTATAGTTAATTATCATGCTATTATTACTAGGATGGATAGGGTGTCACAGTTTGCAGCTTTGTTTCAAGAATTGATCAGGTCTTTTGAACTGAAGCTGAGGTCTCAATCAAAGGCATTGTTGATTCTGTCATGGCTTTGGTACAAAAAGGCAGTTGTGTGGAGTACTTCTGAACATACTTTCTGAAAACTGTTTGAGCAGCTAGTTCGTCAACCCACATGCTATGGGCATATTTTAGATCTTCTAGCTTCAGACAGGTCTGATCTTGTCAGTGGTGTCAGTACAGAGACAAGGATTAGTGACCGTGATGTCAACACAACTACAAAGGTTACTAAAATGAATAAGCCTATAAGAAGACTAGGAGAATGTTTTTGCCAGAAAGAGCAGGTAAGCAGTTGTTGACATCACATTTAGAAAATAAATGGACCTCACTTAGTTCCAGTATGACGGATGTAGAGGTGCAAAGTTTAAATGGATTGTAAATCATGCCCTGGAGAATAATGTGCCGAGTAAGTTGATTATGGATGGTAAAGATCCACTGTTTGCCAACCGCGGTGTCCATGCGCTTCTAGGCACTCCAGTCCGGAGCCGCGCTGTTGCTACGGTCGCAGGTTTGAATCCTGCCTTAGGCATGGGTGTGTGTGATGTCCTTGGGTTAGTTAGGTTTAAGTAGTTCTAAGTTCTAGGAGACTGATGACCACAGCAGTTGAGTACCATAGTGCTCAGAGCCATTTGAACCAAGATCCACCATACAACAATGGCCACCATAATACCTTAGCAAAAGATCTTGCAGAGAACTCAAGAAAGTGCTGATCCTGCATAAAATCATTAACCAAGGTTGAAGTTTCTCTCCAAGTCTGGTGTGGCAGTAGAAGATGGCAGAAGGAAAGCCGTAGTTCTAAATCTGGTATTTAAGAAATCATTCCACAGGAGGATTGCAATAACATAGCATCATTTGACCATCTTACAGAATCATGTATGGAGGAAATAGTAACAGGCATCCCTGCCAAAGGGAAGCAGCTGAAAGAGTTGTGAACATAGGGCTAAGTTGCCAGGTGCGGATGGAATCCCAGTTAGGTTTTACATAGAGTACTCCACGACATTGGCCCAACACAAAGTCTCAAGTGACTGGAAAAAAGTGCAGGTGACTCCTGTATATAAGAAGGGTAAAGGTGCAAGGCCACAAAATTACAGACCGATGTCCTTAACATTGGTTTGCTTCAGAATTCTTTAATATGTTCTTTGAATATGATTCTTGAATATGTTTCTTTGAGACAGAAGAGCTTCTGTCTACAATTCAATGCGCATCCAGAAAGTGTAGATTGTTCAAAACTTAGCTTGCCATTTTCTCACATGATGTCATGCGACCCATGGATGAAGGGCAACAGGCAGATTCCATATTCACAGATTTCCAGAAAGAATTTGACTCGGTTGCCCACTGTTGGCTGCTAACGAAGGTACGAGCATAAGATACCCTCCATCATGCATCATACCTTATACCCTCCATAATGCACTATAGGGTGACTTGCGGAGTACGTGTATGGATATGGATTGGTAGGTAGAAGGTTATTTCTTGATGAGCTTCTGATCAAGAAACACACGAATATTTTTTCACAGTACGTTCTGAAGGAAGAATCATCTGTCTTAAAGAACAAATGAATATATCACAGCAGTAACATTCTACAGTGTATGAATTACACCATTAGATTCATAGAAGCAAAAAAGATTTCATGGATCATTTACAGATACTAATCCTACAATGAAACAGTGTGAGATGTTCATCAAGTGTAATGACATGGAGTGTGGCTGTGGATGCTGATGTGAAAAGTCAAGCACTGAAAGCTATCTACTTGATTCTGCTGCTGAAATCATAAATCTGAAATTTTCCTTTGGGAATTGCATGTGTTTTAAATCATGAAACATCACAGTATGTTACACATGCCAATAATTGCACAGTAATTGACTCTTAATTTGTTAAACTTGAGACACTTCATTATTAAAATACTAATTTACAATTTTTATTTCATATTAATTGTTAATAAATGACTTATTTGCTGTGTAGCAGGTACAAAATAACAAGACATTACATAGACTTGTCACTTGTTCAGTCTGTATACTATAGTAGTAACTGTCATCCTTGCTCCAACAACATCTGTGTCTAGATTTTCTTTTCTGCAAGCCTTTTGCAGCATTGTGACATTGTGTCCAGATCAACTAACAACAGTTGTTTTCAGTACTAGGTTTTTAAAATTAGTTTCTTACAATTTCACCCTTCAGATTCTAAATTTACTCTGCTTGTATCCCAATATGACATTCTGTTATAATATTTTTTTTCATCTCTTAATTGACCCACTGATCTGATTACTGAATTTCTAGTCTGGCTCTTATTTTTGTTATTAACAGTGTACAAAAAGATAGGTTGCTACTTACAATAAATATGCCATGCTAAAATGCAGACAGGCACAATGAAGAGACACTTACACATAAGCTTTTAGCCACAGCCTTCACCGGAAAAAGAGAAACACACACCATTGAGCCACATAAGCTAGCAAATTACATGCACAAAAATACACACACACATGACCACCGACTCTGGCAGCTCGGCTCTGAATGCATTCTGACGTTCTGGTCTGAGCTGCCAGAGTTGGCATTCATGTGTGCTGAGGTACACTTGCTTGTGTGAATAAATGGTGTGTGTTCCTCTTCTTCCAACGACATTCTGGCCCAATCAGCCGGAGTTGGGGTCATGTGTGCATGAGATGCTTGCTTGTGTGGATGAATGATGTGTGTTTCTTTTTTTCTGTGAATGCTGTGGCCAAAACCTTATGTGCAAGTGTCTTTTAATTGTGCCTACCTGCAAATTAGCAGAAGAGGAATAAAGTATTGAAACAGCTTAGATGATGATTCTGGGATCCCTTCTTGGACTGACATTGAGAGAGTGGCGAGTGAAGACATAAAACCAGCAACTATACGTGAAAACAACAATGACAGAACAGATTAGGCACTACCAGAGAAGAAGTGTAATCGTACCCGAAAGATGCCACCTGAGCATCTGCCATGGCAGCCATTACATTTTAATGCTACTGGAAAAGATAGTATAGAATGGTGATTGAAGAGATGGAAACAACAGTTGTGTTAATTGCCTTTGGATTTGGAACAGGCCAACATCCACTCCTTGAAGTGTAAAAAGAAGATTTTATGTAAACCTGTAATGCCATGTGGTATTTTATAATCCATCCCGAGCGAGGTGGCGCAGTGGTTAGCACACTGGACTCGCATTCGGGAGGACGACGGTTCAATCC
Organism: Schistocerca gregaria; assembly: GCF_023897955.1. Lineage (NCBI taxonomy): Eukaryota > Metazoa > Arthropoda > Insecta > Orthoptera > Acrididae > Schistocerca > Schistocerca gregaria. The sequence goes on from NC_064920.1 coordinate 727,687,693, forward strand.
CGTCTCTGGCCATCCTGATTTAGGTTTTCCGTCATTTCCCTAAATCGTATCAGGCAAATGCCGGGATGATTCCTTTGAAAGGGCACGGCCGATTTCCTTTGCAATCCTTCCCTAACCCAAGCTTGCGCTCCGTCTCTAATGACCTCGTTGTCGAAAGGACGTTAAACACTAACCACCACCACCACCCCTCTGCTGCTCCCATTTCAAAAGGTTGTACACATTCTTTGTCCTCGTTTTCATGTACCAGGACATATAATATGCATATACAATAATTGGTAGGACATGTTTTGAGGCATCAAGGGATCACAAATTTAGCGTTGGAGGGCAGCATGGAGGGTAAAAATCGTAGAGGGAGACCAAGAGATGAATACACTAAGCAGATTCAGAAGGATGTAGGTTGCAGTAGGTACTGGGAGATGAAGAAGCTTGCACAGGATAGAGTAGCATGGAGAGCTGCATCAAACCAGTCTCAGGACTGAAGACAACAACACAACAACAATACAATAATAAGTCTGCAGTTTGAGTGCTTCACTGAAATATTTAAATTTCCAACACTAGGGATGCAAGTTGTTATTGTATCAAAAGGCAAATTCAGTTTAAAAATTTGTTAAATTACAAGGAGAGAGATTGTTTGCCCAGCACATACCTTTTGGAGGTGAAATACTAAGTTCTACCAATAGGAACACTCAATAGTATAAAAACTATTTCTAGCTTTCTGAATTCTGTTCTGTTTCTTCCTCAGAGACAAAAAAATGGTGACTGAGAGAGATCAGAATGGAGTGTCAGGTCAGTTAGATCACAGAATGAGAGGAGTCCACCTGCTGAGAGAACAATATGACAAGAATAGCAGTGAAGGTGTAAGAGAGAGAGGAAGTCAAAGATATGCTCTATGCCAACTTCAGTTCATATGTGATACGAGAGTTGACTGAAAAGTAATGCCTCCCCATTCATAACTCTTCAACAGTTGGTAGCATTGGTATACGGCAGGTCTGGCTTGTTCCATAGCCTCTTCTCTACAGCTCCAGTTAGCGGGAAGCCTTAATATTGAATGATTGTGTTGTTACAGTTTAAAGTATGGAACCCTGCACAGATGGTCGATAATACGATTTAAGCAATATGCAGTCATTGAAATCTTGACAGCAGGTGTCACCCAAAAGGAGATTCATCATAGAATGAAAGCAGTTTATGATGGTTGCGTTGATGTGACTGCTGTGTGTTGTTGGGCGAGTAAGTTTAAAGATGTTGAGCCAGGAAGAAATGTCTGCTTGTGTCTGTGTATGTGCGGATGGATATGTGTGTGTGTGCGAGTGTATACCTGTCCTTTTTTCCCCCTAAGGTAAGTCTTTCCGCTCCCAGGATTGGAATGACTCCTTACCCTCTCCCTTAAAATCCGCATCCTTTCGTCTTTCCCTCTCCTTCCCTTTTTCCTGAAGAAGCACCCGTTGGTTGCGAAAGCTTGAGTTTTGTGTGTATGTTTGTGTGTCTATCGACCTGCCAGAGCTTTTGTTTGGTAAGTTACATCATCTTTGTTTTTAGATATATATTTCCCATGTGGAATATTCCCTCTATTCAAACCTGGAATTTCTGTAGTCATATTGTAGTAAGCTGTTTTTTAGCAGAAAACATTAATCTGAATATGTGACTGATTCTGGGACTATTATTTTATAACAGTCAGTCATTCTGTGTACAGTTATAAAATTTGAACATTGCATAATTTGAGCTAGCTATTTTTGCAATTTTTGTTGTTTTCATAAATAATGAACCATAAATAATACATAAGATATTGCGACTTATATATTCACATTATCTGTTGCACATGATAAAAATGTTTTTTTAATTCTAGGTCAACTGGTACCAAATGAGCCAGAAATCATGAACACTACACCCCAAGAAGAAGCTGAAATCCTACCTGAATGCCTAGAAACAGAAGTTGATGAACCAGTCCAAATGGCAGCCAGGTCATGTCTTGATAAGCAGGGTAGCCCTGCCATTCATGGGAGCATGAGATTAAGGAATGTTTTAAGAGAAGTATCTTTGTTGGAAAATAAGGTGGACCACCTGGAGAAGCAACAGAATTCCATATTAGCAAAGCTGGAAAAGGAGTTAATATCTGGTTAGTATGGAGGCAACAAATTGCCTTACGTATACTTCTTATAGCATTATTTGATTATTTTAACAAACAAATTGGTGATGGACTTATGAACCTCATTTTTCAATTTAAATTTAACTCTCTTCAGCATTGGTATGCCCTGTAATTCTGATTATTATGAAATTTCACTTAGATGAATTCAACTTACATTCCCCTATAATTGTTCATTACGAACCATCAACCTTGTGACAGAGGAGTGGCTTTTATATCTCAACAATACAGAGATCAAGTGAATCTACATCAAGGTGTGTATGTGGAGAGACTACACTAACATAGGGTTCATGAAGAAGAGTGAGGAGAATTTTTGGTAGTTGCTGGGACAACATCTGGATGACTGACCGATCTGACCTTGTAAGGTTGAAAGCAAGTACAAAACTGCACACATTACATTTCAAGAATTAGATTTGGACTCTGCCCAAAATTTATTGTTTACGAACTACAGATTAAAACTCCATAAATTAGTCCATTAGTTAGCTACATGTTCCATAGTCATTTGAATGATTCTTTCATGAAAATGATGTAGTACAAGTCATTTTACAGGATATGTATATTGCATATTGAACTCATTTCTGGGGCACTGACAGCTTTAATAGTGGGCATTAAGGGTCATTTTTCTCTCTAGTGTTGTAGGTCTTAACCTAACCATTCTTCTCAAATTGTAATTGATCATTCATGATGAATTTCATTAGCAAATATATGTATTGTGATGATGTTGTGAAAATGCCTTGCTCCTTAAAGGGGTAACTCATGACATCCATGGGTGAACACCGCATGTTGTTCTTACTGCTTGTTTTTCTACAATCAGTACTTTTTTATAAGTGGTGGGTTACCCCAGAAAATTCTTCTGTAAGACATTATTGAGTGGAAATATGACAAATCTGCCAGGAATTTTAATGCTTTTGTCTCCAAGATTAGCAGTTATACAAAGATCGGAAGTAGCTGAACTTAATTGTTTGAGAAGCTCAAAAACATGCTTCTTCCAGTTCAAGGTTTTTTCAATACTTACACCCAGAATTTGGAGCATTGTACCCTATTTATTGACTCCTGCTCATGTACTACATTAGCTGTTGGTATGACTATTTGTTGTACCAAACTGAATATTTGGCTCCTTATTGTGCACCACGTCAATTGTTGGTATGACTCTAGTTGCTGTACATTATTTAATATAGTGTGTGTTTTCGAAATTGAGCGAGTGGCTGTTTTCTGAGAACACCAAATAATTCTTTGGAAAATATCATTTACATTTTCTTTTGTTGCTTTCTCCATGATTTAATTTATTAGAGTGCTAGTGTAATCTGCAAAAAGTACCACTTCTGCTTTGTGAATATTAAGTGGAACGTCATTCATACATTACATTACAGAAAGAGAGGAAAAAACCTTGAAGAAACTATTGTGTGATGGAAAGAGGGAGTAGAAGAAGAAAAGATGTAAGATTTTATTCTGTAAGTGGAACGTAACAGAGCACTGAAAGCGCTGAGTTGAAACGAGATACCTGGCTAAGATACTATTCACTCAGAACTGTTGACTCTCTTGGGAGAATTAACCACTCTACCTGGTATGCAACAGATAAGAGACTCACAAAATACCCTTAGACTACAAGTAGAATTTAATAATCCCAATATCAAAGAAAAATGCGCTGATAGGTGTGAATAATATCAAACCATTGATTTCATGAGTAATGGTTACAGAATACTTACACAAATTATTCACAGAACAATAGAAAGACTTTTTAGGGTTGACCAAGGCAAGATCATTTTGGATTTTGGAGAAATGTAGAAACATGTGAAGCAATACTGACCCTTTAACTTGTCTTAGAAGAAAAACTGAATCTATATTTCTAGTTTTTGTAGATTTAGAAGAAGCTCTTTATGTCAAATAAGTGAAAGTCAACTACTCACCTATAGCGGATTGATGTGAGGAGCACAGATACACATAACAGGAAACAGCATCTACACTAGCTTTCAAGCAGTGAGTCTTTTCCTAGCACAAGGGCACACATTCACACACACACATTCACCTAACCACCCAAAGGCACAATCCTGTGATCATGGCAAGAGTCTCTAAAGATAGATAATTTGAGTCAGACTGTGACAAGTTTTTTGCAGTGACACTTGTCACAACAAAGTATAAAATCTTTTGTGTGTGATGAGGAAAACAAAACATGAATGAACATTTTGAATTGATTGTGAATTGTGAATTTTTCAGCTTATTCGAAACAGATGCTAATCATTTAATTAGAGTACAGGATAGTTAGTAAGTTGTCATAGATCATAGTATTTTAACATTAATGTAACTTCTTTGTGAAAAGACTATTGACCAACTATATCCTGCTCAAATATTCAGTTCAGCCTTCATGAAATCTTCAACTGAATTGTAAATAATACCATTACTAACAAAGACTAACTTGGTTCCCCACCCCCACACACACCACCCACCAGCCCCACCTTCCACACCTCCCACCACCCACCCCATTGAGTCTAGCTTCACACTCAGAATGTTCCTGTCTTAAAATTGTTTGTAAATTGTAATTCCCATGTATTGGGGAATCTGAGCATGTAAGTAAAACAATGAAGAGGAAACATAAAACTATCTTTATTTCTCATATTACATGAGTGATTGAAATAGTTTTTCATAAATGATTGTAAATTGCTATGTAAAAATATGATAATATCGTAGATGTGTAGGGCGAGAACTGTTAATAATTGCATTTTTTTCAAATAGCGTGCAACATGATTTCCATTGCTTTACAGCACACACGTTTCTAATAATTCTTTTCTGTAATTTCAGGATGCACACTATATTGCTCAAATTTCCCCAAAAAGCCATACTATACTCTATAAACAATTGGAAGTATCTATGATATGCAATTTTTGTTGTGTCCACATCAGTGGCACTATCTAAAATGTTCATTGCAAATGCAAACTTACATAACTTGTCCATTAAACAATGGAAACTGCTGGATGGTATAACAACACTGTTATGAAAAGAAATAGATTTCTACTCACCATGTAGAGCAGATGTAGAGTCGCTAACAGACACAACAAAAAGACTGCTATACATTTTAGCTTACGACCAAAGGGCCTTCTTCTGAAGTAGAAAACACACATACATTCACACAAGCACAACTTGGCCCCATTTGACCACTGTCCTTGGATGCTGTGGGCAGGGACAGTGTTGACCAGATTGCCATGAAACATGCTTGACAACACTGGTAAAATCAACTATTGACAATGTTATTGAACTTTTTGGCTGCAGACATTTATTGTACATTGTAGATACCTAGTATTTATTATTGAAGGTGGTGTTTTGTAAAGATGGAGGAAAGTAACCAAAAAGTTGTGATGTTCAACTTCTCCCCAACCGAAAAAGATTTTATACTGGAAGTCGTATTGTGTCAGCATAAAAAAAAAGGAACTTACTACGGACAACAAAGAAAGGTGAGGAATTCACAGAACATAGGGACAAATAATGACTTGCAGTGTTTGAAAATGAGTTACATCAATATTAAGAAAAGGACCAACAAAGGGTTTATGAGTGGCAGGGTGTAATTTCAGGATGCACTTCACAGTTATTACATTCCCCCTCTATGTAACTACATGTGCTGTGTAAGCTGGAACAAAAACAGAGTCAAAACTCTTCCAAGTTGAAATGCATGAAACAAGAAGCAGTAATTTCATCAGGGCTGCTGTTACAGAAAATGAGCAGACACTGAGAGCAGGCCTGAAGCCACAGTTTATTCCTATTTCCAATTCCTATGTTGACAATGCAGATTTTTATCCCAAAGCTATAAACGGTGATTTGTATACATTTTAATGTTCTTGAATAAATTGCTTGAAACTAATTTGGCTGGAAAAAATAGTTTATATTATTATCTGTTATGTTCTTGTTCATTTGCCAGCCACTGTGGCCAAGCGGTTCTAGGCGCTTCAGTCTGGAAATGCGTGACCGCTACGGTCGCAGGTTCGAATCCTGCCTCGGGCATGGATGTGCATGATGTCCTTAGGTTAGTTAGGTTTAAGTAGCTCTAGGGACTGATGATCTCAGATGTTAAGTCCCATAGTGCTCAGAGCCATTTGAACCATCTTGTTCATTTCTTGTTCTTATACAGATTTAAATAGCATTTTAGGCTAAGCTCATTCAGGCTCCTCATCTGGTGCACTGACTGCTATGTTGTATTGTGCAAGTCATTAGTGCAGCTGTAACATCTGCCTCACAGTTTTGTTTTTCTCTGAGTCCTAAACTTAAACAACTCAATATTTTGCACATTAACAAACATTGCCAGAGGCTAAAAAAGTGGTAAGTGGAACAAAATTTTCCAAGACTGACATGGGATTGACCATGACATCTTCTGCACTGCATTCCAGGACACACCTACTGAGCCACCACCTTATGATTACACATAGAATACAATGCTTACTACTGGTATTGTTTTCAACATGCGTGCATTGGTATAACAGTTTAAGCAATAAATTAATTCCGTTTTCAAGTTTGCTAACAACTACAATTAACTTCAAAATCAACTATAATTAACATCAAAATATTTTGCCTTCATCAAAATCTTGTTTTGTGTATTTGTTCCTGTTCTTATTGGGAATTAACATCTTTTTAGCGCAACAGATTAAAACATAATTTAAAGTTATTTGTTCACTGCCCTGTAACACACTGCACCAGCCAAAATGCAGCCCATAGTGAATGCTGTTCTCATACATGGGGTGAGGTAGTTGACGTTCATAAGCAGCTGGAAATCAACCTGACTACTGTTAAATGATTGGCAGCTGCTGCAAATCAGTACGTTGGAAGTGTTCCTGAGAGCTGTGTACCTATGATACCAGTACTATAGGTATCTCAGGTACTATTCTCCCCTGTGGATCCAGTCTCCTTTGCAGAAAGTGCAGGATCTGTCACTACTTGGCCATGTGGCTGTGAGTGCCATGTCAGTGGTGGATCTAGGTGTCCTATACAGTGTGGATGGGGGCCAGGGAGGACTCAGAGTTGTACTAATCCCCAAAACCAACAAGTTTGTGGTGTTGTCTTTCACTGAAACAGAAACAGTGGGAGTCACTTGGTCCAGTGTCAAGAGGAGACAAACACAAAAGGGTAGGGTCTGTTAATCATCAGCAGTTCAAACCTGTAGCAAATGATGATACCCATTTGGGCAATGGCTGCAAGGGCTTAGAAAGGACACCAGGTGCTCTCATTATGTATACGTGGTGCCCTCAGGGTCTCATTCAACATGTTGAAGAGGCTATTCCAGCAACCATTGAAGGAACAGGGTGTAACCAAATGCAGATTGTGGCACATGTTTTAATAAATGATGCCTGTTGTCTGGGCTTCGAGGTCTTACTTCGGTCATTCCAGCAATTGGCAGAGAAAGTTGAGGAGGCCAGCCTTGTGCATGGAGTTTAGCAAAGTACACAATTTGCATTGTTTCTCCAGAACTAATCTAGACCCTTTGGTTCTGAGTTGAGTGGAAGAAACTGAACCAGAGGCTTTTGTGACAAGCTATGCTGTGACTTGGTGGACTTGCATCGTAGGGTTGAGAACTGTAGGTGCCCCCTAAATGAGTTAGGTTTGCACTACACATCAGAGGCTGCTACTCAGGTAGTTGACTGTGTGTGGTGTGCGCACAAGGTTTTCTTTTTTAGATTAGACAACTCTCTATCCAGTGCAGATAACAACAGCTGTAAGAAACCCAGAAGTATCAGTGTGAGATCGAAAGAAATGCCTCCCACAAGTGAGAGTATTAAAATCCTAATGGTTAACTGCTGAAGCATTCACAAAAACATGCCAGAGATTGAAGCACTCCTGCAAACCAGTGAAGCTGACATAATATTAGGTACAAAAAGCTGGTTGAAACCTGAAATTGATAGATGCGAGATTTTTGGGAAAAATTTAAGTGTGTTCCGAAAGGGTAGGCGAATGGGAAATGGCAGTGGTGTATTTGTTGCAGCAGACAAGAAAGTCAAATCCACAAAGATAGAAACAGAAGCTGCATGTGAGACTGTTTGGGCAAAACATAGTATCAAAGGTGGGCACGAAATGAAACTCCTAAAGGAACAGAGATTACTGCATAATAGATACAAAACAAAGTGTAGGGCTATAGAGAAAGATACTAAATGAAACACATTTAGCTGTCAAGAGAGTAATGTGTGACCCCTTAATTGACTGCCTTAATAGAATATTGTCCAATGTATTTCACAAAACCCAAAGAAATTCTGGTTGCTTATAGAGGTTGTTAGTGGCATTGAAGTTGGTGTCCAGTCTTTAGCAAATGAGACAGGAACTGAAATTGAGGGTAGCAAAGCAAAAGCTGAAATGCTTAACACTGCTTTCAAATGTTCATTTACAAAGTAAAACCCAGGAGAATTGTCCCAATTAATCCTTGTACCATTGGAAAGATGAGTGAAATAAGTATTATTGTCAGTGGTATTGAGACAGTGGAAATCATTAAAATTTAACAAAACTACAGGGTCCAGTGGAATCCCTGTCAGATTCTGTACTGAATATTTGGCTGAGTTAGCCCCTATTCTACATATAAAATATCGTAGCTGTGCCAGTTCATGTGAAATAGCACAGGGCTCACCTATCTACGAAAAGAGTAGTAGAAATGATCCACAAAATTACCATCTAGTATCCTTGACACCTATTTGTTGCAGAATCTTAGAATATATTCTGACATCAATCATAATGAGGTATCTTGAAGAGAATGGCTTCCTCAGTGACAACGAGCATGGGTCTCGAAAACATCAATCATGTGAAACCTAACTGGCAGTTTTCTCACACGACCTACTGAAAGCTTTGGCTCAAGTTAGTCAGATAGATGCAGTGTTTCTTGATTTCCAAAAAGCATTTGACTCAGTATCACACCTATGCTTATTCTCAAAAGTACAATCATTTAGGTTATCACGTGAAAATTGTAACTGGATTGAGGTCTTTTTGTTAAGTAGGGCACAGCATGTTACCTTAGATGGAGAGTCATATGCAGAATTAACTTCAGGTGTGCCCCAGGGAAGTGTGTTGGGACCCTTGTTGTTCATATTGTAGATTGATGACCTTTCAGACAATATTAATATTAAAATCAGGCTTTTAGCAGAAGATGGAGTTATGTATAATGAAGTACGATCTGAGAGAAGCTGCATAAATATTCAATCAGATTTTGATAAGATTTCACAGAGTTTCAAAGACTAGCAATTTGATTTAAATTTTCAGAAATGTAGAACTGTGCACAAAACACGTAGCATGCTATGACTAATGACTATAATATCAGTGAGTCAATTAAGGATATGAAACAGAATGATGAAGTGGGTCAGTAATAGGTACAGCAGGCGGTAGACGTCAGTTTCTTTGTAGAATACTTGGTAAGTGCACTCAGCCTACAAAGGAGATTGCTTACAAATCATTTGTGTGACCAGTTACAGAATTTTGCTCAAGTGTGTGGGACCTGTACCAAGTAGATCTGACAGGGGATACTGAATGTCTACAGAGAAGGGCAGCAGCAGCAGGAATGGTCACAGGTTTGTTTGATGCATGGAAGAGTATCACAGATATCACAGAGACACTGAAGGAACTGAACTGGAAGACTCTTGAAGATAGACATAAACCATCCCAAGAAAGTCTATCAACAAGGTTCCAAGAACCGCTTTAAGTGATGAAGACTACTACAACCCCTTATGTATCGCTCACATAGGGATCATGAGGATAAGATGAGAATAATTACTGCATGCTCAGAGGCATTGTAACAGTCATCCTTCCCATGTTCCATATGTGAATGGTGTAGGAAGAAACTCTAATAGCTGGTGCAATGGGATGTACCATCTGCCATGCACTTTATGGTGGTTTGTCGAGTGCAGATGTGGATGCACTTGTTTGGGACATAAAAGTTATATGCTGATTGTTTACTTACTGCTATTCAAGCATATAGAACAGTTTTGATAGCAGCATTCACTCATTATTGGCTGCTTTCAAACTCTATGTACTTAACTTCTTACTCCAAATATTTCTTTCTTACACTGCTCACTGCTACCATGTGCCTATAAACTTCCATAAAGGTTACATGTTGAGTTGCAGACAAGCACAGTGAAAAGACAGTAACATGTTAGCTTTCAGCCAAAGACCTTGTCAGAAAAAAGTAAACACACACACACACACACACACACACACACACACACACACACACACACACACAGAGAGAGAGAGAGAGAGAGAGAGAGAGAGAGAGAGAGAGAGAGAGAGAGGGAGAGAGAGATTCACACAAACAAGCACAATTCACACACACACATGACCAGCATCTCCAGCAGCTCAGACGGGAATGCCTGGATACTTTAACTCTTTTGTGTTAAGAAGAACTCATTTGTTATTTACTTCTTTTTAACTTGAATTTGCACAAAACAAGACTTTGACCTGACGATCACAGTTGAACTTGGCTTGATCCACAAAATTTGGCAGTCAAAGATGATCTTATGGGATTAAACCATTAACTTCATTATTATTATGATAAAAAGTTCCAAAGTATCACTTTTTATCACTGGTTGCTGTATTTTTACAGTGAAATGTTATCCATGGCCACAGAGCTCAACAGTCCAAATAAAATGGACAAATTGTTATTTAGCATTTCTATTCTGGTTTATTTAGTATATTTTTATAAAACTTCTGTTGTCCCAGATTTTTTTTTCCTTCTGATATAATGAAATGATCCTTACACGAGTCGATCCACTTAAAAAAAAAAAAAGAAAGAAAAGAAAAGAAAACAAATTAATAAAATAAAATAAGAAGCCAATTTTACTCATTTTCATGGACAACTCGCGCTTGGCCAAAAATTTGATTATGGCACAATTGTTTTCACTAGAAAGGTTTGTGAGACCATTTCCTTCTATCTTCTATGGATTCAGGTTCACGTATTGACATAGTTAACGAAAGCACTCTGTTCATATTCTTTGGTTCCTTATCTCAATACAGCAAACTTAGAAAATACTCTATTTATTTAAGTAGAAAAACTCACATCCTACATTTTAATTTAAATCAAATAAATGAGAATACATGGACTTCAACATGACTTTTTTTCCTATATATACTGGTAGGGTAGTCATCATGAAAGTTTCAATTTTATTTAAGATTTTTATGGTACCTTCACTAAACCAGTGTCCATTTAAACAAATTACTCCATCGTTTTTAAACTTACACAAAAAAGTTGCAGTTTGTCTATTTCTGAACTTTATCATTTGAGTATCCAGTATTTAAACCATTTGCATTACAGCGCATGATATATTTAACATTTTGAAACTCGTACAAAAAAGTTGCAGTTAATCTATTTTAGAGCGTTCGTCACTCAAGTATTCAGTATTTAAACCATTTACATTACAGTGCATGATATATATATATTTCCAATTTTATTAATAGTTCTAGGTGTACTATTGTTTGGTAGATGTTTGTCCATTAACATCCTCATCAGCACTTGTCAGTTTCCATAATTTCTTCTGATGTGACAAGTATTAATGAACATTTTGTGAAATATTTTGGAATCTAGTTTGTATAGATGTAAACTATCTTTCTTCAGATGTCTATTACTTTAAAATTTATTAGTACCTGCCATAAGAAAAAAGTAACTGGATTTTGGGGAGAAGAGAGAACTGTTACAGCTGTCTGCAGGTGAAATAGGATGATAGGTATAGAAGTTCAAACTCTTGCAGAATAACATTTTTGAATTCACTGAGGCAGGTGGACAACAACACTCAACAGATCCTTCTGATACCTATAAGCTATTCCTTAATGTCAGAACACTCATGATATCATTCGTTCCCTTCTTAAAGTTAATATTTTACATGTATTATGTCCCGTGTTGATTTTGCAGAGAACTACTTCATTTTTTACCTTGTCTGTCCATTTAATATCAAGCATCCTTATTTAAAATCACATCTTAGATGCTTGGAGTCTCTGGTTTTCCAGTTGTTCCACAGTCCATGTTTCAGTATCACCCCTATTATAATACAGTATGTGATCAAAAGTATCCGGACGCCTGGCTGAAAATGACTTACAAGTTCGTGGCACCCTCCATCAGTAATGCTGCAATTCAGTATGGTGTTGGCCCACCCTTAGCCTTGGTGACAGCTTCCACTCTCGCAGGCATACATTCAGTCAGGTGCTCAAAGATTTCTTTGGGAATGGCAGCCCTTTCTTCACAGAGTGCTGCACTGATGTTGGTCGGTGAGGCCTGGCATGAAGTCGGCATTCCAAAACATCCAAAAGGTGTTCTATAGGAGTCAGGTCAGGACTCGCTGCGGGAAAGTCCATCGCAGAGGTGTTATTGTCGTGCAACCACTCCACCACAGGCCGTGCACTGTGAACAGGTACTCGATCGTCTTGAAAGATGCAATCGCCATCCCCGAATTGCTCTTCAACAGTGGGAAGCAAGAAGGTGCTTAAAACATCAATGTAAGCCTGTGCTGTGATAGCGCCAAGCAGAACAACAAAGGAGTGCAAGCCCACTCCATGAAAAAGACGACCACATCATAACACCACCACCTCCAAATTTTACTATTGGCACTACACACGCTGGCAGATGATGTTCACTGGGCATTTACCATACCCACACCCTGCAATTGGATTGCCACATGGTGTACAGTGATTCGTCACTCCACACAACGGTTTTCCACTATTCAATCGTCTGATGTTTATGCTCCTTACACCAAGCGAGGCATCGTTTAGCATTTACTGGTGTGATTTATGGCTTATGAGCAGCTGCTCGACCGTGAAATCCATGTTATCTCACCTCCCGCCTAACTGTCATAGTCCTTGCAGTGGATCCTGATGAAGTTTGTAATTTCTGTGTGATGGTCTGGATAGATGTATGCCTATTACACATTACGACCCTTTTCAACTGTTGGCAGTCTATCAGTCAATAGGCTTGGTCGGCCTTGTGCTGTAAGTGTCCCTTCACGTTTCCACTTCACTATCACATCAGAAACAGTGGACCTAGTTATGTTTAGGAGTGTGGAAATCTCACGTAAAGACATATGACTTAAGTGACACCCAATCGCCTGACAACTTCGAAGTCTGTGAGTTCTGCAGAGCGCCCCATTCAGCTCTCTCATGATGTTCTGAGGTCGCTGATGTGGAGTACCTGGCAGTAGATGGCAGCACAATGCACCTAATATGAGAAACGTACGTTTTTGGGGGTTTCCTTTTGATCACATAGTTTAAGTGCCCATCAGTGTACACACAAAGTTAGTTGTTGAATTAAGATATGAGTTAGATACTAACATTTTTAGAACTTCAGGTATTTGGAATTTGTTTGACACTAATACAATCTGCTAAAACCATTATGTGACACATTATTACATAAACAGACTGGCTATTCATTTTTGTACTTGAACATACGGTAGATATATTTTTACATATCAACCCATATATGAAAATACATTTCACATTCACCCAAGTGAAGCTTATGATTTTCTCTTATAAGGTGCTGTTGATTTTCCACATCACTCAGTGTTTTGGAAGTCAGATGCTGAAAGAATTACTCCATCATTCAAGTCTGAGGATAGACTAAAAATGTGCAGAAATAGTGTTGATGCAGCTGCCCTGCTGGATTCTGAGATGAAGGCACTCTCATCAAGGCAAGAAAAGGTTTTGGAGGACTTGGCAAGAAGTATTCATGAAGGTAAGAATTAGACTTTAGGCCAAAGGAGTATATGGTATAGAGCAAACACTTCATTGTACCATTCAGGTACTCATGTAAACATACAGGAATTTAGGCCACTTGTGGGGAGGGGAGTACTATGAGCTAACAAGCCTCAGCTCTGTATTACAGGATTGCAGTCTACACCTGCTATCTGTGCTTCTACAAAAGCAGACAGGACAGTTGATCATACAAATTAGCAACTTGACAGATGGCCATATGGATTACCAATTCATTCGGAGTCATACCTCAACCCCATAATGGACGAGCGTTGGTTTCTTTGCTCATTCCAAAATTATAAAACAAAACATGAGCACTGCACAACATGAAGCAGAGCAGAGAACACACATCATAATCTTGTAGTTACTGCAAAATTGCTTGCTGAGATTGGCAGTGTCCAATTGTGATAGTTCAGGCCCAACGTCTACCTACACGACCATAGTTCAAAACATCTACCAGCCAAAACTGCCACATTGAAGTGTCTGCACTATAACAGTGCCATCAATTTACAGTGTAACTGTTTCCATACGGCATGGTTTAGAAGAATAAGCTGAGCAAGTTAAAACTTAAATTATATACATTTGTTGTTTTTATCATTAAAATTTTAAGATTTTCACCTTAGTTATCACGTATAAATGGTATTTCATGACAAATATTTGACAAGAACAGTTTTAACTAAAAGAATAAAAATTAAGAAAGACAGTTTTCTGTAAACTGTCCTCAGATGAATTTTCCTCACTTACTGCTATCCTGTTAGGTATTTTCATTTACTAATAAAACGCCGTCTGAGTGCTGATAGATGAATATTCAGAAATTAATGTTTGTTGTTGGTTTAAGACCTTATTTGCATACACATATCTGTTCAAGTTAGTAATGTAAGTAGAAAGTCAACAATAGCTTTATACAACTGCTTTCCACCTTAAACCTTCGTAAAGCTAAATGCCTTGGGGAATATGCAATCAGAACAGAGCTACGCAACACCTTTGTGATACACTTCAAGAGCATATCGAGGCAGTTTCCTTTACTTAAAATGTCACCAATCCATTCCCAGTACGTTACTCTAATGTGCGAGGGAGAAGCCACTTGTGACAAATGTGGTAAGGCTGCTCACACAGGCGTTGTTCACTCTTCCCCTCCAGAGTGTGTTAATTGCCCTGTGGATCATTCTTCCTGGAATAGAGGCTGTGGCATCTACTTTGAGGAAAGGAATAGTATCCATATTGTGAGGGCAAAAATAATCTAAAAGACTGTGCAGCCTCCAACTTTCACTACTTCATTTGCTTCAGCTCTTAAAAAGCATATTCTGAAAGTCAGTGCCTCTATACAAAGGGGGATTGCCAGTGTTGTTACTAATATGCATGTTTGTCAGTGCCATTGTAAAACTACTGTTATTCCTGAGGCCAAAGCTCCCCCTAAACATCAGGAAAGTCACAGCTGCTGATATTTAAGAGCTTCTGGCACCTAAAAGGGCAGACTTCAGCAAATAGGCCAGCACCACCACTACCAGTACCAACACCAATACCAAAACCACTACCACGGAGGTTTCTGCGAAACCTCCTCAGGTGAACAAATGACATTTGAAGCATCAGATGCAAATGCAAAAGAACACAGGCCATAATCCATCAGACTATGTAGACCTCGTTCCTCTCTGACAGTTCTAATGATTTGTATACAACACAATAAAAAGTCTCCCTGGGGGAACCACCTAACCACCAGACCAATCTTCCATTTGTTGCAGGTTCCCCATCCCATCAGAAAGACAGAGTGAAAGAAAAGTCTTGCAGATAAATGGCTCCATTAATGGGTCGAGGATGCATGTGGAGGAACTGAAACTCTTGGCTAAGGAACATTCCCTATGCTTGTGTTTACAAGAAACACATTTTAAACCTATGGATACCCCCATGCTGTGGCACCATATCCTCCACCACAAGTATGAATTGGTTAGGGAAAGGGCTAATTTGGGGAGGGGGAGTAGCTGTGTTGTTCAGTAACATACCCCACTCCTCTACTCTATCCCTGGTTACTGATCTGAAAGCAGTTACTGTTTGAGTTTATGTGGGTCACAAGATTGTTGCACACGCTTTCACATGAAGTGACAGATTCTCAGATCTTATGGAGCAACTCCCCTGACCATTTCTCCCTCTGGAAGAGTTCAGTCCCCAGAATGTATTATAAGGTTCATACTCTACTTGCCTAGGCTCACGATTTAGAGAGCCTCATGATGTCTCAACACATGCAGTTCCACTCCTTTCTTTGCTGCTACTGTGTGGTCCTCAAGACTCTGCACAGTAGGAAGTAACTGATAACCTACATTCCAGTGACCACTTTCCACTCTGCATTCACCTACCAGATGGAGCAATCCTTGAAAGAAAGCTGTCGAAATGGTTGATAAACAGAGCTAAATAGACACTGTTCAGTCAGTGACTGTGTTTGAACACCAGAGCAGGATCCAGATTGGGTGGAGAACATCGCACCTGTGATCTACCATGTCATTGACTTATCCATCCCAAAGTCCTCAGATCATTTTAGAAAGCAGCCCGTTCCATGGTGGGCAGCTGCCTGCCACTGTGCAATTCAAATCAGGTGTGCAGCTCTGCAACAATTTTAAGTGCCTCCCAATAACAGAAAGTCTGCAGCTCGTGGTCTCGCGGTAGCCTTCTTGCTTCCTCAGCTCGGGGTCCCGGGTTTGATTCCCGGAGGGGTCAGGGATTTTCACCTGTCTCGAGGTGACTGGGTGTTGTTGTGTCATCTTCATCATCACCTTTATTCATCCACATTATGATTGGAGGAAGGCAATGGCAAACCACCTCCACTAGAACCTTGCCTAGTACAGTGATACGAGTCACCCGCGTCGTCACCTACGCTCTGTCAAGGAGTATGGGACTTCATCATCATCAGTAACAGAAAATCTTGCAGCCTTTTGAGTAATGAGAGCCAGAGCTCCACACACCATCAAGGAGACGAAGAAAAAGTCATGACAAGTGTTCCTGGACTTTCTTAACTGTTCTACCAGTTCTGCAAAAGTATGGAAAGCCATCAAGAGGATTTCCAGTAAATGCAGTCAGTTACCTACAGCAGCAGTGCTGCAATGGGTATCTCCAAACAATAACTGGAGACATCGCCCAGACAATGATAGAGGATTCTGCAATGACCACTGCCACTGCCAGTCAAGTTTAAGAATTCCACCAGTGCACTGTCACCATGGAGAGGGGCGACTGGACTTCAGGTCCAACAATTTTGGATCCTCCAGCTGCCCTTTCGCCATGTAGGGTCTGAATTCGGCACTATCTGTGTCTCATAATACTGCATCCAGTCATGACCAAATCTGATGCAGCATAGTGCAACACTTACTAACATCATCAGACAAAATCCTCTTAAAATGTTCAGATTTGATAATGCAGACAAGACACTATCCCAACTTGTGAAGGGATGCAATTTTAATACTTCCCCTCAAACAAGGAAATAACCGAACATTTGAAAGTAGTTACTGGTATGTCGCCTTAATGAGCTGTGTAGGAAAGACCTTGGAGCTAATAGTCAGCCATCATCTTGTCTGGATATTAGAGAACATCTCCTTAGCCACTCTCAACAGTTTGACCCTGTTAGAGATGACTATCGAGCAAGCTTTCCTACGTAAACAGCATTTTACAGGAATAATCTTCGATATCAGTAAGGTATATGACACTACTTGGAGCCCCAAAACTCTAGGACTGCACCTCCAGTGGGGCTTTCATGGCCAACTCTCCGTATTCATTCAGTCCTTCATATTTAAACACTGTTTTAATTACTGAAACATGCTGTCAGATAATTTTTAGCTGAAGAATGGTGTTGCTTAGGAAAGTTTTAAAGTGTTACCCTCTTTGCCATAACCATTCACATTATGACATCTGTGGTAATAACTCCTGTGCCATGCTCCTCGTTTCTGGACAATTTTGCAGCTGCATCTGATAAAGTCAGCAACTCAGCTATTGTGTAGCTCCTTCTTCCAGCCATGCAGTTGAGAGGAGCCTCCAATGTGTGGTTCTTGTGGCATACAGGTCACAATGCAACACATTTTAGGAGACTGTGTTTTATATTCAGACTAGAGAGCAGCAGTTTATTTGATGACTAATTTGCCCTGTATTTTAACTGATAGTCAAATGAAAGTTTAAGGTTTTGTGAAATGTCTGACTTGATTCCCCAACTTTTTTGGAGATATTTTTAATTAGCCATCAGGGTGTTAGGGCCTCTCCATGTGTTCAGTAGGTGATCAGCCAGTTACATTTCCCTGTGTACTTATTTTAGCTTTCTTCTTATATGACTTGTGTTTTAATTGTCATTTTTATGGTATTTTAAAAGCTCTGAGCCAGTGTGGTTGTGCGGATGACAGAGAGAGATGTTGGTACCATGAGTGATGTTGGGAGAGCTACTGTGTTCTTGTGGAATACGTGGTCTTCCTTGTTTTATGGCATTTTAACCAAATTTGTTCGTAGTAATATTTGCAAACTGCTTTGTTACTGTCATAAGGTATTACTGCATGACACTTCTATTGTGTGTGTGCGTGGGTTTTTTTTTTTTTTTTTTTTTTTTTTTTTTTTTTTTTTTTTTTTTTTTTACTGGCCTTTTTTCTTTTGGACTTCTTTTAACATCTCCCCCCCCCCCCCACCCCTCCTCTCTCTCTCTCTCTCTCTCTCTCTCTCTCTCTCTCTCTCTCTCTCTCTCTCTCTCTCTCTCTCTCTCTCACGCGCGTGCGCGCACGCACGCACACTGATATACGTACCACATCATTTCCATAAATTCTCAAGGGAGACAAAACTTGTCTCTTGTGAAGAGCAGAGTGAAACTGTTTCCATCGGTGAGAACCATTCCTATCGTCATGTGTGGAACTTTCCTGTTTTATTCCAGGTGGCTCCTGGAAGGAATAATTCAAGAAAATTCAATATTTACAATTAAATTATACATCTGGTGCAGTAATAAATTTTTGTTCATGAATGCCCCTTAGAAAAGGCTGTAGTCCGTCTTTTACCCTTCCTTTTGTTGCATCATGTATGCTTCCTTCTCAGTAGTCACTTGTTCACATACTTCATTGATCATCTATTGATATTACATACCTATTATGTTTTAAAAATATTAATTCTTGCTGGGCCTTTTCTAAATTTTAAATCAAATGTAGACTTTGCAGTCTTAGCTACATTTCAGTTAAACAAGTGACCTCATTTCATAATATGTATATACTTGAATACTTGTCCCAAAATACAATAGTTTAATTATAATTAGTGTTGCAACATCTCAGGTTTTCTCAGTGGATTGATTAATGGTGTGCTTTGAATATTCTGCTTAGTTATTATTTTCATTTTATGCACATTATTTCGATGACCAACCTAGTCATCTTCTTCAGGTGCTGAGAGTTTTGCCGTTGTGTGTACTTTCTGACTGGACTCCAGGCAGCAAGTACACAACAGCAAAACTTCCAACACTCAGAGAAGATGGTTTGTTTGGTCATTAAGATATAGTGCATAAAATGGAAACAATAACTTGGCAGAACAACTGGAAGTTTGTCTGTAATTGTAAGTAGTGTATCTGTGATTTTTGTCAAAAAAGTACTCTTGCATTTATAGAGCGCATAGAGGGCACCACCATTCGTCTCGTGATGCCAACGGTATGTCTATCTTTGGAAGGCGTCATTATTCTTGATTAAGAGTAATCAATTGTCATTCTGCTGGTGCAACGTCGACATCCATATTTTGTCCAACTTTAAAACTTCCTCTTTTCTATTGAAATTGTTGTGGTGATTGTGAATTTCTATTGCTTCTCTTTGATTGATTGGTTTGGGAGATTAAAGGGACCAGACTGCGACGGTCATTGGTCCTATGGCTTCTCTATACATGCGCGCATTATAATGGGATGTTGCGCTAGAACGCTTGTCTCATTAAATTTAATTTCATGATTCCCATCTTGAAAAACATGTTCAGCTACAGCCGATTTTTCGATGTGTCCTAAGCGACAGTTTCTTTGATGTTCGGCTAAACGAGTGTTTACACTTCTTTTCGTTGTTCCATTATATACTTGTCCACAGCTGCATGGAATTTTGTATACCCCAGGTGTTGCTAGGGAATGTCGGGCGTCTTTTGCAGTTCTTAAATATTCGTTAATCTTCTTGGTGGATCTGAAGATTGTTTCGATCCCATACTTGGCCAGAACTTTCCCGACACAGTCCGTAATCTTATTAATAAATGGTAGGAAAACTTTTCCATAGGTGACCGTTGTTGCTTTGGACTTCTGGCTTCTTTTCTTCTTTGATGGAGGGCTCGATCAATTTCCTTGCTTGTATATCCGTTTTTGATGAAGGCTGACCGTAGGTGATTCAGTTCATCTTATAAGTAAACCGGCTCGCAGATTCAATGGCCTACAGAAAGGCAGAGGTGAAACATCAGTCACTGGCAACTCTCGAACTGTGATTAACATGTCTGGGAGAGAATTAACAAAAGAAGAACATTCAGTTCTGTTGAAAGGAGGAAACTTTGCAGTCACGCCACTAAAGGTTCCTACGGAGGACATTACAGCAAATGTGGAGGCAGGTATCCGTTTGTTGCCATCACACTCCGCGGATGTAATCAGGACTGAAACAGCCAGAATATTACGCTGAGCGAATCCACCTACCAGCAGTTTGTCTCAATCGGAAAGGAAGGCACTGAGGGAGATCAATGCTGATAAGAGCATTATTGTACTTGCAGCTGATAAAAGAAATGCTTTGGTTTTGCTGAACACCGAAGATTATCAGAAGAAGATTAGTGACCTTTTGGATCCTACTACGTACAAAAAGCTTCAAAAGGATCCTACAACCAAAATTATGAGAAATATCAATCAACTGGTGAAACAATCTTCTCTTTCTTCGGATGATAAAAAACAACTCTGCAAAACAGAAGCTTATCCACCCAGACTTTATGGACTCCCAAAGGGGCATAAACCACAGGTCCCGTTGAGACCGATTGTGAGTGCCATAGGATCTCCAACACAAGAGGTGGCCAGATATCTCGCCTGCATGCTGCAACCACACATTGGCAGAACGGACAGTTACATAAAAAACTCGTGATATTCTTGTGAACTTCGATGTAGTGTCATTGTTTACCATGGTACCTGCAAACGAAGCTATTTCATATATAGCAGATATTTTTACAACTGACATAGCGGCTTTATTTAAACACTGCCACACGACAACTTATTTCCAGTATAACAACGAGTTTTACGGACAGATCGACGGGGTGGCGATGGGAAGCCCTCTCAGCCCAGTTGTTGCCAATTTATTTATGGAGATCTTTGAACAGCGAGTGCTGCAGACTGCCAGTAAAAAGCCTGCTATATGGTACCGCTATGTTGATGACACATTTGTAGTGTGGACTCATGGTGAAGGAGAGTTGGATGTCTTCTTGGTGCACCTGAACAGTATTAACCTGAAGATACAGTTTACGATGGAGAAAGACAGCAATGGTCAACTCAATTTCCTGGATGTGTCGGTAATTAAACAGGTGGATGGGACGCTGGGCCACAAGGTATATAGAAAGAACACTCACACGAATCGACACCTCCACAAGCAATCTAACCATCATTGTAGGCAAAAAAGAGGTGTCATTAAAACCTTGGTGGACAGAGCCAACAAAATCTGCAAGCCGGCTTACTTACAAGATGAACTGAATCACCTATGGTCAGTCTTCATTACAAACGGATATACAAGCAAGGAAATTGATCGAGACCTCCATCAAAGAAGTAAAGAAGCCAGAAGTCCAAAGCAACAATGGTCACCTACTGGAAAAGTTTTCCTACTGTTTATTAATAAGGTTACGGACTGTGTTGGGAAAGTTCCGGCCAAGTATGGGATCGAAACAATCTTCAGACCAACCAAGAAGATTAAGGAATATTTAAGAGCTGCAAAAGACGCCCGACATCCTCTAGCAACACCTGGGATATACAAAATTCCATGCAATTGTGGACAAGTATATATTGGAACAACAAAGAGAAGTATAAACACCCGCTTAGCCTAACATAAAAGAAACTGTCGCTTAGGACACATCTAAAAATCTTCCGTAGCTGAGCATGTTTTTCGAGATGGGAATCATGAAATTAAATTTAACGAGACAAGCGTTCTAGCATGTACGCATGTACGCATCTATAGAGAAGCAATAGAAATTCACAAACACCACAACAATTTCAATAGAAAAGAGGAAGTTTTAAAGTTGGACAAAATATGGATGTCGACGTTGTGCCAGCAGAATGACAATAGATTACGCTTAATCGAGAATGATACCGTTGGCATCACATGACAAATGGTGGTGCCCTCTATGCGCTCTATAAATGCGAGAGTACCTGGAACCTCAGTGGCAGTAGCCGGATGACCTCAGAAGATGTCTCCCGCAGATGGAGACGAAATGTCAGGTGGAAATTTTATACATCCACCACAGCCTCTCAGCCCAGAAGTTTTAACTGAAGACAACACCGGCTGTGAAAGCCTACATTGTATGAAAAACAAAAATAGTTTATAACTCTAATATAAGGAAAATTACATGTTTGTATCCCTTCTACCGCAATATTGCTGATCCAGTTTTCAAGCGGTGTGACCTATTGACTGTCGGAGGCAAACATTAACTGACATACTTCCCCCTCCCCTCCCTCCCTTAACTTTATAGTTTCCAGATGTATTGCTCATTACTTCCACTCATGCTGAATGAAATAGGGAGACACAACTTGTCTCTTGTGAAGAGCAGAGTGAAACTGTTTCTATTGGTGAGATGACCATAAAATTTCTGTTTCCCAACCAGTATTTTCAATTTCAGGAATTCCGGATATATCTAATACACTCCTGGAAATGGAAAAAAGAACACATTGACACCGCTGTGTCAGACCCACCATACTTGCTCCGGACACTGCGAGAGGGCTGTACAAGCAATGATCACACGCATGGCACAGCGGACACACCAGGAACCGCAGTGTTGGCCGTCGAATGGCGCTAGCTGCGCAGCATTTGTGCACCATCGCCGTCAGTGTCAGCCAGTTTGCCGTGGCATACGGAGCTCCATCACAGTCTTTAACACTGGTAGCATGCCGCGACAGCGTGGACGTGAACCGTATGTGCAGTTGACGGACTTTGAGCGAGGGCGTATAGTGGGCATGCGGGAGGCCGGGTGGACGTACCGCTGAATTGCTCAACACGTGGGGTGTGAGGTCTCCACAGTACATCGATGTTGTCGCCAGTGGTCTGCGGAGGGTGCACGTGCCCGTCGACCTGGGACCGGACCGCAGCGACGCACGGATGCACGCCAAGACCGTAGGATCCTACGCAGTGCCGTAGGGGACCGCACCGCCACTTCCCAGCAAATTAGGGACACTGTTGCTCCTGGGGTATCGGCGAGGACCATTCGCAACCGTCTCCATGAAGCTGGGCTACGGTCCCGCACACCGTTAGGCCGTCTTCCGCTCACGCCGCAACATCGTGCAGCCCGCCTCCAGTGGTGTCGCGACAGGCGTGAATGGAGGGACGAATGGAGACGTGTCGTCTTCAGCGATGAGAGTTGCTTCTGCCTTGGTGCCAATGATGGTCGTATGCGTGCTTGGCGCCGTGCAGGTGAGCGCCACAATCAGGACTGCATACGACCGAGGCACACAGGGCCAACACCCGGCATCATGGTGTTGGGAGCGATCTCCTACACTGGCCGTACACCTCTGGTGATCGTCGAGGGGACACTGAATAGTGCACGGTACATCCAAACCGTCATCGAACCCATCGTTCTACCATTCCTAGACCGGCAAGGGAACTTGCTGTTCCAACAGGACAATGCACGTCCACATGTATCCCGTGCCACCCAACGTGCTCTAGAAGGTGTAAGTCAACTACCCTGGCCAGCAAGATCTCCGGATCTGTCCCCCATTGAGCATGTTTGGGACTGGATGAAGCGTCGTCTCACGCGGTCTGCACGTCCAGCATGAACGCTGGTCCAACTGAGGCGCCAGGTGGAAATGGCATGGCAAGCCGTTCCACAGGACTACATCCAGCATCTCTACGATCGTCTCCATGGGAGAATAGCAGCCTGCATTGCTGCGAAAGGTGGATATACACTGTACTAGTGCCGACATTGTGCATGCTCTGTTGCCTGTGTCTATGTGCCCTTGGTTCTGTCAGTGTGATCATGTGATGTATCTGACCCCAGGAATGTGTCAATAAAGTTTCCCCTTCCTGGGACAATGAATTCACGGTGTTCTTATTTCAATTTCCAGGAGTGTATTTTCTGAAAATATAGATAAATTACTTCTCCAATGAAGGAAATTATTATTCAAATTTGGTCACGTAAAGGCCAATAATGGCTTGTCCTGTGTACCACATTCATAGATCTGAAACAATTAAGGATTGAATTATAGTTGTACGCTATAAACAAGGATTAATTACTTGTAATGCTACTTCTGTAGCTTTGTAGGTTTCATTTTGAGAAACAAGATGCCCCTATAGTTTTTTTGGTGCGAATACTAATAATACATTGTCTAATTAAGCAGTAGGGCTTTCATCTGATGACAGTCTTTGTGCCATAGAGAACAGTCTGATGTCTGCATCACTATTACTGTTTTATTGTCAGTAGTTTCCTCAACAAAAAAATCATTACATATGTTATGTAAGGGGATATTGATAAGGCATCCATCTATCAAAATAAGTAAGGGAGTAATTTGATGGTACACTATGTAATCACTAATAACTGGACACCTATTAGTGGACGTTAATATGGTGTGTGTACCTTTCACTTTTATGACAACTTGAAGTCTGCAGGGACACTTTTGTTGATGTGTCTGAATGTCTATGGAGGATTGGCAACCTGTTCTTCCTCAAGAACTGAAGCCAGAGAAGGTAATGGCGTCTGGAGCGAAGTCATTATTCTAACTCGCACCAGATCTGTTCCATTGGTTTCAGGTTGGGAGTCTGTCCAGACTGGTGAATAGGGATGTGGAAATGGAAATCTATTAATAATTGCTTAAATAATTGGAAATATTGATTGGAAAAAATAGTTGAGAAAATTTTGAAGGTGATTTACGAGTCTGTGTACAATTTTGGGTGAAGTTTAACTGATAACAATATCAACAGACTGTGTATGTCAATAAACATAATTTGGCATTATGTACTGCTGCTTCCAGTAGTGTACAATACTAAATAATCAATGCAACCATTCAATTGTCAAGTGTCTATAAGTTCTTAAACTCACAAAGCACAATATTTTTGATATAAGTAAACCAAGTTCAATAGGTACCTATCAAATCTGTATCATTACCTACACATTAATTCCATTGTGTTTAGTATTGAGTGTGACAATATTTATGCAGTAATGCTCCTCCAGATACAGTGTTAATTATACTTATCTGCACCGAGCCTCTTGATGCAGGATCTCGGTGGCGAATGAAATGATGAAGAGTTAGGAGCCGAACTTAACAACTGTGCAAATAAATATTCCCTTTCTAATAACTTTTATAATACTTCTAAGAATGGTTAAAATACACATTTTTAACACTGTTGGTATGACAGATCCAAATATACATTGACGTGCTACCACGTCCCGAAACAAAAGGGTTGAAGTCACACGGAGGTGCACAGTGGCTGAGCTTATTTCCCTTTTAGAGGTTTGATAATCCTGACTGGTATGGACATAGCCTTTATTTTCAGCCATTGGAGTTATCCTGAATGGTTATCAATTTATATGGGCATGTCAGATTCTTATATTTCAAGGTTTGAAGAAATCAGCAGTATTAGGATAAGTTTTCTCTCATAACAAAGTGCATTCTCCCATTATTGTAAGTCAGCATCTTCACAATGTTCAGCTTGTGAAGTATGCACGCACAGCCCAACGTCCATTATCGCAGTTCATGCTCGCATGTCCAGTACAAGGACAGTGTGTCCCCATGTTGTGCGTTCACAGTGATTTGCACTGCACAAATTCATGAAGCTTGTGTTCAGTGGCGTGATCCTTTGTGAAATCTTTGATGCGGTGACAACTGGTTTCCATATCAGTGGCCTGAGGAATTTATTTCACCTTGTTGCTCTCACTTATTCATTGGGGAGACAGCCATACATCAGACATCTGTTGACGAGGTAAGTTCCTTGTTGAGCACAGAAAATTCATGTTACATGAAGTATTGCCATTTTTAGTCAACCACGCACACACCCACATATTGTTTTAACACATATACACTTAACACTTTGCAGTCAGGTTTCGTACGTTTTTCCACTTTGTTTTTGAGCGGCTTTCATACAGTTGCATTACATAAAGATTCTGTAGTGTGCTTTCCACATACTGTACACATAACATAACAAAATAAGATACAATTACAAAATACACTTATCCTATTCATTTGCTGACATGCCATTATCGTCACTTATATATTTGGAGTCTGTAACATATTCTCTCCCCTTTTTATATATAGGGTCATTACTTGTCAGTTGGTTTTAGGACATTTTGTCAGATTTCATTTTCATTACATTCTTTGCTTCCAATTATATGAGTACATATTTTACTCTCATTTGGTTATACATGCTTCATATAACATTTATGCAATAATAGATTCTGTTTTCATTTATGGCATATATTGACATTCGCTTCATTTCAATTTTCAGTGACTCCTTGTTGGGGCATATTTATCAGTTCAAAAAGAATCAAAGAAATGAACAGTAGTTGCTACAGTAGTTGCTACGCACCGCTGGGATAACTACACGTGGTCTCGTCTCTAGCATTCTCCAGAAAAGATCTGCACACTACAGGGCTGTGGAAATTCCACAGAAAGGCTTTTATTCAGTTACATCTCGTTAATAGACTTAACTGTGATCCCAAGAACAAAATAATTTGTTATTTCTAAGCACAACTCTGATCTTATGATACCAATCATGATGATGATGATGATGATGATGATGATGATGTCGAGGTCCCATACTCCGAGGAGCGTAGGGGACGATGCGGGAGACTCGCACCGCTGTTCTAGGCAAGGTCCTAGTGGAGGTGGTTTGCCATTGCCTTCCTCCGACCGTAATGAGGATGAATGATGATGATGAAGAATCGTATCAAATACTAATTCAGTGTTTAAAAGTACAGTTCAGTATTTACTTGTTATGTTCATTGTATAAAGGGTAACCATTTCATGTGCTGAGGCTTACAGAGTTGTATCATCAATATGAAATGTTACATATAATAAGCGTAAAACAGTGTTTACATAAGTAACAAACATGCTTAAAAATTTCAATCTAATTCAGGTGTTTAATATTTTAATGCATAGTCGACGGTCACAGTAGTTAGCTAGGTTTGAACCCCTTGCTTATTTGGTAGTACTCAACCTTGGTTCAGCATTGTGACATGTTGTTTTCTTCTTCACATACTTTCACACTATCCCCCTCATACGTATCAAAAAATTAAAACTATATTTACATGTGGTGTGGTCCTTTCTTATGTTTATATGGTACAGGATGTGTCATTGCATCGTCCCCTGAAAGAAAAATCGTAATACTCAGTAAAGACTAAATTTTCATAGATAAGTGTATAGTGCCTCGATGGCTACTAATACTTTCTTCATATATTCAACCATGTATTCATTCACTTCAGTGTGCAGTCATGTTATCACAAAACTTATTTCATGTCATATATGCGTCTCTACTTCCCATATAAGTCTGAAAGATAAAGTGTATTAGAGGCATGGTGCGACCTTTTTTACCTTCAGCAAGACTTTTCTCGTCTATCAAGTATGATTAGTGCTTGCGCTTTCAGTACTTAAATCTGTAAATATGTAGATATAATAGCAGCTTAGCTTAAGTAAAAATCTCATAGTTTAGCATCCTTTTCCTGTGTATTTAATCCCTTAGCTTATATTTGTGTGTGTGTGTATTGTGTAGATAATCATTGTTTTAGTATAGACTCTCTCCTAATTTTCTATATGTCTGTTTATTTGATAGTTTTTACAAGTGCTAGTGTGGGCTATAGCTCATCAGGTTTGTTTGTTTTGGGTGCTCCAACACTTCCACCCGTGCCTGTCTGGCACACATGCACTTGTTATTTGTTGACCCTTGCTCCCCAATGCACATGCGCTGTGTTGCTCTGATACCACTAGTTTCGTGGTGAGTTGTGTATTGCATTGCACACTACCATGCATTTCACAAGTTCATTTATTTGTTTACAACTGGGCTATGCGCAAGACGAAGCATTGTATTTAGAGTATTGTCATCTCTAGACACATAAAAGTGAATTCAACCACTCATCTTATCATTTACACACGTAAGAAGAAAAAATACAAACGAAAATTTTCCTTAACAACTAACAACATAAAATCTGGAATGTGGCTTTCCAACAGCATAAATCTAATATTATTATACACATATACAACTTGCAGGATATACAGTCCTTCAACATATAAATGTTCTCAAGTCTTTGTGTGTTTGCGTGTACTGATCTGTGCATTCCCAGGTAGGGGACTTTAGTAATTATCTCTGGTCTAGTGTATAGTAGTTGCCACTAGCAGTTCAGTTTTCCAATTTTCATGGGTTCCCGATGTATTCTAAGTAACACCTTTTGTCCCACATAAAATTGTGTTGTACATTTCAACTTTCTGTCTTAAATTCATTTCCTTTCTTTAGCGCAGGTTTCAAGGTTGATTACTGCTTGTCATATTTTAGTGTCTAATGATAATTCCAAAGGTTTCTACCAATTGGACATAAGCTCATTTGGTGCTAATCCAGTAGTTGTGGGGAATATTGTTAACAACTTGTAAGAAGGAAGTGACACAGTCAATCCACTTGGTATGTTTACGAGGTATATAGATGCTTACAAACCTATTGAATTTCTTAAACAACCTTTCTATGGGGGATACTTCAGGATGATATTTGGATACTGCAGTGTGTTTGATTTGGTTAGAATCTACAAACTCTTACCTTTTACATCCAACAAAATATGCGGCATTATCTGTTAACATGACTTCTGGTTTTCCTACTCTTCCAAAACAATAAGCTACATCCAAGAACACTTTTTCTAGAGGATTTTTAGCCGCAATGGGATGTAGTTCAGTCTGTTGGGAGATCTTAGATTGTTTTGTTTTCTGGCAGACAATTAACTTGTGTGTGTGTGTGTGTGTGTGTGTGTGTGTGTGTGTGTGTGTGTGTAAGATAAAATCATCCACATATTCCTCTGGCAAACACATGTGCCAGTGTTCTTGTTTGTAATGGTTCCTATGTAGCAGAACACCTTTGTGAATAGTGAAAAACCTTTTTAACTTTTTATCACTGTTTTTCACAAGTTTTTCTCTTATCTTACTCCACCATGTGTCTTCCTGCTGTAATTGCTTCATGTGTTTACACATATGGACATAGAGTATGATTTCCATCAACACAGCTCTTATTTCGCCTTCCTGCTCTAAAAGACCGTTAGATTCCTCTAAGCCTTGTGGGAATCGAGAAAAAGCATCAGCAATTATGTTCTGCTTTCATTTTATTTACACTATTTCCAACTCGAATTCTTGAAGACACATACACCACCTGGCTATCCATCAGTGTAGCAATTTACAAATTAACAAAATCAATAGGGACTGATATTTGTTGACCCCAAAGGAAATTTCAAACTTTTAAAGGACCAAATTACAACCAAACCTTCCAACTCCTTAACTGAATACGAATGTTCAGGTTAGTATAAAGTGCGGCTGATGTAGCTAATTACTTTAGGGGTGTTTGTAATTACTTCAGGGATGAGTTTTCCCCTCTTCTTCTACCATTTGAAAAAGTCATGCACCCAAATTTTGAATACGTGTCGGTGCATAAACAAAAATCCTTCCTCATGTGTGTTTGAGATAAAACATTAGCATTTATCTGGTAATAAATATGCAACCTGTCACTTTTTTACGATTTATTCAACCATGAACATGTTTTCAAGCCACTGCAGGCTCATCATCAGATGGAGGTTTAGAAGAACATTATGTTGTGGACAAAGTGTAGCTAGATGCTGTGCTGGTGCTGCTGGCGGAAATGATGGAAATTTAGTAATTGGTGATGCAGCATTTACAGACCTGAAAGTTTTGTATGTTTTAGGTACTTACAATGCACTGTGGTATGGTATACATACCAGATTGCCTCTTACAATGTACATTATTAAACTGTGTACACAAATAAACACAGTATGTAGCTACGCTTGGTTCTACAATGATCGATAGAATGTAAATATTCAACATTTTTATAAAGAATATGGATACGGTAAATATTACAATTCACTATATAATAGTCTGTGGCAAGAGATACATTTATCATGGTACAAATATTACTAGTATAGATTTTACTTGTCTATAATTGTTGCTAGCTGCAGGAGTGTCTTTTATACAGGCAAAAAGTTTTTTAATATGAGTTAATGGTTATACAGAAGGTAAAAACTAGAGTCCGATATTTAATACATAATTAAAATTTTTTGTAAGTTACAGAATACCATAGTCATTACATGCCAAGAAGAACAAGATTTATGCAGGAAGATGAATATGTGTTGTTATTGTCATTTTTGTTGTTCTGGTGCCCAGATATCGTGGAAATTCTGGAAGAAAA
The DNA here is from genome assembly GCF_023897955.1 of Schistocerca gregaria. Taxonomy (NCBI): domain Eukaryota; kingdom Metazoa; phylum Arthropoda; class Insecta; order Orthoptera; family Acrididae; genus Schistocerca; species Schistocerca gregaria. Next base: position 727,718,077 of record NC_064920.1, read on the forward strand.
GGTTTTGTGTTGACTCAGTTTGTGCAATCAGAATTTTTTGGGGTGATTTTAGTTTTTTGGTATAAATTTCTAATTGTTCAATGAGATCAATCTGTATTCCTTTCTCAGCAACATGTAGCACAGAACAATTGTCACTGATATCACCAACAGTGTGTTCTTGATGATCAATATGTGATGCAAAACTGGACTAATTTAAGTTTTCAAGCCGAAGGGCATCCATATGTTCTTTGTAGTGGGTTGCAAAATTTCTCCCTGTTTGGCCTATGCAGAAGCAAGCACAGGAGTGTGCGAGTTTGTAAAAGCCAGAATTTTTGTGCCAGACTCCAGTGAATTTATTATTGTGAACGATTTTATTTTGTAGCATATTGTCAGTGTGGAAGGATATTTTTATGTTGCTTGGTCTGAAAATATTTGCTAGTTTATATGACACTTTGCCAAGGAATGAAAGACAGACAAATTTTGGCATTTCTTTCTTGGTTTGTAATGGTGATGGTGGATGCTTGAGTTTACTTTGGATTTTTTCAACTAGGGTGTTTATCAGAGAGGCATTATAACAATTATTTTGGACTATAAATATAAGTATGTTCATTTCTTTACATGCATCTTCTACACTGATAGGGGTGCGGAGCATACGGTTTACAGATGACCTGAAGAAAGCAGTTTTATGTTTGTTTAGGTGGCATGAGGTATTGTTAATGGCAGTATCACTGGTAATGGGTTTTCTATATATTAGGAAGGTATACTTGTTATTGTGAGTGGAGATAGTCATGACAAGGAAGTTAATTCCTTCAGTGGTCTGGTGTTCAACTGTGAATTTGATATTTTGTTGCATTTTATTCATTTCATCTGCTAGGTTATTTAGTTCTTCTTTTGCACCATTGAAAAGTATTAGTGTGTCATCTACATATCTTTTATAATACAGAATTTTGTCAGTAAATTGTGGATCTGTTAAGAAGAAATCTTGTTCCATTTTAAGTATAAAAATCTCAGCAGGCAAGCCTGCAAGGCTGTTTCGCATTGCCAGACCATTGCTTTGCATGTAAAATTGGCCATTGAATGAAAAATCGTTATGTGAGAGGACTGTCATGAGTTCAAAAATTTCTGCATTGCTTAGCTTTTCGTATTTGATTATTCTTTTATGTTACTGTGAGACTGTATTTTCAGGGGGTATTGGTGTAGAGGTTTACTATGTCAAAGGAGGCAAATGTTGTTGATAAACTCAAAACTATTGTTAATTGAAAAGCTCACCATGAACACACTGTTGGTGATATCAGTGGCAGTCTTTCTGTGCTACACATTACTGAGAAAGGAATACAGATGGACCTCATTGAAAAACATTTACTGAAACGTAAAATCTGTACTAGTAATATTTGCACCATAATGTAATATATCTCTTGCCAAAGATTATTATGTAGTAAAGTGTAATATCTACCATATCCATATTCTTTGTAAAAACATCGAATATTTACATTCTGTGAATCATTGTAGGACCAAATGTAGCTAACTAATGTGTTTATTTGTGTACATAGCTTAATATGTACTTTATAATAAGCACTCTGATATTTATACCACAAGGCAGTGCACTGTAAGTACCTAAAACGAGAAAAACTTTTGGGTTCGTAAATATTTCATCACCGATTACTAAATTTCCATCATTTCTGCCACCAGCACGAGCACAGCATCTAGCTACACTTGGTCCACAACGTAATGTTCCTGTAAACCTCCATCTGATGATGAGCCTGCAGTGGCTTGAAAACATGTTCATGGTTAAATAAATCGTAAAAAAGCGACAGGTTGCATATTTATTACCAGATAAACGCCAGTTTAAACCACAGTCGCAGTTCATCATCCACAATGGATATACTAAAATAGTAGCATTTAATAAGGCTTGCTTGATGTTCTCAAAATTGGCTTGACATTGCTTGTCCCATAACCAAGGTCTATTTTTCTGGAGGAGATTGAGTAAAGCATCACTGTTCATAATTTGGTTAGGTATGAGTTCCCAAAAAAATGAGACTAGGGGTAAGTATGCCTTCAATTGCCACTTGTTTTGAGGAACAGGACAGTTCCTAATGGCATCAAGTTTTTTTAGGATCTGGCAGTATGTCTTCCGAAGATATTATGTGCCCTAAAAATTTTACCTTTGCTTGTGCGAAATTAGATTTCCTGAGATTTGCTGTTACTCCATGTTCAGAAAAGCAGTTCAGTACTTGTTGAATTAATCTTAGGCATTCTACCCAAGTGGGTGTGGTGACTAAAAGGTTATCCAAGTATACTGTTACCTTACTCAAAAGTTCGGGTCCTAGTACTTTGTCCAGAGCATAGGACATGTTCAATCCAAACAGTAATACTTGAAATTCTAAGTTCTTTCCTCTACATACGAAGGCAGTATATTCCGACTTTCTTCACATAGTTTTATTTGCCTATAAGAGAACAGGAGATCGTTTGTAGTAAGAAATTTAGCATTGTGGAAATTCATAAGCTGTTCCTATATAAATTGTGTACTGGTACAATGATCATCTTAATGTTAGGTGCGTTAAGGACCAAGCGCACCTTGCCATCTGGCCTACTCATGACCAAAATAGGACTACAATAACAGGAAAAAGATGGTTGTGTAATGCCCCATTCAAGTTTCCTGTTAATCTCTTTTCTTACTGCTTCCCTCATTGTCCATAGTATAGGGTGTGAAGTAGAACAAAAACTTTCATGAGGGCGTACTACCATTTTGTACACACAGTCCATAATGTTGTTGTTGTTGTTGTTGTCTTCAACCCCGAGACTGCTTTTATGGAGCTCTCCATGCTACTCTATCCTGTGCAAGCTTTTTCATCTCCCAGTACTTACTGCAACCTACATCCTTCTAAATCTGCTAAGTGTATTTATCTCTTGGTCTCCCTCTACAATTTTTACCCTCCATGCTGCCCTCCAATGCTAAATTTGTGAACCCCTCATGCCTCAGAACATGTCCTACCAACCGGTCCCTTCTTCTTGTCAAGTTGTACCACAAACTCCTCTTCTCCCCAATTCTATTCAATACCTCCTCATTAGTTACGTGATCTACCCATCTAATCTTCAGCATTCTTCTGTAGCACCACTATTCGAAAGCTTCTCTTCTTGTCTAAACTATTTATCGTCCATGTTTCACTTACATACATGGCTACACTCCATACAAATACTTTAAGAAACGACTTCCTTACACTTAAATCTATACTCGATGTTAACAAATTTTTCTTCATCAGATACACTTTCCTTGCCATTGCCAGTCTACATTTTATATCCTCTCTACTTCGACCATCATCAGTTATTTTGCTCCCCAAATAGCAAAACTCCTTTACTACTTTAAGTGTCTCATTTCCTAATCTAATTCCCTCAGCATCACCCGACGTAATTCGACTACATTCCATTATCCTCGCCTTGCTTTTGTTGATGTTCATCTTATACCCTCCTTTCAAGACACTGTCCATTCCGTTCAACTGCTTTTCCACGTCCTTTGCTGTCTCGGACAGTATTAAAATGTCATCGGCGAACCTCAAAGTTTTTTTTCTCCTCCATGGATTTTAATACCTACTCCAAATTTTTCTTTTGTATCCTTTACTGCTTGCTCAATATACAGATTGAATAGCATCAGGGAGGGCTACAACCCTGTCTCACTCCCTTCCCAACCACTGCTCCCCTTTCATGTCTCTCAACTCTTATAACTGCCATCTGGTTTCTGTACAAATTGTGAAAAGCCTTTCGCTCCCTGTATTTGACCCTTGCCATCTTTAGAATTTGAACGAGAGTATTCCAGTCAACATTGTCAAAGGCTTTCTCTAAGTCTACAACTGCTAGAAACGTAGATTTGCCTTTCGTTAATCTATTTTCTAAGATAAGTAGCAGGGTCAGTATTGCCTCATGTGTTCCAACATTTCTGCGGAATCCAAACTGATCTTCCCCGAGGTCGGCTTCTACCAGTTTTTCCATTCGTCTGTAAAGAATTCGCGTTAGTATTTTGCAGCAGTGACTTATTAAACTGATAGTTCGCTGATTTTCACATCTGTCAACATCTGCTTTCTTTGGGATTGGAATTATCATATTCTTCTTGAAGTCTGAGGGTATTTCGCCTGTCTCATACATCTTGCTCACCAGATGGTAGAGTTTTGTCAGGACTGGCTCTCCCAAGGCCGTCAGTAGTTCCAATGGAATGTTGTCTACTCCCGGGGCCTTGTTTCGACTCAGGTCTTTCAGTGCTCTGTCAAACTCTTCACGCAGCATCGTGTCTCCCATATCATCTTCATCTACATCCTCTTCCACTTCCATAATATTGTCCTCAAGTACGTCACCCTTGTATAGACCCTCTATATACTCCTTCCACCTTTCTGCTTTCCCTTCTTTGCTTTGACCTGGGTTTCCATCAACGCTCTTGATATTCATGCAAGTGGCTCTCTTTTCTCCAAAGGTCTCTTTAATTTTCCTGTAGGCAGTATCTATCTTACCCCTAGTGAGATAAGCCTCTACATCCTTACATTTGTCCTCTAGCCATCCCTGTTTAGCCATTTTGCACTTCCTGTCAGTCTCATTTTTGAGACGTTTGTATTCCTTTTTGCCTGGTTCAATTACTGCGTTTTTATATTTTCTACTTCATCAATTAAATCCAATATTTCTTCTGTTACCCAAGGATTTCTACTAGATCTTGTCTTTTTACTTACCTGATCCTCTGCCGCCTTCACTACTTCATCCCTCAGAGCTACCCATTCTTCTTCTACTGTATTTCTTTCCCCCATTCCTGTCATACCTGGTCTTTTTTCAAATACGTGTATATTAGCAAGTGTCAGTTCCCTAAGTTCCATTTGCTGTTCATGAGACAAGCACTTTGATTCACTTACCTTCATGTTTACTGTGTCGACATTTACCTATTCTGCTGCCAACTGTTTTATTGTTGTATGTGGTGATAAACATGACTGTGGGATTTACAGTTGAACCTCAGTCATGAGTAACTTCAGTTTTACTTCTATCAGTACTTCCCCTGATTAGGTCTATTGCAAAAAGATTGGTTATTTACTATGAAATGACTTTTGCCCTTGCATACATCAGTTTGTACTTGGTAATACTATGAAATGACATTTGCCCTTGCCTACATCAATTTGTACTTGGTATGTCCTAAATGTATCCATACCAATTAAAGTCAACTATTAATTTCTCTACTATCAAAAAATTGCATTGAACAGAAAACTGTCCTAATTGGATGGGAATTAAAGCTTGTATTTTGACTCCTTTCGATTTCTGACCAGTCGCAGTTTGTACCTTGCAATTTTGCACTGGCGGTGTGGGTATATGCCCACATTTCTTCAGTTCCTGAAAGAATCCCTGTGACATCAAATTAGTCATACCACCTGTGTCAAGCACAATGGGTACATCAAGGTCAAATATTTTGGCTTTAATAGTAGATTGTACATTACCCGCTATCATGTTTTCCTGTGTATCCCCATTCCTTTGATACAGATCACCTTTCACATCACTTCCTTGATCATATCTGATGAAGCAAGTATTGATCAAGCTCGTACCCCACTCTCCTACCAGGTCACAGAAGGGGGTTTTACCGTGACCGGTTCAAGTTTTCCGGCATCGCGATGACATCGGTCTGTTGGTGTTTGATCACACCAGTTAGTATCCTGCGAGGCTCTTGACTGAAATTCCCTTTGCCTTTGTGTGTTATTCTGCATATGTGCATTACTTGGCTGGTCAAATTCTGCTGCCTGTGGATTATTCATCTGTCTGGTATTGTTTTGTGTTTTCCAAGCAATCAGCTGATTATTGCTGGTAGCTTGTGCCTGTACATATTATACAGACTGGCCATACGCTACTTGCCTCTAGTAGCTGTTTTTGTTAAATTTTTGTCATTTCTTTTATATCCGCCCTTGAATGCACAGCTTTTGCCATTGTCGTCGTGATTACCGTTACCATTACTATAGGTCTGTGTGGAGTAAGGTTGCCAACCATGTTGTACTACGAATCCATTGTTTACTTGTTGGTCTATAAATCCCTGTGGCACTTTCTGTGTATTAACTAGCTTGGGTTGCACTGGTCTCTCTTCATATATAAAATCTGTTGAATCCAGTAAGATAGAAAATATTTGGTGTCATGACATCGCGTGGAAATCGGGTTTTCTGCCGGATATCAGCATCTTCCAAACACAATATTTCGACGTCATTACTTGACGTCTTCATCAGGTGTTCCCCGAGTGTCATGTTCCGGAATGGTAATGAGTTTTCGCCTGATGTGGGCAGATAGATGGCTCTTTAAAATTTTCGGCACGCCTACTTTAAGATACCAGGTTCATCCAGTATCTGGTTTTATTCAAATATTTTTCAAAATAGTCCCTTAAGCTTCCATGTTTGCTACTGAATGGAGCTGGGTTGAATACTTTGTGTCTGAGCCTCCCTTTTAGGGTCTCAGACCAATATTTATCCAGAAAGTCTCTTTCAAACTGTTCATAGTAGTGGCAGCATTCCGCCATGTCCGAAACCCATAGCAGATCATCACCCTGTGTGCATCCAACAACAAATCTAATTTTCTGGGTCTAGGTATGAGGTAAAACATTTCGAAATGGGCTGATAAAGTCCAAGGAGTTTGTTCCTTTCCTTTCAGAGGTAAATACCAGAAATTGTTGATGCCTAAGTAACCCTTCATCTGCAAGTAATATTGACAAACATGCCGTACTGTCAGTGACAGGCGTGTTTATATTAGTTTGTGGCATAGCGCATCGCAACTGCATTTGCTTGACAGGTACAACTGCCGGCAAGTGTTGTTGCATTCTGCAACCTTCGCTGTATTCTTTCAAAGGGCAAGCCAGTGAAAGTATATAGCTTCTATAAAAGCATAAGTTTTTTTCTGTCAAATGTTGTTTTGGAATGTCAGTAGTTTTACCAATACTGCCTTGTAACCTCTCCTCTGCTCCTTTAAACCTGAATCTATTTTAGCTAGAAACTGACTTTCTTCCTCTTATAGAGCTGCTTCTACTGTATCTATATAAATGTTGCACCTTTCCAACAAGGATGCTGCCCTTATCCAGCATTCCAGCTTCAGTCTTTCAGTTATTTCCTTTACATCTGCACAAATTTTATCTCTCTGTTTTTTTGCAAATTTTGACTCTAAACTTAACTGGTCCACTCTTAGACTTAACTTTTGTACTTTTATAGGTAGATTTTTGCACACACCTTGCAGCTTGCTGACTGCGTCCGTCACAATTTTTACCGATGCATCCGCTTCGGATTGAATCTCCTAAATTTGAGAATATGCTTCACTAAGGTTTTGTAACTCACTTGGAAGTTGTTCCCATTTATCATCTACGAATGACACTCTTTCAATTAATGCATTTATATTGCAGGATATGTCAGTAATTATTTCTTGTTTTAATTATTTACCTAGCCCTGTCAACTTCCTAGATAGCTCATCAGATAATTCAGTGTGTGTAGTTTTGCTCACCTCACTGTACTGTTGACTAATACTATTCTTGAAATCATTAAATGCCTTGTTTTGCTGTGTAAACGGTTGTCCTCTATTTTCCTGATGTTTTTTGAACTGCTGTGTCATACCCTTAAGTTGTTGTGTTTCACATTCCTGTAGTTCCTGTTTTGTGAACTGTTGTGTTATTTGTTGCATGAGTTGTGTTAAACTGTGTATCTCACTAGTAATTACATTGTTTTTATGAACTGTTTCCTATTCTTGCATTCATAATGTCGTGAGTAAGTAATTGAAGGAATTTTCACTGTTGCGCCCTTCGGTTTCACTATTTGAAAAAATGTTTCCTAGTAAGAACTGAGAAATTGTCTCATCGAGCGTCATAAAAGTGACATCATGATTAGTTATATTACCAGTGTAACCACTTACTGACAGTGGGATGCCAACCTCATTGTTTTGGTTTCCATGGGCCAGTTCACTAGTTGGCGTGTTACCTTCAACTGTTGCCAAGCTCAGATTTCCGGCATCATGGCATATTGCATTTTGGAATGAATTTTCAACAATGACCAATTCCTTTGACTCCATTGTGAATAGTTTTTAACAAAATTATAAATAAAATTTTTCAAAAATGAAATTCTTTCTGTGTTCGCACTTTAATTAAAGTAGATTTACCTGTGTATTCACTATTGAACCTGGTTATTATCTGACACAGTCTTATAGTGACTTATCTTGCACTTTAATAATGACTCTGTACAAATTTTCGTCTTTTCTGTGGAAATGCACTTTCCGTAAAGGATATTACTTGGAAGAAAACGAGATTATCCACTGCCAGAGTGATGGCGCCAAGTACCGCCATATAAGCATACAGCGTAGCAGCTTCCTACCTTTACTGCTGAAATCAGTATTACCGGCTTGTCTCTTTTGTAGGCAGAATTAATTTTAATATACTGCTTAAATGGTTTTATCATTCCCAATCTCGTGGGCATGCAACAAATACAATGGAAGTTTCTTCAGTTCCTTGTAATAATAATATGAATCATTTCGCAAAATTTTTTATCTCATCAATTGAAAGGTCTATTCATATTTCACATGGCGCCGTCCTTTAAACGGTCACCATTGAATAGTGATGTGGAAATGGATTAATAACTGCTTGAATAATTGGAGAAATTGATTGGAAAGAATAGTTGAAAAAATTTTGAAGGTATTTTATGAATCTGTGCACAATTTTGGGTGAACTTTAACTGATACCAATATCAACAGACCTTGTATACCATTACATTCCAGGTCGATAAACATAAAAAATGGTGAGGCAGGCTTTAAGGGAAAATAATGTTGTTACATAATTAGACTGAAAGTGACTTTTGATACTCTAAATTTTCTAGGTGAAGATGATTCAGACAAAAAAGGCATAACTATAGTTTACAGTTACCACAGGAAAGATGATGTCTTTACACAACGCACTACGATGAGCTGGACATTAACTCAAGAAAGCAACTCGGTAACACTGAAGAGTGAATTTCAGCAACAGATAAATCTGACACTAAATAAATAAATAAATAAACAAACGTAACAAATGAGCACATACTACTTCTATGAGCTCTGTATATATAATGAATTTGTTTATTTCATACGTGTTAAGCAACTATTGTAGATTGCTTACATTGATGACAACTGATGTAGCACTTCCAGCAAGCTACAAAGTTGCACACATCACTGCAATAACTGGAACATCATTCTCAGTTGGCCCCCAGTGAAATCACGCCTGCTAACTGCCATAGAGTGCTTAACACCAGCAGACATTACGAAATTTGAAGGAGTTTGCCTCTCCAAGTAAACGGTATCTCGTCAGACCCGTGATAGGGACAAGAATTTTGAAAATCAACTGAAGCAGAAGTGCCACGCTTTCACAGCAGTTTTGTTAGGTCTTGATGAAGCCACACAGGTAACAGACATTGCTCACAGTATTTGTGAGGGGCATTAATTCAGAACTACAGGTTTTTGAGGAGCTGCTAGGCATGATATTGATGGAGTACACAACCACAGGTCATGACATATTTGAGGTTGTGTGTGAATCTGTAGAAAACATGTGCTTGCCATTGGACAGGCTCTGTTCTGTGGCAAGTGACAGAGCACAGCAAATGGTTTGGAGCCAGCAAAGCTTTGTGACTTGTCTGAAGTAAAAAATCAAGATGGAATTTCGGAAAGAAATTTCAAACATACACTGCTTTGTGTGCCAAGAAGCCTTTTGTGCTGAAAGTGTGGAATGTGCCAGTGTCATGAAGGATACAGAGAAGTGTGTAAATTTTGTGAGGTACCACAGTGTCAACCATCACCAGTTCAAAGACTTTTTGCATGACCTGGAAGTAGCCTATGGCGATATTCCATATCACTGCACAGTATGGGGCTTAGCAGAGGCAAAGTTCTCAACATATTTTTTGCAATTTGGGAAGAGACTGCATTGCTTGCGGAACTAAAAGGAGAGATGGAAACATCACTCATTGTCAGTGATGAGACATGGTTAGCACACCTGGCTTTCCTAACTGACATTACAACACATTTAAACAACTTAAATGTGTCACTTCAAGAAAAGGCTATATTAATTATTGATACATGCAATAAAATTCATGGACAACCTTCATATATTTGAAAGAAAATGTGCTAGTGGAAATTTAACTTTTTTCACGTGTTTTTCATCTCCTCAGTTGCCTGAAGAAATAAGTTTAGTGATTATCAACAAATTATTGTACAATGTCGTCCAAGTTTTGAGGTTAGGTTTCAGGGCATATGATGCCTACAAAATGAGTTAAAACTGTTTAGGGCTCCATTTTCAGTTGTGCCAGTTACTGTTTCTTCAGAAATGCGACTAGAACTAATAGATTTTCAAAACAGTACACTGCTCAAAGACAGATACTACAACACCACGATTTGGCAAGATTGTATCACAATCTTCTTGCAGAAGACTTTCCCAAATTACACAGGAATCAAGCTGACATCATATCTATGTTTGGCTCAACATATGCTTGTGAATGCAGTAAAAACTGCAGGAAGGTCCCAGCTATATGACCCAACACTTGAGTAGTCTGTGTCATACAGCAGCTCAAGGACTGACACTCAATGTTTCATTAATCATGACTAAACAGAAATGTATTTCCCAAACTAAATAAAGCGTTCATATATTTATCTTAAATTAATGTTTTTGTTGATTTTACTCAGTCATCCTGTATTACATTGTACATGGTCTCCTCACTAGCCAGTGTTTTGTGCAGAGTGCTGCATGTAAGTTGCTTGCCCAGCATTGCCCACTTGTGATGTTGCACATGCATGTGCAAGCTGTTTGCTCACTCCTGAACACCAGTGCCCATGGGAACCCACTGCTCACAGCTGAGCTTTCTAGCTGGAACAGCATACTCTACACTATGCGCATTTATCTACAAGTGTGTTTATCTGCTGAACTACATAAAATCTAAAACACAAATACTCACAGTTTAGAAAAACAGAAACTGAAAATTAATTTGACTCAAGACAAGTGACATAATCTGTTTGGGGCAGGCACTGTCCAATGTGATTCCTCAAGGGCAAAAATGAATAGTGCAGGAGTCCTTGCTTTCATCATTTAATTAAGAAAAAATTGTAATGTTAAAGGATCACAATGTTCTGTTTGACTTCCTTTACTTTTGTTTTCATTTTTGCCACAGTAACATATTTTTTCACAAAAGATATCTGTTTTACAGTCTCTGTACGCCATATTCGAATAACAGTACAGTGGGGGGGGGGGGGGGGGTGGATTTTTCTTTTTAGAGAAATTTCTTTAAAAAAGTATGAAATAAGCAATTTTTTTTAAATTTTGTGTCTAATTTTCTTGAGGACTTTAAACATGATTTTATGAATGCCCTTTGCAAGCCTATGGTACATACTGGGTGGTCAGGAAGAGCCTGAAAAACTTGTAAGTTTTGTAGGGTAGGTTGAGCTGAGAAATTATTGTTAAGAAAAAAATCAATATGTTGTACTCCTTCCAAGTTAACTGGAATTGAAGTTATCAATCAGACCACTGCATGCGAAAATTCAAGTGGCCCACCAAATACAAATAGTGTCAGTTGGTTCTCAAAGTGTAGGTGATAGTGCACAAGATTGCTAAGCCTCTGGCTTGGGTTTGATTCTTACTACCGTTCTGTGCCCTATTTTTGTATCACTCTCATGTTTGTTTTAAGGAAACCAAATGAAACATTTTGCGACACTGCCTCTGGCTGGCGGACTGCTGGAAATTGCACAAGCACAACGGGCCTAACTGCCTAATTTTAATGCTAATTAAGTCATAAGTGTCACAATGTATCAATTTTTTTTCATAACAGTTATTTCTCAGCATAACCTATGCTAAAAAACTCGTACAAGCTTTTTGCACTGTTTCTCACCATCCTGTGTATTGCAGAATACTACTAATTTTTATCAGCAGCAGCTAAATAAGTACATTTCAAGTAAAAATTGGTGTTTCTGTGTGGTAATCTAGGAACATTTTTTGATCTTCCAGTTAATTCTGATCATTAATCAATGTCACTATTATCACATCTGATTTTTTTTCAGGGAGTATTGACATTTTATGTCACACTGTCTCACCAAAATCTGACTGTGAAGGAATCACTTCTTCACCCAGATCATTCCAGTCACAGCGGAAACTGAAACGTAGCAGGAATGCTGTTGATGCAGCTGCATTGCTAGCCTCGGAATTAAAGATACTTTCATCACGACAGGAAAAAATATTGGAGGATCTAGAAAGAAGTATTGAAGAAGGTATATCCATTTTTTAGTTTTATGAAAACTTAATCTATATAACTAAGCTGCAAAATAATGAATATTATGTTTTTACCATTTGTTCAATTTATTACCAGTTAAATCACGTTAATTGCATGGTATGTGCAAATATAACAATTTTTTTTTTTTTATAAAAATAAAATGTATGAACTTTCTCTCATGCGCGCGCACACACACACACACACACACACACACACACACACACACACACACTTTATTGTGTTTCTGTGGTGTGAGTGGACGGGGAGGGGGGGGGGGTGTTACAAGTCGTCATGTTTCAGACATAGGGATCTTAACCAAATTGTTGTACCATCATTTGTTTGCAACTAATACAAATGAAAAATTATTGATGTGAAAAAACTTTGTTTTATCATTCATTTACATAATATTCCTTCAAGTATTCTAAGTGCGCTATTATTATCTGAAGATGTGTTCTAACAGTTTTAGAATTTTTCATACCTCATTAAATTTTTCTCATACTTCATTTTTATTCGCTCAAGTATATCATCTTTCATGTTTATTTTGTACTTTGTTAGTACAATTGAATTTTGTGGCAATCTTTTATAAATGATCATACTGTATGTTTATATTTAGGTAGTGGTACAAACCTTCACATGGTTCTGTCCAAGATTTCTGATAATTCTCTTCCTGGCTCTGTCCTATAGTCTGACATTGATAAGTACATTTGCATATTTGATCCTTCCCATCACCTCCCGCTTCAATGTATTTCACAATTAAAATTGAGAAAATACAGCAATAATAATTTAGCCACAGAACAGCAACTGTTACACTCTGGTGCCAGAACACTAAGAATACATCTTAAGATTTCTTCGTGTTTCATTAATGCTGATATCAGTTTCTGTGTTACGTGTTTCTACACGTGATGCTAGTGAGAGATGTGAATGCTATCAAGCTATATTAGCTTTTCTTAAATTTAAGTACTTTGTTGAGATTAGAATGAGATGCTTCAACATTCGAGAGAAGAAAATTAATGTAATAATTTGTAAGTAGTTAAAGAGAAAAATGTACATATTGTGCAGTTTAGAAATTGTAATTACAAAAAGGGAGTAAGCAAGGCTGGAAAAATACTGACTGCTACAAGAATTACAAGAAGGCAATAAACAAGACTGGAAAAATACTGTTGCTTCAACTTCTGGAGCCAAAGCCTTGTTTTGATATTAATAAGAAAATAAGAATAAGTTGGGAGATAATTATGAGAAGAGGGAGAATCCATGTCACAAGAAGAGTGAAAATCCAAAATATTCACAGAAGGTTTGTAAAAAAAAGTGAGAAACATAAGACAATTAAATTTGAAAAATGTCACATTACCACTGTGAGGTGCTGGTAAAATACTTTATTTACATAATGAGGTTCAGTTGTCCAGTCGTTATCAGGCCCATAAAAGTATTCACAGGCTCACGTTACGTGAAATATAAAATCATCATTAGGTGATAAAACCATGAATTATGCAGCTGATGAAACCATGAATTATACACTATTCTCATATTGTAATATAAACTAGCTCATCAGTTTATAAGAACTGTGATCATGTTAAAATTGTAATTGGCATTAACACTGTGAACAGATTAATACCACCATTATCACTAGACAAAATGATTTTATATGTCACCTAACATGATACTATAAATGCTTTTATGAACCTGATTGATGGTCACACAACTGAAACTGAATGTGCAAATAAAATATTTCATCAGTAGCTCAAGGCAGTAACTTGCCATTTTTCAAATACACAGGAAGTGAGACACCACCTCTTGAAAATATCTTTGATAATTAACTATTACAGTGAAGACTGATACCTATTACAAAAGCTACTGTGACTTGGAAAGGTGCAACAGTGCTGAGAGAGAGAGAGAGAGAGAGAGAGAGAGAGAGAGAGAATCATGAAGAAGAAAAGTGTGATAAATGAGAGGAGGAGGAGAAATTGAGGGAGAGTCACAAGAGGAGAAACAGAACAGTGTGACAGTTTCCAGAGGAATACAGTGTTCTCTATAATTTGTTCACTTTTGTTTGTTTATGGGTTCAATACATCAGAATGAACAGGCATCAGAGGTCTCTGCGATAACCATGTTCATGCTTTCAGTGTTACTAACATATGTGACAAAATAAGGTGGAGAATCATTGAGAGCCTCAATACTGTGGTTGTTGAAGGTGATTTATTGACTCCTAACATTGTGTTTTGAGTATTTGGAGATTACATTCATTTCAATTTAAACAAATTATTGAAGCATATATCTGTAGGTCTGTTTCAAATCAATCATTGCTTCAAATGAAGAACAAGCACAGTCACCAGTTCTTAAGTTGTCAGCATTGTATGATGGAGGTGGCACATGCTCACACTGCTCCTACCTCCTCCCTCTGGCAGTCTGTGCAGAAGGTTGGAGCGAATGTCCTGTGCTTCTTGCAACTTTCCTTGAAATATGAAAAATAGTTAATAAATATGTCTTTGTGACAGATTTAGCCATATGATACTGACAAAACAGAGATACAGTAATGATTAAAGGTATAGTGATTCATTAGTTCATGGAAGACTATCAGCTGTAACTATATAATTCTCTATCAGCTTTTTACTGTTTTTGATGGCACTGTTGTCACTTGTACCAGTAAATATATAATTTTATAGTGACTGGCTTCAAGAATGTGTGTGTTGTCTATTCTGATGGAGGCCTGTTCAGTCAAAAGCTTTGTTGGACAGTCTTTTTGCTGTGGCCATCAGTGACTCAGCATCTCCGTTATATGGTTTTGATTTATCTGCATGTTGGTAGCCAGGAAATCCAACATCTGGTCTGGCTGCCTATTTGTTCTAGCTTATTTAGCCTTACCCAGGGTGCACGTGAAGTACCCGGAGTGCACATTGTAGTATTCCACCATGGACACGAGCTAGTGTACACCCTGCGACCAGGTACTGGCCCTAACAACTTCCGTAGAGGCTGGCTTCCAAGGAAACATGAAAGTATCTGTCACGTTCATAGACCTAACTGTGGCATATGACACAGTCTGGAGAGGAGGGATGATATAGAAATTACTAAAAACAATCTGATGCCGAAAAACTGTAACTCTCATCAACACCACAATAAATAATAGATATTTCTATCTTCGCTTGAGAGAAAATGTGAGTAAGGAGAGGAAATTAAGTAATGGTCTACCACAGCATTCCATCTTAGCCCCCAATACCAGGTCAACAAAATTCTGTTATGCACACGATATCACTCTTGCTTGTTGAATTAAGGATCTTGGATGAGCGGAGACAATCCTCACAGAAGATCTAGCCATTATGAGCGCCTATTTTAGAAAGTGGCTACTTAAACCCAGTACAAGTAAAACTGAAGTACATACATCCCATCTGAAACCAAACAAGCTCAGAATGAAACTTAACGAAAACACTCTTTGCCATAACAAGTACCCCAAGTACCTTGGTGTCACCATTGACCACACCCTTTCATAAAGAAAACATCTTGAAAGTACTACTGCCAAGATAAAAACTTGTAACAATATTATTCAAAAATTGTGTGGAATGGCATGGTAAGCTTCAGCAGAAACCTTCCGCACATCATCCATTGCGCTGGTCTTCTCAAAAGCCGAGTATTGTGCCCCGGTGTGGCTAAACAGCTGCCACATAAACTTGATCGACGTCCAGTTGAAACAGTTAATAACACCGACTTATTGGCTCCCTCTGCTGAGCAACATCTATCCACTAACAACCTGCAGGAGAACCTGAGATTACCCATACAGGAAGACACACCAAGTTTACGAAGAAATAGACTCGGTTCAAGAAACCCACGTTTACGGCAAGCAGAAGAGCTAGATGCCAGTAATACTGGTATGAAAGACCTGTGGAATCAGAGTTATCAACTTATTTAAAATCCTGAAGAGTGTGAATGATTCGAAAAATATAATTGTGATACTGCTGGAACAGAACTTGACAGGAAAGTGTGGGTCAAAATAAACAGAGCTCTCAGTGGGCATGGTCAATGCACAGACACTTTTTACAAATGGGGTTCTACAGAATCTCCGGTTTATGACTGTGGGGCTCTGAAACAGACAATCAAGCACATTAGAGATTAATGCCTCTAGTATTACTACCAGGGGAGTTGGAGTGACCTAATGAAAGTTGATGATACGGCTCTTATATGGATTAGGAACCTAGATATTGACATGTAATTAGTTTTATACCTAGTTTTATATTGTCATATTCCTTTTATATATAGTATTGTTAATGTTATATACCTGTAATTTCAAACTGCATCTGAGCCATACGAATAAATAAAAATAAAAATCCGTTATATGGTGAGTGGCAACTATCTTTTTCATAATAGTGTCAAAAATATTGCTACAAATAGTTGAAGCCTTACAGTGGTGAAACATTAATAGATATTAAGACCAAGCTAAGGAAAATTTTCCTTATAGGTGGTTATGGCCAATAATATTCTTTTCTTTATTTGAAAAACACCAGCATTTTTGTATAATTTTGTGTAAGGCCTTGAAGATGTAATTTAAAGTACCCTTGAGCAATAAATAGGAGAGAACTGGAAACTGGCTTACTGAATCATTAGAAAAGGGCAAGACAGGAGGGGAAAACAGGAAATTTAATTTATAATTGAGGAAGTTTAATTGATAATTGTAATTGTCTGTTTCAGAGAATTTTATTCTTGAGCACCAGGGAAGAAAGAAATTAAAAATAGATGAGCTGTAACAGCTTTAAAAGTACATGAGTGAGTATTTAAAACATATTTATATATGATGATATAATGTTTAAAGCTGAATCAATTTTTGTTGTTATGTTTAATGTTTTGCGCTACAAAAAGGGAAAAAGGAAACAAACTATAATGTGTATAATGACTACTCGCTTCATTCACAATTTTCTGTTCCATGTTGAAAGATTGAAGTAATGATACCTCTGTATTAATTACATTTCTATTTGTATTGATGAAGAGTTTATATCATGGATTCCTTAATATTTGCCTCTCTCTTTTCTCTCATCAGATCATTTTTAGTTGGAAATGTTGCCATAAAAATTATACACCGATCCTTTTAATTATTGCCACATTTCAAACTCTGCATATAATTTCACAAATATGACAGTTAATGCTTCAAGAGAAATCATGTTAATTAATAAGAAATAAAGATTATTATTATTATGACAGATCAATTTGGAATATTTAAACTGGAACCGGTGTCACCTTACAATTTTCCAGGGTGCCTTACTGCCTCAACAGTACATCTGCCCTGGGTGTAATTCAATGAAACTTTCTTACCTTTCTTACTCTTTAATTGGTATAAGGGATGTACCTTTCCATAAAAGACAAATTATCACTGACAAAAATATGATTGCACGGAAGACTAGAACAAAGGAAACGTTAGCTTCGACAACGGCATTAAAGCTGCTGCTTCTCTACAGCACTGTTAATTTTATCCAAAATGGTACCATTTCTGCCAGTTTGGATGTAGGAAGCTGAGAGGACACTGTGTTTTTGTTATTCAGTTTGCTATATTGTCACCACTGTGAAAGCTATATATTGTGGCAATCAATAACGGATGAAAATTACAGCCATAACGGTGTTGAGAAACATAGATCTGCATGTTCACTCTTCAGTATGCGTCACATGGACAATAAGACACTAATTTTAAGTTAATGGTGACTCATGAAGCAGAGGCCACAAATAAATGTGCAATATGGAGAAAATTTGAGGTTACAGAAGTGAGTCTTCATGTATGGTGTCAGGTGAAGAATATATTAAAGAATATGAGTTATGTATGACAAAATTTCAGACTAAAGCATAGAATGTTTCATGAATTGGTGCAGGCAGTTGTTCAGTTTATCAAGATAAACACAACGCAGTCTTCCCACGTACTTGAGAAATTCTCCAAGTGAAGATACTGAACATGAGGAGGAATTTTCCAACTACATGCATCATGGAATTCAAAGCAAGTACTGGCTGGTGCAAGATGATGATGGAGAGACTTGGGATTACATTATGATATAGTTCAACATTAGCAGCAAATTCCAGTAACATTTGATAAAAACATGCTTGCAAATCAGCATCATGTAATCAATCTCGCATCACACTGGCAATGCTCATCAGGTGCCTGTTTACGTTGATGTACTATGTTGACAGTGATGATGTTGACGATGATGATGATGATGATGATAGCAAGCAAAAAACAGTGAAAATAAAAATTAATGTAAAGCACTTCATTTTGTTTATTCTTGTATTATCAAAATATAGACATCAATAAATGGCATCAGTTTAGAATAGGCATAAGTGGTAACTTTTTAGGCTGGTATCTTATATCAATAAAGCAGTTTGTAAGTATGATTAGTTATAATAAGTAGAAGACAAAATTTTCTCAAGTAGCCTATTTAAAAGGGGTGGGGAGTCCTCTAGCATTCAGAGACATCTTATAATCAGGTAAATATGGTATTCAGAAATCATAAGCAACTTCTCATAACACACAACCCAAATTCATTAAATAATCCATTTTTCGCTTTCTCCATGGTGTGTTTATACTTAAATCACTTTTATTCCTTGGAAAACTGCACCTAAACTGATAGTTTCTCACACTAACATTCAGAAGTCTTTGTTAGACTCATTGCTACAGTTGTTGTTACAAGAGACACTCCAGGTTGACAAAGTACATCCTAAGCAGTGTAGCAATCTGTCAAAAATTTTCTATCAAACTTTCATTTTCTTGGATGCACCAAAGAGATAAAATGCAATCTTCCTCAACTATTATTCCTGTTAGTTATTTCCACCCTGGTAGTCTGTATCTATGGATTTCACTAATAATCACAACAATGCTGATCATTTGCACACTCAATCAGCTACATAACAAACAGAGATTGGCATTCACCCATTTGGGTTTATTTGGGTCAGCTAATAGGGCCTCGTCCCCTTTTGTCCGTGGGAATTTTTTTTATTTTTAGATGCCACAGGGAATGCATTCAAAAATGAACTTATGATTCATTCAGAAATCAAATTGGAATGTGTTCAAAAATGTTCAAAAACCAACAGAGATGCATTTCAGAATCATATGAACAACTGATAGACAAACATGTGCTGGATGCTAGGCTGTTTGTGAAACAAGGCTTTTTTCTTCAAGAATATGAATTTGACGCCCCCTGGAATTGCCACACAGGACAAATACCCCCACCCCCACCCCCACCTGCTATATCCAGGCCTGAGAATATCAGTTCAATTTTTAATGACAATTATCCAATAAAATTCAAAGATTCCTTTGGCTTAGACAGGTGTGGGCTTCTGCAACAGCTTTAATAGTGCTTCGTGCAGTTTGAATTACAGGTGTCCCATATGTGTTTTAAGGCATTCAAACAGGTTATCACTGAGTGTGAGATCTGGAATATGAGGACAGTGGACTAATAGCTCCTGACATAATACTGACACTGTTGTTACATTCCTATCTTCTGAATGAAGTGTGGGATCGAGTTTACACTCCACATACATTGTTATGGATTATGTGACAACATAAGCTTGATACCAACACCATCTCCGTGACTAGCCAAGGTGATACATGCTGAGACAAATAAAAGGCACATTGCAGAGGAACTTTCAGTGAGATGAATGTTGTTTAATATGAATGTGACTAAAAAGTCAGCAGCAGGATTGTGTCTTGTCCAAGCAGAATTCTCTGTCACCTTAACCTCCTTTTAGTTTTGCACATTTGTCCAGGAAACCCATTGGCTGAAATATTCATTTTTATTCTGAAGAGCAGCAATGTGGAAACAGGCGTGATCACGTGAAACAATAAAGTATGTTCAAGGTGTTTCAGCTAAGGTACTTTTCTCTGTAACTTAAAAAATAATAAGTGAAAGGAATATTTGTGTAGATTGGTAAGTGTAAGAAAAATTATTGTTTGTGCAGGATGCCCATTTTCCTGAATGTACAACATTATGGCTAATGGAGCTCTTTAACAAGAGTATTTCACTACATGAACCACGGCTACTTCATTGACATTGTGTTGGCATTTACCATGTATCAGTAACATGTCATCATACTCATTGTACGGTTATACCATGCCGGACCAACACTCGAACTAGGGGCCTTGCCTTCTGCGGGCTAGTGCTCTACCAACTGAGCTAACCAGGCACAGCTCTCACCCCATCCTCACAGCTTTACTTCTGCCAGTACCTCATCTCCTACCTTCCAAACTTTACAGGAGGTCTCCTGCGAACCTTGCAGAACTAGCACTCCTGAAAGAAAGGATATCTTTGTCATTCTGGAAACATCCCCGAGGCTGTGGCTAAGCTATGTCTCCGCAATATCCTTTCTTTCAGGAATGTTAGGTTCACAGGAGAGCTTCTGTAAAGTTTGGAAGGTAGGAGATGAGGTACTGGCAGAAGCAAAGCTGTGAGGACAGGGCGTGAGTCGTGCTTGGGTAGCTCAGTTGGTAAAGCACTTACCTGCGAAAGGCAAAGGTCCCGAGTTTGAGTTTCGGTCCGGCACACAGTTTTAATCTGCCAGGAAGTTTCATATCAGCTCACACTCTGCTGCAGAGTGAAAATCTTATTCTACAAACCTCGTTTGTTTATGCATTCTGGGTGGCCTTGGATATGCCAGTGCAAGGATACATTCTGCAATGTAACTGAATATGATTTCAAACAGTGTGTTGAGGAAGCTTGTCAATCCATGATGCAGCACTTTACGTCTCATACGCAGATTACTGAGAAGGGACATTGAGTTGTGCAGCTAGGAGAAAGAACGCTCATTGGGACACCTCACTTTACTGAACAATTCACCTCCAGAACATTCGTCTGTACATGCCCATTTAGGTACACTATTCCACAACCACAGATTTTGTGGGTTGTTTGAGTTCAGTGTGTCTTCTGTGTTCCTGCAGATTGTCCACACAGTATGGCCATTGTATGCCTTACTGCATTTGCATGGAATTTGGTAGACACTCAGTTTATAGAGCCACGAGTCATCTTTCACCTTACCTAGATCTCCCAGTTTTGTTCAATACCTTGTCATATACTCCTCATCGTGTACTACGTGCTGTGCCTGTACCTAAGCCTGAAAACATGTCGGATTTGTTGCTCACAGTCTCCATTATTCTCAAATATTACCATAAGGTTGTTTAACTTGCTTGGTAGGCTTTCTTAGTCCAGTATTGCATGGTTCCTGTGGACCAGTGTACTTAGCACAACCTCATGCTGAGAGGGATAATGGCAACAGGAGGTGTGCAGGTGCAGATCAGGGTGGGTGGCCTTCCTTTCACACATTGTGTCCCAAAGTGCCATCTGCTTTGCACTGGAATAGGGCCCCCCATGGTGAATTTGATGCTGGGGTGCAGAGTCTTCAGTTGTTGAGGCAACTCCTGAACCCTTTCAAGCCCATGTGGCCACCCCATGAATGTGTCATCATCATATCTGAAGAAGCATGTACATTCAGCGCAGCTTATTGCAGGTTTTCTCTTTGAAATCCCCCATGAATAAGTTTGTCACATGCGGTGACAAAGGGCACCCCATGATGATGCCATCTGTGTGTTCCTAGTAGTCATAACTGAAGAGAGAGACTGTAGATGGGAGGACAAATTTGAAGAGGTTAGCCATTGCAGGGCTGAACTTCTCCTTGATTAGCTTGATGGATCAGAAAGTGGCACTCTTGTGAAGAGGGAGACCAACTCACTATAAAGTACTGGGACAATGACATAGTTATTACAACCATTATATGAAATGCACAACTTTCTCGATGTGATGTTGTCATTTATCGACTTAGGGGATTAACACAGCCATTAAATGTTTGTCTGTCTGGTACATAGGTATGCCTACGGTGCTTGCAATAGGCTGTAGAGGAATGAATTTTTGATAAGTCATAGAGCGCGTGTTTAGCACACTGCTTCCAGGATATGGGCAGGTGCACGAGCCCCAGATAAAATTCACCTGTTCAATTAACAATGAGGCCTGTGTGCCAACCAGTCAGATGTGGTTTCTGACTAGGCCACTACTGGGTTGGTACCGATGATGTGTCTCAGTTAGATGATTCAAACATTTGCACACTTTCACATGGATAATACTACATGCAGACAGTTGGAGTTCACAAATTCCATTAAAGGGGGCAGTAACAGGAAAGGCTTTTGGCCACCCTCTAATACTAACACAATACTAACAATGTCAAATCCAGTAATAACTATGCTGAATCCATGTAGACATTAGATAATGGCAAAAGAAAAAGAAAGATGATAGAGTCATGGTCAGAAATTTTCAGTTATATCCTTTGGCATGCAGTAGCTCAGTTCTTCGTACGTAGATTAATTACAATGATTCCAGTTTTAGAAAATTGTCTTCTTCCACAGACATTCTGTAAATGATTTTGCAAGTGCCTTTTCTGTAAGTTTTAATCATTTCTGTTGAAACACCATTATCCATACCTTTCTTCATTCCTCAAATGGGTTTATACACCTCATTATTTCCATTGTTACCTATCTTAGTTCTGATTCATCTCTTCAACTCTACATCTCTTCAACTATACATCTTAAAGAATCTTGATATGTCTGCACAATTTTTGTTCTGTTATTAGCTGTTGTACCACCTTAACTGCTGAAGTTTGATGTTTACTCAGGATATGTTTCTGCTTTGTTTTTGCTTAATACTCTTGTTACTTTCTGTTCTCTCTCTTAATCATTTTAATTGATCATTTTCACTTTCTCTTAAAACCATTTACAAATAATTTTATTTGCCTCACCATATTCTGCCATGATGCTACTATTGTCTGCTTATATTCCCTTAAATTGTTGCTTTCTTCCATTTGCATTTTTCTCTTCTTTTTTCCTTCGCTTTCGTCATATTTGAAACATCTATTGCTGTTGCCACAAGTATTTTTCTTAAATAACTGCTGCTTTTGCCTCTGTCCATATAATCCCAGATGCTTATGTCGTTGGTTAATTTATCTATTATACTTCCTCATTCTCATAATCTGCATTTCTGACTTCTTGTTTGATATGTTTTCTCCTTAAAGCTTTATGTTTTCTTCTAAGGTTCTTACTAGTTACATTTCATTAATACTTGTACCATAGATCATGAATATGACCTTTCATAATGATGTGGGATGTGTCAGTTTGATGTAAGTTTTCTTTACACTTTTTTGCACAGTTACTACTACATCTCTAAAAATTCATCTGTTGAACTGAAGGAGTTGTCATTCAGAAATTCATTTAATTTATTTTTAATGCTGGTTTGTTATTGTCATACTTTTAATACTATTTGTAAGTGACCAAAGATTTTTGTGGCAGCATAATTTGTCCCTTTATGTATGCACTTTGCTATTATATTTGAAATGGGATGGGTTATTAATATCAGATTTCATAAGTGAATATATGTATTGTGAAGGTACTGTGAATATCCAAGATCCTTAAATAAATGTCTGCAAGGTTATCTTGGGTGGGCTCCAGCTATTATTCTGACTACGTGCTTTTGTGCAATGAATACTTTCTCCCATAGTGATAAATTACCCCAAAATATGTACCACACAAAAGTAGGTACAGAAGGTAATTTACTGATATGTTTATCTCCAAAATTTGCAATAACTCTAATAGCACAAGTAGCTGAACCTAAACGTTTCAGCAGATCATCAGCGTAAGAAAGGAGAGGCACACAGCAGCCAACTGCAATTCCATTAGTTTTTTTATGTTTGCAAATATATATTTCGACTGTAAATAGCTATCTTCAGTGCCAGCTAATTATAATGGCTCCCACAGTTTATCATGGATTCCAAATCCCAATGTATCTCAGCATCTTTCCTTTCATCCTTTATGGCCTGGTCTTTGATTTGCCATTTTTGCTTTCATTGGCCCAACTTCTCTGCCATTAAAATTCTTCTGTATGTATATGGTGTAATCATCTGAATATATTTATGCTTCATATATTTTCATATTTAGGTTCTGTAGTTGCTCAAGTTAAAGAACATGTCTCGGTGGTGTTAGTATTTTCTCAAAATTTAATGGAGTTAATTTGCAGAGAACACTTAACAGTTTTCTGAAAGACATTGTTTACAATTTCCTCAGCTAATTCATGTTTTTTGGGTGTAATTACAGTATTCGTGTCATCAGGAAAAAGAACTAGCTTTGCATTTTCGTGAATATTGGGTGACAAGTCATTAAAACATATATTAAGAACAATAAGGGATCTAAGACTTAACTGTATGGCACACCATTCTTGGTGCCTCCCCAGTTGGAGGACTCTGCAGTCTATCTGTATTGTTAATTTCAACCTTCAAGTCTATAATCAGTTGTAATTGTAAATTGGTTTGGAACGGTCCCATAGTGGACATTTTACTTTGTACTTATATGGGAAGTACAGACACCATGATGACCTGCAGCGGTCTAGAACGAAATTAGAATAATATTAATACCTTCAGCTGCTAACGGGCGTTGACATGTATCAACGGGGACAGGTGAAAATGTGTGCCCTGACCACGACTCGAACCTGGGATCTCGTGCTTACATGGCAGATGCTCTATCCATCCGAGCCACCGAGGGCACAGAGGATAGCGCGACTGCAGGGACTATCTCGCGCACGCTTCCTGCGAGACCCACATTCTCACCTTGTATGTCCACACACTGCATTTGTAGTGTTCCACCCCAAACCCAACACACTTATTATTCATGCAAGACATTCTTACTAAATCCCATAAGAGTTTGGGGAATATGTGTGCATGCGCACAGAAGGAGGTGCTCATGGTTGGTGTTGCCAGAACAATATACTTATATGGATATGGTGTCTGTTCTTTCGGACATGTCCGAAAGGACACCATATCCCTATATGCATAAAAATCTTGCATTATCATCTTGTAATGGGATATACAGTCATTTACCAGTTTATATAACTTTCACAGAGATCGTCTACCTTCTTCTCATTGTTTGAAGTTATTGATTCATAGACATGAATGATTTCTAAGGAATACCTTTTATTTTTAAAACAAGATGACAGCATATCCCTATATGCATAAAAATCTTGTATTATCATCTTGTAATGGGATATACAGTCATTTACCAAGTTTATATAACTTTCACAGAGATCGTCTACCTTCTCCTCATTGTTTGAAGTTATTGATTCATAGACGTGAATGATTTCTAAGGAATACCTTTTATTTTTAAAACAAGATTTGGTGTCTCATCTGTGAATGCTTATTTATTTGTGATACTTCTCATAATGTTGTTTTTACTATAAAAGCTAGATCTGAATTTCCTTCTTGATATGTTCCTCTGTAATAAAACGTATGATCCAATTTTAATTCTGTTTGATCATTGCTATTTTGTCACTTTTCTGATAATCTTACTATGTCCAATTCAGTGTTCCACAACTTCCTTTGCAACTCCTAGCTAATAATGTCACTTATATCTCCTCAGTTGCATGGACAAGTTAAGTACACGTCATGTTAAAAATCTCAACAACTGAGTTATTAATGTAGTCATTTCAGGAAGATGGGTTCTTCAGCACATGTGTATTTATTCTTTTGATAAGTGTGTGTAGGTTCAAGTGTGGTTAAGGTAAATTTTTCATTTATAAGTTATCTCTGTGAAAATTGTAACATATATAAATTTTCTTTGAATGCAATGGTATTTTCTGAACAGTTGCTTTTTTTTCTTTTTACAGGTTTGAATGGAAAATGCTGTGAAGTGACACAAGGGAGTTGTTGTACTTCTCCCCAAGCTTGCAATCAGTATACCACAAAGTAGAGAGCAAAAGGAAGAAACATTATTTTTATATATTTCGATCTGGCTTACAATTCTTAATACGAACAGTGATACGCAGCAGTTCTCTTGTATGGATGTTTTTCCCTCCTTAACACAAAATGGAGATGAACTGAAATGTTTTTAGCTTCTGTAATAAAACATTCACTTTTATAATTAGTTTCATTTATTTGACTTACAAGAGAATTTGATTAAGGATCACTAAACTAGAAGTGAAGTTCCAGTGGGGATGTATTGCAACTGTTTTGCTGCTGTCTATAAGCTACTCTTCAAAACAAATGAAATAATTATGTAAATGTATTTGTAGAGTGGGAGGTCAGAGTGATCAAAAGTGCCAAAAACCTTGTTTTGGGGAGGAGTGAAAATTACATCTGTGGAGCACTGTTGATACGAACTTTTTTCTAAAGGATTCTGAGCAGAAAAATGATCTGGAAACCTTATTTGGATTGAACAATTTAGTCTCAATACCTAACTTTCTAACAAGGGTGAATGAAAACAGTTGGACCCTAATTGATAATGTTTTATTTGACAAAGCCCCAAGTAAGAAAATAACTGTTTACCCAGTGACAAATGCTCTTTCTGATCATTATGCACAATTAATTAGGATAAATAATATAGTGCCTTACAGTATGGATACTCCTCACCAGAAATCAGTTAGAATAATTGACTCCAGGACAAATGTTTTAGAGAACTATCTACGGGAGGTGACATGGGATGTAATTTAAAATGAACCAAATGCTAACATAAAATTTAATATAGTCCATGATAAATTCATATCATTCTTCGAAAATATCTTTCCGCATAAGCTAATCAGAAAGGACACTAAACTAATGTAAAAAACCATGGATCACTGGAGGAATTAAAGTATCTTGTGAACAGAAAAGCGAAATGTAGCTTTTGACAAGAACAAGGTGCTACAAAAACTACTCAAAATAACTAAGAAGGGTTATTTAAAAAATCAAAGAACATGCACATAATGTCAGAAATCAGTACTCCCAACAACAGAATTAAGGCTATATGAAACTTAGTGTAATAAGAGACAGAGCAGATAGATACAAAACAAGACAAAATCACTATTAATCTGAGTAGACGGGCTATAAACCACGAATAACAGTGGCAAATGCATTTGATAATCATTTCACCCCCCACCCCCACCCCACGAACCATGGACCTTGCCGTTGGTGGGGAAGTTTGCATGCCTCAGCGATACAGATAGCCGTACCGTAGGTGCAACCACAACGGAGGGGTATCTGTTGAGAGACCAGACAAACGTGTGGTTCCTGAAGAGGGGCAGCAGCCTTTTCAGTAGTTGCAGGGGCAACAGTCTGGATGATTGACTGTTCTGGCCTTGTAACAATAACCAAAACGGCCTTGCTGTGCTGGTACTGAGAACGGCTGAAAGCAAGGGGAAACTACGGCCGTAATTTTTCCCGAGGGCATGCAGCTTTACTGTATGATTAAATGATGATGGCGTCCTCTTGGGTAAAATACACTCCTGGAAATGGAAAAAAGAACACATTGACACCGGTGTGTCAGACCCACCATACTTGCTCCGGACACTGCGAGAGGGCTGTACAAGCAATGATCACACGCACGGCACAGCGGACACACCAGGAACCGCGGTGTTGGCCGTCGAATGGCGCTAGCTGCGCAGCATTTGTGCACCGCCGCCGTCAGTGTCAGCCAGTTTGCCGTGGCATACGGAGCTCCATCACAGTCTTTAACACTGGTAGCACGCCACGACAGCGTGGACGTGAACCGTATGTGCAGTTGACGCACTTTGAGCGAGGGCGTATAGTGGGTGGGAGGCCGGGTGGACGTACCGCCGAATTGCTCAACACATGGGGCGTAAGGTCTCCACAGTACATCGATGTTGTCGCCAGTGGTCAGCGGAAGGTGCACGTGCCCGTCGACCTGGGACCGGACCGCAGCGACGCACGGATGCACGCCAAGACCGTAGGATCCTACGCAGTGCCGTAGGGGACCGCACCGCCACTTCCCAGCAAATTAGGGACACTGTTGCTCCTGGGGTATCGGCGAGGACCATACGCAACCGTCTCCATGAAGCTGGGCTACGGTCCCGCACACCGTTAGGCCGTCTTCCGCTCACGCCCCAACATCGTGCAGCCCGCCTCCAGTGGTGTCGCGACAGGCGTGAATGGAGGGACGAATGGAGACGTGTCGTCTTCAGCGATGAGAGTCGCTTCTGCCTTGGTGCCAATGATGGGCGTATGCGTGTTTGGCGCCGTGCAGGTGAGTGCCACAATCAGGACTGCATACGACCGAGGCACACAGGGCCAACACCCGGCATCATGGTGTGGGGAGCGATCTCCTACACTGGCCGTACACCTCTGGTCATCGTCGAGGGGACACTGAATAGTGCACGGTACATCCAAACCGTCATCGAACCCATCGTTATACCATTCCTAGACCGGCAAGGGAACTTGCTGTTCCAACAGGACAATGCACGTCCACATGTATCCCGTGCCACCCAACGTGCTCTAGAAGGTGTAAGTCAACTACCCTGTCCAGCAAGATCTCCGGATCTGTCCCCCATTGATCATGTTTGGGACTGGATGAAGTGTCGTCTCACGCGGTCTGCACGTCCAGCACGAACGCTGGTCCAACTGAGGCGCCAGGTGGAAATGGCATGGCAAGCCGTTCCACAGGACTACATCCAGCATCTCTACGATCGTCTCCATGGGAGAATAGCAGCCTGCATTGCTGCGAAAGGTGGATATACACTGTACTAGTGCCGACATTGTGCATGCTCAGTTGCCTGTGTCTATGTGCCTGTGGTTCTGTCAGTGTGATCATGTGATGTATCTGACCCCAGGAATGTGTCAATAAAGTTTCCCCTTCCTGGGACAATGAATTCACGGTGTTCTCATTTCAATTTTCAGGAGTGTATTCCGGAGGTAAAATAGTCCCCCCATTCGGATCTCCAGGCGGGGACTACTTAAGAGGATGTCGTTATCAAGAGAAAGAAAACTGGCGTTCTACGGATCGGAGTGTGGAATGTCAGATCCCTCATTCGGGCAGGTAGGTTTGAAAATTTAAAAAGGGAAATGGATAGGTTAAAGTTAGATATAGTGGGAATTAGTGAAGTTCGGTGGCAGGAGGAACAAGACTTCTGGTCAGGTGACTACAGGGTTATAAACACAAAATCAAATAGGGGTAATGCAGGAGTAGGTTTAATAATGAATAGGAAAATAGGAATGCGGGTAAGCTACTACAAACAGCATAGTGAACGCATTATTGTGGCCAAGATAGATACGAAGCCCACACCTACTACAGTACTACAAGTTGATATGCCAACTAGCTCTGCAGATGACGAAGAAATTGAAGAAATGTATGATGAAATAAAAGAAATTATTCAGATAGTGAAGGGTGGCGAAAATTTAATTGTCATGGGTGACTGGAATTCGGTAGTAAGAAAGGGGAGAGAAGGAAACGTAGTAGGCGAATATGGACTAGGGCAAAGAAATGAAAGAGCAAGCCGCCTGGTAGAATTTTGCACAGAGCATAACTTAACCGTAGCTAACACTTGGTTCAAGAATCATAAAAGAAGGCTGTATGCATGGAAGAAGCCTGGAGGTACTGACAGAGATTTAGGAACCAGGTTTTAAATTGTAAGACATTTCCAGGGGCAGATGTGGACTCTGACCACAATCTATTGGTTATGACCTGTAGATTAAAACTGAAGAAACTGCAAAAAGGTGGGAATTTAAGGACATGGGACCTGGATAAACTAAAAGAACCGGAGGTTGTACAGAGTTTCAGGGAGAGCATAAGGGAGCAATTGACAGGAATGGGGGAAAGAAATACAGTAGAAGAAGAATGGGTAGTTTTGAGGGATGAAGTAGTGAAGGCAGCAAAGGATCACGTAGGTAAAAAGACGAGGGCTAGTAGAAATCCTTGGGTAACAGAAGAAATATTGAATTTAATAGATGAAAGGAGAAAATATAAAAATGCAGTAAATGAACCAGGCAAAAAGGAATACAAACGTCTCAAAAATGAGACTGTCAGGAAGTGCGAAATGGCTAAACAGGGATGGCTAGAGGACAAATGTAAGGATGTAGAGGCTTATCTCACTAGGGGTAAGATAGATACTGCCTACAGGAAAATTAAAGAGACCTTTGGAGAGAAGAGAATCACTTGTATGAACATCAAGAGCTCTGATGGAAACCCAGTTCTAAGCAAAGAAGGGAAAGCAGAAAGTTGGAAGGAGTATATAGAGGGTCTATACAAGGGTGACGTACTTGAGGACAATATTATGGAGGTGGAAGAGGATGTAGATGAAGATGATATGGAAGACACGATGCTGCGTGAAAAGTTTGACAGAGCACTGAAAGACCTGAGTCGAAACAAGGCCCCAGGAGTAGACAACATTCCATTGGAACTACTGACGGCCTTGTGAGAGCCAGTCCTGACAAAACTCTACCATCTGGTGAGCAAGATGTACAAAACAGGCGAAATACCCTCAGACTTCAAGAAGAATATGATAATTCCAATCCCAAAGAAAGCAGTTGTTGACAGATGTGAAAATTACCGAACTGCCAGTTTAATAAGTCACAGCTGCAAAATACTAACTTGAATTCTTTACACACGAATGGAAAACTAGTAGAAGCTTACCTCGGGGAAGATCCGTTTGGATTCCGTAGAAATGTTGGAACACGTGAGGCAATACTGACCCTACGACGTATCTTAGAAGCTAGATTAATGAAGGACAAACCTGCGTTTCTAGCATTTGTAAACTTAGAGAAAGATTTTGACAATGTTGATTGGAATACTGTCTTTCAAATTCTAAAGGTGGCAAGGGTAAAATACAGGGAGCGAGACAGGGTTGTAGCATCTTCCTGATGCTATTCAATTTGTATATTGAGCAAGCAGTATGGGAAACAAAAGAAAAGTTTGGAGTAGGTATTAAAATCCATGGAGAAGGAATAAAAACTATGAGGTTCACCGATGACATTGTAATTCTGTCAGAGACAGCAAAGGACTTGGAAGAGCAGGTGAACGGAATGGACATTGTCTTGAAAGAAGGGTATAAGATGAATATAAACAAAAGTAAAATAAGGATAATGGACTGTCGTCGCATTAAGTCGTTTGATGCTGAGGGAATTAGATTAGCAAATGAGACACTTAAAGTAGTAAAGGAGTTTTGCTATTTGGGGAGCAAAATAACTGATGATGGTCGAAGTAGAGAGGATATAAAATGTAGACTGGCAATGGGAAGGAAAGCGTTTCTGAAGAAGAGAAATTTGTTAACATTGAGTATAGATTTAAGTGTCAGGAAGTCATTTCTGAAAGTATTTGTATGGAGTGTAGCCATGTATGGAAGTGAATCATGGACAATAAATAGTTTGGACAAGAAGAGAACAGAAGCTTTCGAAATGTGGTGCTACAGAAGAATGCTGAAGATTAGATGGATAGATCACATAACTAATGAGGAAGTATTGAATCGGATTGGGGACAAGAGAAGTTTGTGGCACAACTTGACCAGAAGAAGGGATCGGTTGGTAGGACATGTTCTGAGGCATCAAGAGATCACCAATTTAGTATTGCGGGCAGCGTGGAGGGTAAAAATCGCAGAGGGAGACCAAGAGATGACTACACTAAGTTGATTCAGAAGGAAGTAGGTTGCAGTAGGTTCTGGGAGATGAAGAAGCTTGCACAGGATAGAGTAGCATGGAGAGCTGCATCAAACCAGTCTCAGGGCTGAAGACGACGACGACAACAACAACAATCATTTCACAAATATAGTAAAAAGCATAGGGACAAACAGTTCAAGAGCAATGTCACAGCAGTGTGTTGAAAGTGTAACTTCCATAAAAATTCAGTCATATGAATGTATCACCAACTTCTCCTTCTGAAATGAAGAAAATTATACATTCATCTGGTTTTGAGATGGTGTTTCCAAGAGTACTAAAAATTTGTTCCCATGTAATAAGCCCAGTCTTGTGTGATTCTTATAATTTTTTCCCAGCATACTGAATATTCTATGAGGTTTCTGGATTGCAGCCGCATCTTGTTTAAATTCTTGTTACAATATTTCGGCTGGCAAACATCGTGCCATCTTCAGATAAGTGTATGCCACTGGAGACTGCTAGTTCATGGTGTTGGCTTTATAGAAAAAATTGGCATGGAATCACATGCACATTGACTCTATCGAAATCCGCACCTTCTACAAATACTGCTCCATTTGTGGCATGCAGGCACATATGTAAAGGTGAAACTACATGTCTGCTCTCTGTCGGAGTGTGCTCTCGCATTGTAGTGTTTTGCCTACTTTGTTTCTTCATTGATCCATTTCTTGTCCTCAGTGTCAATGTACTGGCTGAAAAAATAGGTGTTAGATGTGCAACTACTGTCTACTGCAAATGAAGTAGCCAACAAATGCACAGTTGTGTTTCACATTCTTTTACTTTAAGTTTTCACAACCCCCTGATAATACAGTTATTTGGCCAGTGCACTATTGTTTAACTTTCCATGAGCATCATTAATAGTTTGCAGTTGAACATTCACATACTGATACAAGAGTTTCCTGTTGTACATCAACAAGCAGTAAAAACCTAACCACAATGTTCACATTTCTTGAAGAATAAACAGGTATGTATGGAAACAGACAATGTCATTGTTTTTACTCACGGCTTATTGATGTAACACGTACTACACTGTTCAGTTGATGCACTGTTGTCATTCTAACCTACACTGGTTCCTCGTCTGAAACTTGGCCATGGACTGACTGTCTCGTGACCAAAAAGTCTCGTGTCCAAAAATCAGGGGTGCCCTTATATATCATCACAATAATAGGTACTGAAACTACACATTGTTTGAAGTTAAATATACAGAAATTACAATTAAAACTTAACTCATGAAATTAACTGAATACATCAAAAAATTCATTCCTTTTAACAGTTTCTTCTACTACAAGGTTGAGGCCGAATTATTTGTTTAAATGATGAAATTAACGTATATAGTTACATAACAATACTTTTGACAAAACTGTTCATTACTTGGAATTAATTATGGGCTGGCTTTGCTAACATGTTTTTGATTAGAGCCAGATAGGTACTTTAAGATTATTAGCATTTCATCTTCCAAACATTTATAATTATTACAGACTTTGTATTTGTTTATACATCAGCAATAGAATTTAAGCTACAAAACAATTATTGATTTCACCCTATAATGAAAGATACTAACTAGGAATAGTCAAAATAAATTAGAAAATAAATTACATTAGATCTAATGTTATGCTCTTTAAAACTGAGGGCCAACGTTTCTCTTGTATGAAAATACAGATTATACTCACGTATGTTAGTGGTAATTAGTTCAAAAATGGAAAAATGAATTTAAGGAGGCAGATGGCAAATCAATAGAGGAAGTAAAAATATCCCAGCTTGCTTTGTCACAGCATCACTAAAAACAAATTTCAGATGTTGCCAGATGCGTCACAATGAAGAAAATGTATTCTTTCGGAAGAGAGTAAAGAGATGACTGCGTTGCAAGCCAAAATTTATAAGAATATGTGCTACACACATTTCCACAGATTCTTTAATTACTCAATCCCAAAAGGATTTTGCTGGTGTCCAGATTTTTGTGGAAGAATAATCCATAGTGTGTCCTGTGGTAATACAATGCTCAGCTACGACCATCTTACTGGGCTTATTACCACAGAACACTTGATGGATTATTTTGTCACAAAAATCTTGGGCCCAGCAAGATCCTTTTGGGATTCAGTAATTAAAAAATCTGGAAATATACCCAGCACACAGTCTTATAAATCGTGATGATGGCTTTGAATTGGGCAAGGCTTACAACCCAGTCATATCTTTAATTTCTTCTGAGCGAAAACATTTTATTCATAATGACACATCAGGCGACATCTGTTGTTTGTTTTAAGCAATGCAAGTGCACGTTCTGACAGAGGGCAGACATGTAGTTTCACTTTTACGCATGCACCTTCATGCCACAGATGGAACATTATTTACAGAGGTCTCAGATTTTGATAGAGGGCTCTCCTGTGATGTCTGCCAATGCACTTGCGTTTCTGCTGTAAATCCAACACTGTGAACTAGCAGTCTCCAGTGACAGACACTAACAAGGGGGTGGATGGACAGTTGCCAGCCGAAATATTGTGGCAAGAAGTCAAAAATCCTGAAACCTAATAGAAGACCAGTATTATAAGAAATATGATGATGTATTCTAGAAAAGTATCTCACCTTAGAGACATTATTATCCTTAGCAAACCACACTTTGGGTTTCAGAAGTGTTTCTCTTCTGAGAATGCCATTTATGAGGTTACTCACCAGATGTTACGAGCATTAAATAATAAAATAGCACTAGTTGGTATTTTCTGTGACCCCTCTAGGGCTTTTGACTCTGTGAATCACAGTACTCTCCTAAATAAACTGATATTTTCCTAAATAAATTTATGTTTTATGGGACTGATGGTATAGACAACAAGTGGATAGTGTCATCTCTAACCAAAACAATTTAGAAATTTTTACTAAGTAATTCAAGCAATATAATCCAGGGACTTAATTCTGACTGTGAGATAATATTTATGGAGTTCCCCAAGGTTCAATCTTTGGTCCACTACTGTTCCTCTCATATGTAAATGATCTCCCGTCTATACAATACGCAGAATTAGTTCCTTTTGCACATAACACTAGTATTGTAATCAATCCAAGTGTATGTACATAAACAGAAGAAATGGTAAGCAAAGTTCTTAAAAGTCTCATTGACTGGTTTTCTGCAAGTGGTCTAACCCTCAATTTTAGAAAGACACAACATATTCAGTTCCGCACATGTAGGGCTACTACACCAGTTATAAATGTAACACATGGTAATGAAATAATAAGTAGGGTGGAGACTTCAGAATTCTTAGGGGTCAATAGAGATGAGAATTTAAATTGCATAAAACACGTTTTGGAACAGAACTCCTAAAACAACTTAGTTCAGCCACATTTGCACGTAGAAGCATTGCAAATATTGGGG
The DNA here is from genome assembly GCF_023897955.1 of Schistocerca gregaria. Lineage (NCBI taxonomy): Eukaryota > Metazoa > Arthropoda > Insecta > Orthoptera > Acrididae > Schistocerca > Schistocerca gregaria. The sequence continues at coordinate 727,753,054 of NC_064920.1, forward strand.
AGAGACAAATCAGTAAGCTGACTTATTTTGCATATTTTTATTCACTAACATAATATGGAATAATATTCTGGGCTAACTCATCTTTAAGAACGAAAGTCTTCATTGTGCAAAAAGTGCTGTAAGAAATAACATGTGGTGCTCATCCATGATCATGCACCAACAAAAGGTTTTCTTTACTTACCCGTGATATAAAATGTCTGACAGACAGTGCAGTAAAATTTGGTAATAAACTGACAAAGATTCTTATTGACAACTCCTTCGAATCTGTAGAAAAATTTCTGTTACTGTAATGTGTGAAAGGCGATGAAAAGGAACTACTAACTCAAATCAGTATATCTATTTTATTTTTGTAAAAAAATAAAAAACTTAGAAACTTTCAAAATGTAACCTATGTACAAATTAATGTGCAATGTCAATTTATAATGATTCATTCCACATCATTACAGTATATCATGCAAAGTGATCCACAGAACTTGCAGTTTACTAACTAATGGAAAAAACTGAGGAAAATTCCGTAGTATATGCTACACAAGAAACCTTCTCATAAAGACTTAACATTATTTTTTTAACAAATTAAGAAACTTTGAAAAGTCAGTCTCCAGTAGAAATATTACAAAACAGAACTAAATCCTTGCTCACCATCATCATCAGTAGGCAAGCAGACTGACAGAATCCTTGAAAAATATAGTTTACTTTCCTCACTCATAAAATCGAGCCTTTTTCTTCAGTTTACCTTTATTAATTGACAGAAAGGTTCGTCACTATTCAGTTCTGGAAAGTTGCAGTTTTTATGTAGATTCTGAGTGACGCTTGTCTTCAACACACAGCTTATTTCTCAGTCTGCAATTTCACTGCAGTTGATTTTGTACAAAAACATTCCTAGATGTTCTTTGGCAATTCGTAGCTATGTAGATTTGATGGTCCCTAGTTTGGAGGTGTGGCTGTACATGGTCAAAATCAATAAAGTTTTTATTCCCCATGTGTGGCACTTTGAAGGATTTCAAGGGTGTTGCAGCAGCATTAGAAGTCTTCCACACTTTACAAACTAGAACATCCAGAACATTTATCAACAGAAGAAAAGTTGTGGTATGAAGAGAATGAGTGTGAAGGAACTAGAAATTTCTGATCAACTGTATGAATGAAACTGTTTGCCACGGGAAATATGTATATAAACAAAATTACACAGTTCTTACTCGACAAACACAGTAATCACACCATACACAAAGATTCTGTAAGTTGGAGCGGAGAAGCCCCATATTTAATGTGAGTATTATGCATGGTGCCATCTGGTTCCTTCCTCTTCCTGGTTGGCCTTCATACCAGAGGCAAAAAGTATCATCAGCAGTATTGGCCATGTGGATTCAAAGACTAATGTAAAAGTTGACAGGAGTAGTACATGTTGCTATGGTAAGTCTCTACAGAGGAAACACTTGGTGATGTTGTAACTCATGAGCACACGTTACTGATCTTGCGATACCAGTGTACTGACTCTGATCTTAGATGCAGGGAATCAAGTATTTTGCATGTATCAGCTCGTACTCTTTGAAAAGATAAGTTTGAAAAATCTTTCACAAACACAGCTTTGTAAACTTATATGTGACTTTTTTCTGGGTGTAAACCTTTATGTGACTTTTTGCTGGGTACTTTACTTTGAGTGCTTCATATAGCACATGCACATTAACATCGTGTCATAGGTACTTGTTTTGTGACTTAAGACTGTTATTGTGGCTATCCTTATTGCAATATGTTCTCATGCCAAGATTCTATCACTGTAAATGTACTTATATTTCCTCACACCACGACACTTGTCCTTAAAGGTTGTATTTCCACATTTTTTTCCTCTTGATAAGTGCCATAATCTTCTGAGGGCTGATGTCAAAAATTTCCATGAATGTATTTTTACACACCTTCCTCAAATTTCCTTATGCATCCAGAAGTGTGCAATTCTTGGAGCATTGCCTTCGTCTGCCTGATGGTTCATTGTAAGTACTATGATAACATCTCTGTACTAGTAAGATATAAACAGTCCCATGAGGTAACATCCTTGTTTTGTGTGTCCCAGTTTTCTCAAATATCTGCCACATCTTTACAGTCATTTTACGTTTGCACATCACCTGAAACAAAAAAGGATGCACAACTGTCTACCAACATCAAGGTAAGGAAGAAAAAAATGCAGGACAATGAAGTATAAATGCCTAGCCACATGGAATAGAAACAATATGAATGTGAAATGAAACAAAAATATTACAAAAAACCCAAAAGCATATTCTTAAACAGACAATACTAAACTCTTTTAATGTCTGTAATTTAGCATACTTCCACCATCCTTGTGTATCAGTAATGTACAACTTTCCTTTCACACATACTTAACTTTCTTTAGCTCTTTTATGAATCGTTTTTTGGCCTGTAGTCTCATTGACTGGAGTAGAACCGTCTTCAGTGATGAGTCCTGTTTCAAATTAAGCCTTGACGACCACTGAAAACATGTCCCGAGACATACCAGACAGCAGCAGGATACAAACCTGACTGTCGCCTACCATGTACAGCCCATCAACTAGGGTGATGGTCTGGGACGCCATTTCATTTCATAGTAGGAACCCTTTGGTTGTCATCCGCGATGCCCTCACAGCACAATGGTATTTCAACATTTTACACCCCATTGTGTTTCCCTTCATGGCAAGCCATTCTGGGCGTACATTTCAGCAAGATAATGCCCATCAACACATGATAAGAGTTTCTACCACTTGTCTTCACCCTTACCAAGCCCTACTTTGGCCAGCAGGGTTGCCGCATCTCTCTCTCATGGGGTATATCAGTAGAATTAGTAGCATTATGGGTGGCACCCTCCAATGAACTTGAGATTTTGATGTTCTTACGCCAACTGGATAGAATCTGACATGATATTCCTTAGGTGGACATCGAACAGTTCTGTCAATCAATACCAAGCCAAATAAATGCTTGCATAAGGGCCAGAGGTGGACCAATGCGATATTGACTAGTTCAATTTGTGAAGCTGTTTCTCTTGAATGAGTCATCCAATTTTTCTGAACTTGTAATCATCTGTTTGTCTGTAGATGTACCATCACATGTACTGATTTCTGTGCCATTCTAATAATTCCGTTATGGTGTGGTTCCACACAACCACCCCCCATCCCTTCTCCATACACACACAACCCCCCTCCATCCCACGCCCACTCCTTTTCTTTAGAAGTGAGTTATTTTTCGACTATACTGTGTCACATTTGCTCTCTAAATCCATACTAAAAAGTTCTTCAATGTTATAGACTGTCATAAAACAAAAATATGAGACCCGCCTTTTTTTTTTTTTTTTTTCCTCCTCCAACCTCAGTTGGGCTATAAATAAAAGACAAGTTCATAGGAAACAATTATTTTATCATCAAAAGTTTTGTACACTTATAGTTACTTTCCAACATAATCACCAAAAAGATTGAGACATTTATTGTACCTCTGGACAAGCTTTGTAATACCCTCTTCAAAAAATGTTGCTGCAAATGATTTCAAATGAGCATTGACGTTGTTTTGAGGATCTTCATTGGTTTGAAAGTGCTGCCCTCCTAGCCACATCTTCAGTTCAAGGAAAAGGTGAAAGCCGCTGTGAGCCAGGTCAGGACTGTATGGTGGATGATTGAAAATGTCCCTTTGAAATTGTTCAAGGAGCCATGTGTCACTTACCACCAACACTAGCGATGACAACTTGCAATAAATGTGATACAAATTCATTAAACAATTTGCTAGGATAACGTTTAATGCTTGCATTAGCTATGGCATTCAGAGCAGAGCTCTCAGGACGCTAATGAATGCGAATTGGCTGTCAGAGAATCTGTGATGTAGATGCACAGAACAAGCCTAAACTCGACCACCATCATTTGTGACTCAAACTTAGTTTTCCATTTGATAATGACTGATAGTATGAGGCAGCACTCTTTCCTGTGTAATCCCTTTGTTTCCTGTTACAAATGTATTATTTGAACCATTATCTCTTTTCATATACAGAATCAGTTCAACCATTAAGTTTTTTGGTAGTATTGTCGATAAGCTTATCAATGTTCAATGTATTTTGAATTCAGCTTTACTTTTACTTCACATTCATACACTTACATAAGCCACTGAGACTGTTTCATGGTAACTCGTCCATAGTGCTGATAACAGCCAGATGTTATGGAATTCTTATTTAGCTAAAATAGAAGTAATGACTCTATGTCTATGTAGAACAGATAATTAGCTCAGAAAGCCATATCTAAAAATGTCTAAGAAAAATCCAAGATTGTCAATGTGTAAGGAAAAAGTGACTACAGTTTATTTAAACAATATCCAAATGTGCTCATAACCCAAAATTACTTATAAAATAATAAGGAATTTGAAATAATAGTTTACATAGCTTTCAACACATAATTTATTATATGTATCAAAACAAGTACTTCCAAATTTACATGAAGTTTCTACAAACTCTAAATTCTCCACACATATTCAGATAAACACTGAGATGACAAAAGTCATGGAATAGCAATATGCACATATACAGATGGTGGTAGTATTGTGTACACAAGGTATAAATGGGCAGTGGATTGACAGAGCTGTCATTTCTACTCAGATGGTTCACACAATGGGAATTAACAATCTTTGAATGGGGAACAGTAGTTGGAGCAAGAGGCATGAGACATTCGATTTCAGAAATCATTCAGGAATTCAGTATTCCATGATTCACATTATAAAGAGTGTTCCTAGAATATCAAATTTCAGACATTACCTTTCACCAGGGGCTACGCAGTGGCCCACAGCCTTCACTTAATGATCGAGAGCACCGACATTTGCCGATTGTGAGTGCCAAGATGCAAGCAATACTGTGTGAAATAACTGCAGAAATCTATGTGATACATGTGAAAGTACCTGTTAGGACAGTGTGGCAAAAATTGTTGTTAATGGACTATGGCAACAAATGACCAATGCAAGTGCCTTTGCTAACAACATATCAACTGCAGTGCCTCCCCTGGACTCATGACCATATCAGTTGGACCCTAGATGACTGGAAAACCATGGTGGTGTCAGATGAGTCTCAATTTCAGTTGGTAGGAGCTAATGATAGGGTTCAAATGTGGCACAGATCCTATAAAACCCTGGACCCAAGTTGCCAACAAGGCACTGTGCAAGCTGGTGGTGACTCCCTAAAGGTGTAGGCTGTGTTTACATGGAATGAACCGGGTCCTCTGGTCCAACTGAACCAATCATTGACTGGAAGTGGTTATGTTCGGCTGCTTGGAGACCATTTGCAGCCATTCATGGACTTCACATTCCCAGACAATGATGGAATTTTTATGAATAACAATGGTATTATAATAAAAAAAATAATTTAAAGGAAAAATTAAAGGAATTGTTCTTTCACTTGCAATGAAAGGTGAATATTAGTACAATTGCTTTATTATGAAATGTTCTGCATGTACGAAATTGTGCTATTGTTCATTCACTTTACCTTACATGTTTCTTTTTCTGTGTCCATCACTATATATATTTTAATTATATTTCTCATCTTCTGAAAGCATCTCCTTCTGTTAATTTTACGAAAATATGACCGTGGACTTCTTTTCCCCAATTTCAATTGTAGATGCAGGCACCCAATTCCAGGGAACACCAGTGCCTCTCAAGATGATATAAAATATGAAGGAATTCTTCTTAACTTGGTTAATACTTTTATTAAGTCTTCTCATATTGAGAAACACATATAATACAAAACACTCATAACCCGTCACACTCTGAGTTGTACAGCTTAACTAAACTTCTACCTACAGAGAGTGAAACAAAATCGTGTATAAAAAAGTGAATGATGTTTTATAGTCATTTGTCTACGCTTTATTGCGCTTACATAACAAATGTCTTTGCCAGCACTTACAGTCTGTCTTTGATCCTGTCATTATCGCTGTTTCATTTTGTAATAAATTTTAACTTTACCATATCAAGGGGTCTTTCACCATGTACCTACACACAATGCCGGGTCACTACTGTTCATGATTGTTTTGAAGAACATTCGGGACAATTTGAACAAATTATTTGCCCACACAGACCACCCGAAATCCCATAAAACATTTATGAGACATAATAAAGGGTCAATTTGTGCACAAAATCCTGCACTGGCCGGCTATAGAGGAAGTATGGCTCAGTATTTCTGCAGGGGACTTCCAATGATTTTCGAGTCCCTGCTGCACCGGGCAAAAGGAGGCTCGACGCGCTATTAGAAAGTATACCATGACTTTTGTCATGTCAGTGTGTATGCAGTGTTCGTAAATAATTTGTGTTATGAAGTGCCAATGGAACTGTAACACAGTTTTGCCAAATTTTTACTCTAAGTTTTCCTCTTACTTAATTGTATGTTGTTTCTGCTCTCAGTTATCTTTCCTTTTTTTATTTTATGGGTTGCATTTGAATATGAGACCATTCAAACTTGTGCTGTTACTGGCCTAAGAAAAACTGAAAAAGAAACCTGTGGCTAAAAGCAACTATCTCTCTGTAAAAGAATGGTCCATGTATCAGTTAACTGTGCCACTGTCTTTTATGTTTAATTCCAGCACAATATAAGTCATAAATAATACAAAGTAATATTATTAAGCAGCACAATGCCTCTTTAGGGCAGAGTGTTATTTATATAGGTTCTTAGCAGCAAATTAATTCTATCAGATTTCTCCTACAATTGGAACTATTTGCTTGAGCATGAATTCAGTATGACACACACATGTAAAATGATGGTCCTGCAATGCTAGATGAGAACAACCCTCGCAAGCTTTAGCTGCCATACTCTGGAACTTTAATATAATTGTAATGAATAATAGTGTAACTTTTGATTTAATAAACTGATATGTGTACTACCATTATTTTTGAAGTAAACTGATAAAGTTCATTTAATCAAGATTGTGTAAAATTTCTAAACAGTAATGACTGCTCTTCACTAGGTTTCAAACGAACTTCCACAGAGAAGTCATACTGCCTTTATTTGTGTTGTGATGGATTTTCAAGGGCTCTTACAGCACACAATTAATTTATAGTGTGGTCATAAATAAACTGACCATTTTCTTGATAATGGCATCACAACTGAACTGTCAAAATGTAGCCATACAAATAACATAGTTCTTTGTAATAACAGCATGAAACATTCTTATTCTTTGGCACCGACAGAATACAGAAATTATCATCTTGATTAAATCTCTCACCTTTTCATGTTCATCTCTTCCATGTTTTGCTGAATCATCTATGTTCTTTGTCACCTTAAAGCTCATTATTCCCTTTGTGTAGTAAATTTGAATGTGTCAATATTGGACACTCATGTAAAAGCATAATCTTATCAATTCTGTCAATAACATTTTTTGGCAATTAAATCTACCTCACTCTTGCGAACTATAACTGTGGAAGCCCTGTTTGCCTTAAAATGTTTTAAATTGGTGTGTTGCTTTATTGAGCAGTAGTGTGCTGTGTGCACTGATGGGCCAAAACATTATGACCACTGCACACTGCAAGACTGAATTTCACCTGGTAGAGGTGGGGGCATTTGGTGGTAAGTGTTTGTGTGGAGTACAGACAAATGGAAAATCATTCTAACAGACCTATTGACTTTGACAAATGACAGGTTGTTATGCCCAGCACCTGGGAATGAGCATCCAGAAATGGGGAAGGTTGTTGGCTCTCATGAACATCCGTGGAAGGTGGCAAAGGCAGTAAAGTAGTAGATGTCCCTGGCTCATCACAAATTGTGAATGTTGGAGGCTTGCCCATTCTGAAAACCAGGAGAAGCGTGATTTGTGGCAGTTCTGGCGATAGAGTGCAGTGCTGGTCCAAGGACAAGTGATAGATTGATATTACTAGGTACTAATGGAGAAGTCTTCACAGAAATGTTATATTTATGAAGTGATGAACCACACGTGTACTGTTCATTTCTCTTCACAGAAGGGAGAGTTTTCAATGGGTATACCAAAGCTTAAATCGGGCAACAGATCAATGCAACACCGTTATATTAATGGATGACTGCTCGTTTAGATTCCATAGTGTGAGTCAGCATATTTTAACTTAGCAATATGCCAATACCAGCTGTCCTCCACGAAGGGGATGTCCTTGGAAAAGGCAGTATTTTGCTTGGTGATACGGTGTATCTTCATGTTTTCTCAGATACCAACATGTCTTTTCACGTGGAAATGTGACTGTACAAGTTTGTGAAGATGATATGTCTGCTGGTTATTGCCCTTATGCCCGCGTGATAGCTGATTCTGTCATTGTAGAATATTGCTTTTACAATGTCATCCAGCAGTAATTTCATATACGGGTTTCTTTTATAGACAATGATTCAGTGTACTGTGTGGCTAGTTTGATCTCTCAGTGTAAGCATATTTGTAAAGCTCTTGAGAAGCATGTTGCTGCTTGTCATTTTTCTTCCCAGACCCTTTCTACACTGACACCAACTTTACATTAAAGAAAAGCATTTGTTTTACTCTGTAGCTCATACATAACATTACAAATAGTATTACGCATCATTGTATGTGCTGTATTGCTGCTAAGGAAATCACACCTCTATGTTAGCATTATTCCTACTTACTTAAGCTGGCATGCCCATTTTGTATACTTTGTAATTCTCAACATGGATTTTTTTAATGTCATTTATGCAGTGTCATGTTTTCTAGATTGTGTTTTTCATTTAAAACTTTTGAGGCATCAACAGTTTTGTCATTTTCCCTTATTTTGTGGCTGCTTGTGCTTTAATGATAATTGCTGGCAAAAAAATTGTCATTTACATTCTACTGGGTTGCAGATAGATTTACACTTAAAATTTTTATTGCCAAGGTGATTTGTTCCTATGGCCATAGTAAGTGTACAAAACATGGATGAATAGATGCTGATTGTATTGAAAAGCAATTAAATTGCTTTTTAGTGGTACAACTATTATTCCCATGGCAAACACTATATTTGGGATAGGGATATTTTCCTTGGCCTTGAGGGGGAAAGACTCATTTTAGATTAAAAATCCACTCACTTTCTGACACAAGACATCTTTTATGTCAACAAAGGAGGGAAGAAAGATTAGGGGCATTCCTCATTAAATCAACAAATAAAAATATGATTTTCAACCTGACCCTCTTGGATTTATTAGAAATTAAGTATGAATATAGTATTCATAAATAGTAACATAGAAACATTTTTTCACAGATTTTTTACAGATTAATTGGTGGTCAAAAATGTAAAAGATATCAAATTTTCAAGTTGCAGAATGATGTTGATATGTTCACAGTTTGTTCTAATTATGTTAGAACAATAAAACTAAGTTCATTTGAAAGCTCTTTTAAAGGGATTTAATATGATAAATTAGTTGAAATATATTCATTTTTACAAGGACATCATTATTGAATGTAAGGAATTCTGAAAAACTATATTTTTAAAACTCTAAAAAAGATACTGTTTTCCTCTGCATATACTAGAAGTTTCAACATGAGATGACCATCAGATCAACACAAAACGTATTTTTTTTTTATCTGATGCTGTAATTTACTTTCAAAAGTTAATTTATTTTAAATATTAACCCTACTTTTCATCAGCTAAGCATTATTGTGTAATTAAATGTGGACATCAAAGTAAAATAGCTTAGAATAGACAGTTGTAAAAAAAGCAGTAATATTTGCCTCAGTGTTGAATTAAATAGTATAAGATGCAAAACTTTAAAGAAACCAGTACAACCGAGTACCAGAGGTAGGCCTAAAATCAGTTAGTTATTAGTTCCTATTACTTGTTTTGATGGGTCATAACAGTCCAATTCATCAAGCTTCTATCCAACGTCACCATTCCGGACCGAGCGAGGTAGTTCAGAGGTTAGCACACTGGACTCGCATTCGGGAGGATTCCAGATCAAACACATGTCCAGCCATCTTGATTTAGGCTTTCTGTGATTTCCATAAATCGCTTCAGCCAAATGTTGGAATGGTTGCTTTAAAAGTGCATGGCCAACTTCCTTCCCCATCCTCGCCTTATCCGATGGCACCGATGACCTCACTGTTTGGTCCCCTCCCCCAAATCAACCAACTAACCAGCATTTCTACATGGGATAATGTATATATTCACACTGTAGCAATTTGAGGATTCAAGATTGCCTTTAGTTATGGAAAGAATGTCGCCATGACTGGGTGATGTAAAGATGTGGATGGTCCAATTGGATATAGGAAGCTAACTGTAATTTAATTGTTTTCCTTATTTTTTACAGCTACACAGGCGTTCCACCAGTGTCCATTACATTCACAAACAATATATCTTTTGATATCATCAAAGGATATCACTGTCAGCAGGTCTTACCTGTTCAATTTTGCTTTCATTAGAGTCCAAATACAATTTCTTTGTTTTGTTTTTCTGATTTGTTTCTTGCATAGGGGAATACAGACATGAAGCTTTTGTCTCCCTACAGTTGTGTACCATTTCTCAAATCTCTTTGTAACTTTCAGTTAATCATTTTCATGATCTTCCATAGTAGCACACATGAAACTGATCCCTTTCACATTATTCTTGGCAAACACACAAAGTTCTTCGGGTATCATGATTTGATCAGTGTATAGACGTTGCAGACTTGCTCAGGAAGCCAGCCACATGACTGTTCCACCAACACTGTCATTAGGTCCCTTACCATGAAAAGTGGCTGAAAAATGCCACTGGGCTTCAGTATGAAACTCTTCTTCGTGGTAGCACAGGTTGATACTGAGCTGCCACTCTATCAGAGAAGTAGTACATTTTACTAGATTTTCTATTAAAGTTTTTGGTCAGAAAGTCAATGAAGTACAGCTGGAACAGATGCACAGCAACAATGTCATGGGTGTGGCATTTTGATGTTATAACAAGGAGATGCATGCTCCCATTTGTCGCCGTCCTTGTAATAAGCTACAAAGGGATGAATTGTTGTTGTGTTTTAGTCCAATTGTAACATGGACTCCATTCTGTACAATCAAGGTGTAATTCTCAGCAAAATCACCAAGAACTCTCACCCTTTAAGCTCATTTTTCAATCGTATTTGGAAGGCTGGTTGTTGACTGGCCACAAAGGATTGTCATGTAAATGAGTTCGTCAAAAAAATCCTTAAAGAAGTTAGTGATGCTTTCTAGAGATGTTTCTTGTGAATTTAACAGATGCTGTAGGTTAGCCTGTATGGTTGGAAAAATTAGAAAAAGGATTAAATCACATGAAGCTTCTTATATCCAATTAGACCACCCATATCTTTCACATTACCCAGTTATAAACACATTCTTTTCGTAACTAAAGGCAGTTTTGAATCCTCAGACTGCTACAGGGTGAACATACACATTACCACATGTGGAAGTGGTGACATGCAGCAAACTGATTGGGTAGAAGCATGACGAATTGGGCTGATATAACTCATCTAAATAAGTAACAAGAACTAATAACTAACTGATTTTAGGCATACCTCTGGTATTCGATTGTATTGATTAAAAAAAAAAAACTGTTTGCAGCTTACAGTTTTCAGTTCAACACTGAGGCAAATATTAGTGCTTTACCCAATTATCTGTTCTAAGCTATTTTATATTGATATTCACATTTAATTATACAATTACATCTAGCTAATGATAAATAGGCTTGATGTTTAAAATAAATTAACTTTTGAAAGTATTTTACATCATCACCTTAAACATAAAATTACTTTTGATATTGATCTGATGCTCATCCCATATTGCAACCTTCAGAACATGCAGAGCAAAACAGCACCTTTCACACATATTTGTAAGAGTTTTAAAAATTATATTTTTTCAAAATTCAGAACGTTCAATACTGATATTTTTATTTAATAAAATTAATATATTTCAGCTAATTATATCACATGAAAGACATTTAAAAGAACTTTCAATTGGACTCAATTTTATTGTTCTAGCTTGATCAGAATACAATTTGTGAACAAATCAACATCATTCTGCAAGTTAAAAATTCATGTGTCTTATATTTTTGAGCACCTATTACTCAGTAAACTTTCATCAGAAAAATGTGGAAAAAATGTTTTGTGTTACTTTTTATGAATACTACATACAAATTTAATTTCAAATAAATCTAAGAGGGTCAGGTTGTAGTAATTATTGATCTGATATGGAATAACACATTAGTGTTTAATTTTCTGTTGAGAATGAGGTCCTTAAAGACAAATAGACCACAAACTTGGACTGGAGAAGAAAATAGGCCATGCCCTTTGAAAGGAACCATCTCAGCATTTGCCATAAGTGATTTGTGTAAATAATTGATAATCTAAATCTGGATGATGCTTTTGATTTGAACCATCATTTTCCTAATTACACACTGCTCAAAGATGTAAGTGTTGAAAAATATCCCAAGTTTCCTGTGTAAATCAAGACACTTTTGCTATGTGATTCTTTGCATTTCTGTTCACTGTAGTGGCGTATTATTAACTGGCATAAACAAATAAGTGAAAAGCCTCTTACTGTGTTACACTGACCTACTGCAAAACACAAGAGCTAACTGATCCATCAGAACTGAATGGGAAAAAAAATGAAAAGTAAAGCCGCAAAAGCAAAGTCCACAAACAAAGCAAGAACCGATAAGGCTTGTGGTCAGCTGATAGTAAACACTGGGCATCATTGATTGAAAACTGTAGTAGCTTCATTGTGATGGTGACATTCCAATGTTTGGTGTGGGAGGCCGGGTGGGGTCATGCTTACGGGGTGGAATGTCCAGCAGAACCACTCTTCTCAGACAAGTGAAAATACATCTTCCAGTTCTACAATGCTGGACTTACAGATACAAGAAGTCCCATATTCACTTTGCCATCCATACTCGCCTTTGAAAATTTACAAGGAAAGTTTGTAATTTATGAGTCGTGCTGACCCCCTCATTCGCTGAAGTGTGTATGCCAGCCTTTTCCAATTCCTGAATCATATATACACTAACAAGTTTTCAGTTGACTACGTGCTCCCTGGAGGAAGATACTGACATCTCTGACTTTGCTCTTACCTGAAGTTGTGTCAAATATTCAATTCATGTATGAAATTCTAATCTTGCTGTTAATCAGTTTATGTCAGTGTGTAGTGCTCATGTAATTTTTTGAATGTATAAATCATATCTTGTCTACCTTTTCAGATTTTTGAATTGTGTTACCACACCAGTATTACAAACAAGTCAACAAATGGAATACTGGACACCATGTCATCATTTTCAGTAATGGTATTTCATTCCTTGCAATTAGCTGTTAAAAATAACTTTGAGTTTTTGACCTATTGCAGTGAATATGCAAGTTTCTTGTTTGTAAGTATGTGTCTATTAATGCTACATTTGTGACGGTATGCACTGGTGCACCATATTGGTACCTCAGATGAAAAAACGTCAGAGCTGCAGATTTTGAAATGTGGTACAATAAACTTTTGCTACAGTTGAAGTGTTGTAGGCTGAAACAAATGTTGTATTCACACTTTTAAAATGCTCAGAAAATAGTTAATATAATGTTTTAAAAGATCTAAATTTCAAGAACACCCCCTGGAAGGTCACAACACTGGAACCAAATGTTGTACAAATCAATCACTGATGTCTACTACCCCCATGCCAGAAAAAGTACTGGCAGCTCATAGGTGTGTGGGGTTGTTTTGGTGCTACAGTCTAAGCTGCTAACACTGGCCCACTTACCACGTAATAATGATACAACTGATGTTGTTGTTAGAACTTGGGTATTTGTGTTACACATGCTCATTGTGCCTCTCCCCTTTCTCAGCGCACACCTTGTGGAGAGACCATCTGCAGCTTCCAGATGAAAGTGTGTGTGAATGTGCAGATTATTTTGGAAGGAAAGGGTTACATGTTTTGAGGTGACATTAAAGATTTTGTACAAGACGATATAAACATATGCTCCATTATTGAAAGCTCTTGGGTTTTCAGCCTAGTACCAGTGTTGAACTTCCAGTAAATGATGAGTATAACATTCACTGAAATCTGAAACCCAAGAGTCTTTCAGCAGCAATAAGTATATCCTGCAAAAGATTATAGTCACCTATATAAGCTCAGTTGTCAATGATTTTCTAGATGCAGTTATTTGAACCTATCAGGGACGGAAGTTTTGTCAAAGAAGGCAAATTAAATAACCATTGTCTGTGTTTTTTCTACATATACATAAATACTCTGCAACCCACTGCGAAGTGAATGGCATAGGTATGACCATTTGACGGACCAAGCAGTCGCTTGGAATGAAAATTTGAAAGGGACGCCAGAGTTGCCCAAGTGCAAAACTTTTATACAGGGTGAATTATTAGTGAAATCTGGCACATGGAAGTACTAGATAATACATGTAGAAGCAAACATGGTCCAGAAAACATGGGGCCTCAAGCAACCCACTTGTGAGATAATTGTGACTAGGCCTATATCGTTCTGAGCTCATCCTTACTACAGTATGGAATAGTGTCGTGGTTAGTATTTGAAAGGTGAATCATTCAATTAACTCTCCTCTAACTGAGCTTGTATTTCACCCAAGGCCTTCCTGAACAGAAAAGTACAATACTATTTCAACATATTACAAGCCACAATATACTGTTGACTTGTAACTGTTAAAGGAGGTATGATATTCAATGTGTTGTCCTTACATTTGGAGGTGATACTGCACTCGTCCCTGCAGTCAGTTACAAAGTCTTTCACTACATCCCTTCATTGTCTCTTAAATCTTGACAAGACTGTAGACTTCACTTACAAGATGATCCCAAACAAAAGTACAAAGGATTGAGTTCAGGTGACCTTGGAAGCTGAGGTACAAATTGTGTTTTACTTATCCATTTAGGATAAGGTGACCATATTTTCTTGAACAAGAAAATGGGACATCTTAAATTTGTTCTAAATGGAAAAGGGACAAAAGAGACTGCATAAAATTGTTTTGACATTGATACAAAGGTTTTGAAACTAATGATAAATAATCAATATGTAAATAATTTATAACTTACATATGTAGTAGCTCTGAATTCACTCCATCCAAATGATCCTCTGCAATTATTAGTGCAGGAGTCATTCCTCATTTATATTTTGCTGATGAATTGATCTTCTTCAGTAAGTGCACTTCACCATTACACATTTTGTAAAAATTTACACCGCTGTGAGTAAAGATCACCTTATTAATCAACATAGCTTTCATAATCTGTACTGAATAAGCATTCTTGCCATTTGTCCACAAACCATTCATATGAGAAAACAATCATTGAGTGAGGGCATTAGTTTCGGGTAAACAAAGAAGAAATTCTAATATTTTAAGAAGATTGGTATAAGGTCCATTGTTCATATTACAAAGTAAAATAATTTCTATCCAACAGTCGCAAGGTGTTATTTTTCCAGTATTCATTTTTCTAATATTTTCAGTGAAGTATATAGTTTGATATACACATACTTACCATATAGACCAGTATTGTGTATTACAGTTGAAGGTGCCATTTCATGAATGAAATCTTCGCTCTTTTGTATATCCTTCCATTGATGTAATGTGTGAAGAGTTACCCAACTGCAGTCTCGCAAACATTCCATGGATTCAAGCCACTTATATAAATATTCAGTTGCAGTTTGATAAAATTTTGCAATCTCGGAGTATAATCCCTGATTTTCCAATTTACCAAGAGTTGATCTGACAGTTGATGTTATGAAAAAACTTCACCCTTGGAAACTAAATTTGATTTTACGTCATCTAATACAGGTAATTAATTCAAAAACTGTAATTGTTCCACTCTCTACTCTTTGAACTGCAATGAGAAAAGTTGTTGCTTGGTTATGAAGAAAGTACATGCAGACAAGGATTTTCAAAGAATGATTTGATAATGAATGGTCATTTATTTTGAGATTCAAAATATGATTTCAGAGGAACAAATATAGTCAGAAGAAGTTCGATCATAGGGAGTAAAGCAAGGCACCTAGCCTAAAACTTTATACTCCTGGTCTACAGATTTACAAAATTCTGCTAGATTCTCTACTCTTACAGCATGTACATTGAAATAAGAATATATTTTAGAAACAATGCCTTCAATATCAATACAATGGACATCAGCAGTCATCTGGATAGCATTGTGGATTATGTGAGCATAACACCCAACCCCACGTAAGTTTTGTGAAGGTGTTATTGATGCCTATTCCAGATACACCACCAAAATTGCAGTTCATATTACCTGCACAAAGAGTGATCATTTTTTCTTTTAAGTTATTATTTTCAAAACCTCACTAAAAACTGTTACCACAATTTCTGAAGTTTCTGCAGGTAATGATTTCAGATCCAACATTTTTTAAGTTTTTATCTTGGATCCCCTCAGTAGGATTAAAGCACCTAACAACCAAGGGAAATATTTCTACATTCTTATGGTTTGAAGCATCTGTTATCCCATGCACCACCTCATGGTGGTTTGTACATTATAGATGTAGGTGTACATTACTGAAATAACATTAACTTTTGTAAATCAGATTCTAGTTGAGAAATGGCATATGCGATTAATACATTTAATGTAATTGCCTCGATTTTGCTATGGGCACAATTTAGGGTTGCCAGGTATTCCGCCTTTTCGGAATATCCATTTTTTCTTTCATCTAATTTTTTTCTTTTGCTGGAGTCCCAAATAATGCATTTTTTTCCTTTAAGTTCTTGTTGATGCAAATACTTTCCTGAATTTCGGAAGAATTTTAAAAACTGTGGAACCATAATGTGGCTGTTTGCAGGGATATATGTATAGTAAATGTTCATAGTGGTTACAGATATGAGGTGGTAACACAACCAATCACTTCTTGAGAATAAATCCTTATCGGCTAGCGTCAGACTAAGGTCTGTGAGCTTAGAGCAGGAATTTTGCCCACATTCTGCTTGAGACTTATCGGTACGGTATGGCAGGTTTCCTGGCTACAACACATTGTGTACAACTGCAGACATCTGTAGCAATCTAACAGTTATTGTACTACAAACGATTTTATTTAATCATATTCCTTAATAAACACTACTAACACGTATGAAAAATAAACCTCCCTATAACGCACTTGTGAAAAAATGTTGGTACCTCTGTTTGTCATTTCTACCATAGACAGTGATCGGTTATGGGGGGGGGGGGCAGGCATTGGTTGCAATGTACAAAAGAGAGAGAGAGAAAAAGAGAGAGGGAGGGGGGGGGGGGGAGAGAGAGAGAGAGAGAGAGAGAGAGAGAGAGAGAGAGAGAGAGAGAGAGATTTTGCCCTTTTCATTCTCGTCGCCTTGCAACAAAATTCAGTATATCTTTCTTTCCGCACGTCACGGACGGTGCCACACGCGCAGACTGCAGCAGCCACAAACCATTGTTCCATAGCCTATTGTAATATATTCTCAAGAAGCGAATTGAAGATTTTGAAATTTAAATGCACTCAAGTGTATCTGAAGATTTGATAAAATAATCAAACAATGGAAAATCCAGGGTGGATTGTAGCAATATTATGAGAAGAAAAGTTGCTACTCACCATATAGTGGAGATGCTGAGTCGCAGATAGGCTCAACAAAAAGACTCTCACAATTAAAGCTTTTGGCCATTGGCCTTCGTCTACAATAGACATGCACACACACGACTGTAGTCTCAGGCAGCTGAAACTGCAGAGAGAGAGAGAGAGAGAGAGAGAGAGAGAGAGAGAGAGAGAGAAAGTGAGTGAGTGAGTGAGTGAGTGTGTGTGTGTGTGTGTGTGTGTGTGTGTGTGTGTGTGTGTGTGTGTGTGTTTTGAAGAAGGCCAATGGCAGAAAGCTTTAATTGTGAGAGTCTTTTTGTTGTGCCTATCTGTGACTCAGCATCTCTGCTATACAATTTGGTAAAATACGTTTTCTTGGGTTAAACCGGGATCAAACGAATATCGGGATGTTTTGTGTTTTACACAGAAATGATTTTCGCAGACTTGCTCCAGCACGCAGAATGTAAGGGTATGCATTAACATTAATAGAAAACTTTAGTTTTGAATCAAAGAAATTGCAGTATTATTTCGTAAGTGAGAAGAATACAACGGAACAGCGTAACGTTGCTTCAAGTGAACTTGCCTTAGTGTATTGTGGAGTGTATAGCCACAGTTACTTCAGTATGGAGTGCAGAAATAAGTTTGTTTCACACTTCTTCGGAGATTTGGAAACGTTGCGGGAAAAATGCTGGCCCCTACAAATCTGAATAACATTTTAGACATTTTAAGATGGTCTGAAAAAACATCATTTTTTTCCATTGGCAGCAGACGCATCAAATAAGAGCAACAGAAATAAGTTTCCTGTTTGCACTCGCTATTTTGACTCGCTGAGTTTAATTGGAAATGCACATGAAACCTCTTCTGGAGTTACTGATTAGTACACCTACACTCAGCAAACCACCGTGAAGTTCATCACACAGGATACGTCCCATTGTAGCAGTTACAAGGATTTCTTCTTGTTCCATTCACGTATGGAGCACGGGGAGAATGATTGATTGAATACGTTTGTGCGTATCATTACGGACCCTTTGTGAGCGATACGTAGGGGGTTATAATATATTCCTCGAGTCATCATTTAAAGCCTGTTCGTGAAACTTTGTTAGTAGACTCTCTTGGAATAGTTTACATCTGTCTTCAAATCTTTCAGTTCAGTTCATTCACTATCTATATGATACTATCCCACAGATTAAACAAACCTGTCTCCGCTAGTGCTGCCCTTCTCTGTACAAGTTCAATATACTATGTTGGTTCTATCTGGTACAGGTCCATTACACTTGGGCAATATTCTAGGATGTGTCATATGAGTGATATGTGAGCAATCTCCTTTGCAGACTGATTGTGCATTTCCCTGGTATTCTACCAATAAACTGAAGTCTATCACTTGCTGTAGATACCATGAAATGTGTGATCATTCCATTTCAAATCTCTACAAAGTGTTGCACCCATGTATTTGTATGAGTTAGCAGATTCCAACTGTGACTCATTGATATCAGATTCATAGGATAACATGTTTTTTGTTTTGTGAAGTGCAAAATTTTACATTTCCCAATATTTAAAGCAAATTACCAGTGTCTGCATCACTTTGAAATCTTATCAAGGTCTGACTGAATATTTATGCAGCTTCTTTCAGATAGTATTTCATATAGATAACTGCATCGTCTGCAAAAAGCCTGATTTATCTGTTAATATTGCCTGCAAGGTCATTAATATGCAATATGAACGGCAGGAGTCCCAACACACTTCCTTGGGGCACACCCGAAGTCACTTTACACCTGATGATGACTCTCCATCTAAGATAATGTGCTGCATCCTCCCTACCAAAAAGTCCTCAACCTAGTCACAAATTTCACTTGAGACCGTGTATGTTTGTACTGTTTCAATAAGAATAAGTGTGGTACTACGTCAAATGCTTTTCGTAAGTCAAGAAATACAGCGTCTACCTGATGGCCTTGATCCAAAGCTTTCAGTGTCATATGAGAAAAGTGCGCATTGGGTTTCACATGATCGATGTTTTCGAAATCCATGGGGGTTGGCATTAAGAGGTTATTCTGTTCAAGGTGCCTCATCATGTTTGAACTCGGAATATGTTCCAAGATTCTACGACAAACCGATGTCAATGATATTGGAAATAGTTTTGTGTTTCACATCTACTAACCATCTTGTAGACGGGTGTGACTTCTGCCTTTTTCTAAGATTGAACGCGGTTTTTTGTTCAAGGTATCTATGACAGATTACAATTAGAAGTGGGGCTAATTCATCCAAAAATTCAATGTATGATCTGACTGGTATTCCATCGCATCGTGGAGCTTTGATCAATTTTAACGATTTTACCTGTTTCTCAACACCACTGATACTACTACTTATTTCATTCATTTTTTCAGTGGTACAAAGATTAAACTGGGCAATTCTCCTGAATTTTCCTTTGTACATTAACATTTTAAAATGGAGTTACACATTTCAACTTTTGCTTGCTAGCCTCAATTTCGGTCCCTGTCTTGTTCACAAAGAACTGGACACTAACTTTGGTGCCACTAACAGCCTTCACATACAACCAGAATTTCTTTGGGTTCTGTGAAAGATAATCTGACAATATTCTGCTGTGGTAGTCATTGAAGGCATTGCGCATTGCTCTCTTGGAAGCCAAACGTGTTTCGTTCAGCATATTTCTATCTACAGCCTTACGCTTGTTTTACACCTATTCTGCAATAATCTGTTTCTTTACAGTGACTGTATTCCATGGACTTCCCTCCCATTATGATTTGCTCTACTGGCTATATATCTGCCCAGTGCATGAACCACTATTCTTTTAAACTTGAGCTATAGTCCCTCCACATGCTCCTGCCCTGTGCTGAAAGTTTGAAGTTCCTCATTGAGATATGTCACTATTTATTTTGTATCTATTTTACAGAACACATATCTTTTTGGTTGTTTTGGTTGTCCTGTGTACGTTGGTAAACACTTGCTACAACTGCATCATGGTCACTGCCAGCAGTTTCGATGTGAACCTCCTCAAAGAGATCAGGTCTATTTGTTGCTATTAGATATTATAGTCATAGGATACTATTTTTCTGTTTGTTTTTACATCGCTGAAAATTTAGAGCAAGCTGCCAATCTCTGCTCTACTTCGAAAGCTTATCAAGACCTTAATGAATATTCATGCAGCTTCTTTCAGACTTTTCTTCATTATAGTTAACTGCATCATCTGCAAAAAATCTCAGGTTACTATTGGCCCTGTCTGCAAGGTCATTAGTATACAACATGAACAACAATGGTCCCAACACACTTCGATGCAGCGCACCCTAAGTTACTTCTAGATTTGACGATGACTCTCCAATCACGATAACATACTATCTCCTCCCTAACAAGAAGTCCTCGGTCCAGTCAGAAACTTCAATTTATGCCACACATGAGCCTACTTTTGACAATAAACGTACATGTGGCACTGAGTCTAATGCTGTTGGGAAATCAGTAAGTACTGCATCTACCTAACTGCCTCGATCCAAAGCTTACAGTATGTCATGTGAGAAATGTGCGAGTTGAATTTTATATGATTGACATTTGCTACTGCAAAGTTTAAGATATCTACTGGTTGTGTGTGAATAACGCTTCTTTCATACAGTGCTAGTGCAAGCGTTAATTTTGGCACAAATAAATCTGAAACTTCCTGGCAGATTAAAACTGTGTGCCCGACCGAGACTCGAACTCGGGACCTTTGCCTTTCGCGGGCAAGTGCTCTACCAACTGAGCTACCGAAGCACGACTCACGCCCGGTACTCACAGCTTTACTTCTGCCAGTATCCGTCTCCTACCTTCCAAACTTTACAGAAGCTCTTCTGCGAAACATGCAGAACTAGCACTCCTGAAAGAAAGGATACTGTGGAGACATGGCTTAGCCACAGCCTGGGGGATGTTTCCAGAATGAGATTTTCACTCTGCAGCGGAGTGTGCGCTGATATGAAACTTCCTGGCAGATTAAAACTGTGTGCCCGACCGAGACTCGAACTCGGGACCTTTGCCTTTCGCGGGCAAGTGCTCTACCAACTGAGCTACCGAAGCACGACTCACGCCCGGTACTCACAGCTTTACTTCTGCCAGTATCCGTCTCCTACCTTCCAAACTTTACAGAAGCTCTTCTGTGAAACATGCAGAACTAGCACTCCTGAAAGAAAGGATACTGTGGAGACATGGCTTAGCCACAGCCTGGGGGATGTTTCCAGAATGAGATTTTCACTCTGCAGCGGAGTGTGCGCTGATATGAAACTTCCTGGCAGATTAAAACTGTGTGCCCGACCGAGACTCGAACTCGGGACCTTTGCCTTTCGCGGGCAAGTGCTCTACCAACTGAGCTACCGAAGCACGACTCACGCCCGGTACTCACAGCTTTACTTCTGCCAGTATCCGTCTCCTACCTTCCAAACTTTACAGAAGCTCTTCTGCGAAACATGCAGAACTAGCACTCCTGAAAGAAAGGATACTGTGGAGACATGGCTTAGCCACAGTCTGGGGGATGTTTCCAGAATGAGATTTTCACTCTGCAGCGGAGTGTGCGCTGATATGAAACTTCCTGGCAGATTAAAACTGTGTGCCCGACCGAGACTCGAACTCGGGACCTTTGCCTTTCGCGGGCAAGTGCTCTACCAACTGAGCTACCGAAGCACGACTCACGCCCGGTACTCACAGCTTTACTTCTGCCAGTATCCGTCTCCTACCTTCCAAACTTTACAGAAGCTCTTCTGCGAAACATGCAGAACTAGCACTCCTGAAAGAAAGGATACTGTGGAGACATGGCTTAGCCACAGCCTGGGGGATGTTTCCAGAATGAGATTTTCACTCTGCAGCGGAGTGTGCGCTGATATGAAACTTCCTGGCAGATTAAAACTGTGTGCCCGACCGAGACTCGAACTCGGGACCTTTGCCTTTCGCGGGCAAGTGCTCTACCAACTGAGCTACCGAAGCACGACTCACGCCCGGTACTCACAGCTTTACTTCTGCCAGTATCCGTCTCCTACCTTCCAAACTTTACAGAAGCTCTTCTGCGAAACATGCAGAACTAGCACTCCTGAAAGAAAGGATACTGTGGAGACATGGCTTAGCCACAGCCTGGGGGATGTTTCCAGAATGAGATTTTCACTCTGCAGCGGAGTGTGCGCTGATATGAAACTTCCTGGCAGATTAAAACTGTGTGCCCGACCGAGACTCGAACTCGGGACCTTTGCCTTTCGCGGGCAAGTGCTCTACCAACTGAGCTACCGAAGCACGACTCACGCCCGGTACTCACAGCTTTACTTCTGCCAGTATCCGTCTCCTACCTTCCAAACTTTACAGAAGCTCTTCTGCGAAACATGCAGAACTAGCACTCCTGAAAGAAAGGATACTGTGGAGACATGGCTTAGCCACAGCCTGGGGGATGTTTCCAGAATGAGATTTTCACTCTGCAGCGGAGTGTGCGCTGATATGAAACTTCCTGGCAGATTAAAACTGTGTGCCCGACCGAGACTCGAACTCGGGACCTTTGCCTTTCGCGGGCAAGTGCTCTACCAACTGAGCTACCGAAGCACGACTCACGCCCGGTACTCACAGCTTTACTTCTGCCAGTATCCGTCTCCTACCTTCCAAACTTTACAGAAGCTCTTCTGCGAAACATGCAGAACTAGCACTCCTGAAAGAAAGGATACTGTGGAGACATGGCTTAGCCACAGCCTGGGGGATGTTTCCAGAATGAGATTTTCACTCTGCAGCGGAGTGTGCGCTGATATGAAACTTCCTGGCAGATTAAAACTGTGTGCCCGACCGAGACTCGAACTCGGGACCTTTGCCTTTCGCGGGCAAGTGCTCTACCAACTGAGCTACCGAAGCACGACTCACGCCCGGTACTCACAGCTTTACTTCTGCCAGTATCCGTCTCCTACCTTCCAAACTTTACAGAAGCTCTTCTGCGAAACATGCAGAACTAGCACTCCTGAAAGAAAGGATACTGTGGAGACATGGCTTAGCCACAGCCTGGGGGATGTTTCCAGAATGAGATTTTCACTCTGAAGCGGAGTGTGCGCTGATATGAAACTTCCTGGCAGATTAAAACTGTGTGCCCGACCGAGACTCGAACTCGGGACCTTTGCCTTTCGCGGGCAAGTGCTCTACCAACTGAGCTACCGAAGCACGACTCACGCCCGGTACTCACAGCTTTACTTCTGCCAGTATCCGTCTCCTACCTTCCAAACTTTACAGAAGCTCTTCTGCGAAACATGCAGAACTAGCACTCCTGAAAGAAAGGATACTGTGGAGACATGGCTTAGCCACAGCCTGGGGGATGTTTCCAGAATGAGATTTTCACTCTGCAGCGGAGTGTGCGCTGATATGAAACTTCCTGGCAGATTAAAACTGTGTGCCCGACCGAGACTCGAACTCGGGACCTTTGCCTTTCGCGGGCAAGTGCTCTACCAACTGAGCTACTGAAGCACGACTCACACCCGGTACTCACAGCTTTACTTCTGCCAGTATCCGTCTCCTACCTTCCAAACTTTACAGAAGCTCTTCTGCGAAACATGCAGAACTAGCACTCCTGAAAGAAAGGATACTGTGGAGACATGGCTTAGGAAAAAGTTGTCTATTGTGGATGCTATAGACTTTGTAGTCAAATACTTACATCAAGTGTTTGAGGATAAGGGCTATGCCCAACTCACATTTTGTGATCCAAGCAAAGCTTTTGACTGTGTAAAGCATAAGCCACTCCTAGAAAAACTGGAATTCTATGGCATTAGACATAACAGCCTTAAATTAATAAAATCATATCTTCAGAATCGTAAGCAAGTTGTTTGTGTAGGGAGAGAAATGTCGAGTATAGATCAAGTCAAGGTAGGTGTTCTGCAGGGATCTGTGCTAGGCCCCTTTTTCCTGATAATGATAAATGATCTGCCGTCATTTATCAAGTCCACCACTGTGTCGTATGCAGATTATCCAACATTTTTTCATGCTAGTGATGATTTCAATAGCCTTAAAACGTGCAGCAAAGACAACTGACCAAGCATCCTATTGGTTCAAGGCAAATGGATTCCTGCAGAATGAAAACAAAACACAGCAGATGGTCTGTAGTCTTAGAGACAAGCTTCTGTCAGATGATCCAAGTTATGTCAAATTTTTGGGGGTATACATTGATGATAAATTATCTTGGGGTCAATATGTACAATATATTAGTGGTACATTGTCAAGAGTTATTTACCTGTTAAGGCGACTTATGGATAGTGTTCCTGAAAAATATGTTAGAACATCCTATTTTCCATTCTTTCAAAGTATAATTAACATATGGAATTATTTTGTGTGGGAACTCTAGCTGTGTACATGACATATTAATACCTGAAAAAAAAAGCTGTTAGAATAATTACTGGTTCTGCATATAAGGCACACTGTAAACCATTGTTCTGTGAACAGAAAATCATGACTGTTATAATACTGTACATATACTATGTTCTAATTTATACGAAGAAGAAATTACCAGAAACAAAAACCAGAGAAAATGTACATAGCCACAATGCAAGAAAGAATAGGTGCCTCTATATTCCTTACCACAGATAGTCAAAGTCACTCAACAGGTACGAAATCATGGGGTACAAATTATTTAACAATCTTCCTCAATCTGTTCAGGAATTACCGGAACAATTATTCAAACAAACAACCCATTCTCTGATATAAGAGAATTTATCAGCTGTAATATAATACTATAATGTTAACAACAAACCTGTTGTTTCTTTCAAACTATTAATTGTATTTTAGTATGTATATGACGTTGTCTATTGCTGTAATGGTCGAATGACAATAAAATTATTATTATTGATTGCCGTGCAGTGTGTGATATCGCCCCCGCCCTGTTGAAACCTGGCTTCTTGAACGTTTGGAAAGTTGTTCAAAGCACGTGTAACGAAAGTTCGTAACGTGTCCACGTAACGATCGGCATGGACAGTTATTGTTTTTCCTTGTTCATTCGCGAAAAAATATGGTCTGATAAAGCCATGTCATGAAACACCACACCATCCTGTCATTTTACTAGCGTGTAAAGGGCACTCATGAACGATTTTATAGTTTATGTTTGACCAGTAACGGTATTTCTGTTTATTCACATAACCTTTGACATGAAAATGTGCTTCATCTGACATCCACAACTTGTTTAGAAATTCATCGTCATTGTTTATTTTGTTATCATTTGTTGACAGAATCCTTGTCAGAACCCGTAATCGTTGTCCTTCAATTGTTGCACCATCTGTAATCTGTACTGATGACATTTTAAATTATGATGAAGAATTCTGTGAACACTCTCCCGGGACATTCCAATCACTGCTGAACGCCTTGTGCTCCGTAAGACAGACTCGCTGAAAAAAAAAAAAAAACACTCTTCTTGGTCGTCCTGATGGTTTCTTCTTGATGGCAAATCTAGTCTCTTCAAAGTTGTTAATCCAACATTTTATCGCGTGTTTCAGTGGAACGGCATCATGACGTCCTAAATTATAAAAACGTCGAAAGACCCTTTGTGCCGCTACCAAACTATCATTATTTTTATAAAACAGTTTTATGGCTAACGCACGCTGCTTTCCCTTCCACTGATCCATGGTTACTGAAATGATGGACTGTTTACTCGCCAACTGTAACGAACCCGCAGTGCTGCCACGTGCCCATGGCTGCCACTACTCATTTAAAACATTCCCGTTATTCTGTGTCACCCTGTATGTGGAAACATTTAGTACATACTTTTATCTCTCAAAGTAACTAGAAAATTCCGAAATACTGCGGTTTTTTTCCCCTCCAAAAACGGAGTAGCTCCGTTTTTTCCCTCAAAAGAAATGTGGCAACCCTAAGTCACAAGTAAATTGTGATTCAAAAGTTTGTTGGAGAAGTTTAGGAGTACAGTCCATTGAATTGAAAGATTAGTTGTGGACAGTGTGGTAAGCGTACTCTCCGTCAACAGCTTCTAATAATATCTCCAAATCTTCAGTACGGAGCTATGAGCACTTACTGGCACCATTCTTTTATGATTTTCACTGTTTATGTGGTGCGATATATGCGATCGCCCCCATGCCTTGTAGTGCAAGAAGATGCACACTTACTTCTGGAACATCGTAGAATTTACAAAAAAGTGTAATATATGGGTATCGCTTTGTATCCACTATTAAAAACAGACTCCCTTTCCGGCGGTAGCATGTTATTAATTTCAAGTGTTTTAGCAATCGCAATTTACAAAAGCTCACAGTATTTTATTACTTCGCAAATGTAGAACACAGTACTTCTACCAAAGTCACAACTGTAATGAATTTCCTTTGACTCGCACTGAAGCACACGCGCTTACTTTTCTGTATTGCTGGCGGCATTCGTATCAAACACGAGTGCACAGCGGCACAGTTCAATTATTGTCTGCATCAGTACTTTTTCGAGGGAATGCTCCACACAGTTTCGGGTGTATCTGTATCGTAGACCCGTACTCTAAAAATGCTTGGCTTTGTCAGTTGTCAATATCATTAAATTTTTTCATCAAACTGTTGAAAAACAGGACATTTTGAGTATGAGAACTATAATGAAACAGCGTCTTTTGCCGATAAGACAGTGCTCAAAGAGGAACATTTTAGCGCCTCGTTCTACCTTCAAAACAAAATGGAAAAAAAGAGCGGCCGAGGGGAGGGGTGACTGTCCCGGCGGATATGAGAGTCTGGTCACATTAATTTTGGACCATATTGGCTCATTTCATTTCATCTTATATCCGCAGGAAAATGTGCCTGCGCCCCTTATAACATACTTCAAATTCGATTTTACTAAAAAGAGCAGTATCTCACTCCGAAGCCAGTCGTTGGCGGCTCGTAAATACTCATTCGCAATTGTCTCGCAAATAGGCTCGCGTGTAGACGTTTTTGCTACTGTTATCATACACAAGACTACCACAGCGTCACTTTTTGCTTTTAATTGTGATCCTCCCTGTATATAAAATAAAAAATTTTCTCGCCATAAGCTATGAAAGAACTCGGGATTTACCGTAAATGGAAATGAATTGTTTCTTCTCTTTACGGGTAGCACAGGGATTTATTTCTGTTACTTAGGAGTATCTTTGTAGTACTAACTTTAAAAGATCAACAACGAACACGCTACCACTATCACTGGATCTGAATTTATTTTAGAAGCTCTTATGAAGAGCCCAAGGGGAGGAAATTAATGTATGTGGATGGGGGCGGGGATGAGTGAGGGAGATGCCAAATAGTAGTCCCTTCTACTGCACAAAAGTGTTCTCGAATCGGCCACGGGTGTAGGGTACAGGGGGCCGGCGTCTATTCGCCATCGCCTATGTTAAAAAAAATTTTTAAAAATGGGCGTGAAATCTTATGGGACTTAACTGCTAAGGTCATCAGTATCAGTCCCTAAGTTTACAAACTACTTAACCTAAATTATCCTAAGGACAAACAAACACACCCACGCCAGAGGGAGCCACAGTCTGGAACCGCGCGACCGCTACGGTAGCAGGTTCGAATCCTGCCTTGGGCATGTATGTGTGTGATCTCCTTAGGTTAGTTAGGTATAAGTAGTTCTAAGTTCTAGGGGATTGATGACCTTAGAAGTTAAGTCCCATAGTGCTCAGAGCCATTTGAACCATTTTGAGGGCTCGAACCTCCTCTGGGGCCAGCCGCCATCACCTATGTCGCGCACGTTTATGGTATACATTTGGCCTGGCCGAAAATGAAAGTTACAAAAGTGGGAGCTATAGATGGCCAAGTGTTAAGAAAAAAATAGCGTTTCTGGCCCGAATGGCCGAGGCATGAGCCTTTTATGATTGCGTAGTTCTCAGGCAGCGGACGGCGCAGAATAAATAGTACAGAACATCAGTCCGAGAGTCGTGCGGTTGAATGCCTATGCGGAAACTTTTTTCTTTACATTTTTTACGTTACTTACACTGAAATAATGCTCAATATATTGTCTATTACTATTTTCGTAGGAGGCAAGTTTGGCGGATGAGCACGTTGCAAAATATAGATACTTTTATTTTTTATTTTTTTATTATTATTTTTTGAAGACATGGCGCCTTGCGTGCAGGAGAACAAATTTCTTGTGTTAATTAACCCGTTGAGAGGGCAAATAAGTCCACAATTACACGACGAGTGTTTTCAAGATGATAGAGGAATGCAGTATTACAGTGATTTCCAAAACTCCCCCCTCCCCCCCCCCCCCCCCCGCCCTCCCAAATGCACTCCCTTGTGCAACACTGCGATGTCAATTTTTGTCGTAATGTAAAGAATTTGATCTAAAATCTACCAAATTTCTCTCATCGAGAGAGAAAAAGAAATCACTTCCCGAGAACACTGCATCAAAATATATAACTTAGCCAATATTTGGTGAAATGATGTGTTACGCGTGGTTTGCTGCTACAATGTGCTAGGAGAGAGAGAGAGAACCTTGTATGAATGTCAAATGTGTTTAAAACCGACATGTAACTGCAAAAATGCGGTGTTTATAACATCCTAAGAAAATTACTGCTCTCCCTGTTTTTACGATGCACATCACGCCAGCACGTGTAAACCATCAACTGCAAAATAACAAAAGTATAAATGTACCTAATTTTGTATACGAATTTCTCGTGTACGGATTACAAAACCTCGCAGAAAATTTATTTGCCGTTCCAAATTTTCGTTGAACTTCCTTTTTCATGTCTTTTATGGGTTATTAATAAATACATAATATTTAGCATTATTTCGGTTTATTTTGCAATGTCAGTAGCACAGAAATTGGAAATACAAAAGCATTTCCATAGGGACTGACATCACGACCCTCGGATTACCGTTCTGTTCTTCTTCTGCTTCATTTTTTTTAAAAAAGAAAAAAAACCGTGGCGATCTAGAGTCCCAATTTCTGCCACTTTCATTTCTAGCCAAGCCCTGCATATACGATATTGGAAATCGGTGCTGACAAGTAGGCGCGGTCCCCTTGTTAGCGTTGTATAATACATTAAGGTTTGTTCAGCTTTCAAGGAGCGCGGAGAGAATGACGGCTGAAACGACTTTCCTCTTGACAACTCACTTTCAAAAATGATCATATTGT